>NC_090929.1:478498165-478804983 GCF_040938575.1 Ambystoma mexicanum
AGTATCCGCCTCCTGTCCCACTCACCTAAAACTTTGGCTCCAGTTGCCCACCGACCTACCCCAGCACCAAACCTCTCCTGGTTCCAACCTGGAAAACCTAACCGCCATCATGGCAAAATATAACTGTAAAACGATTGTTTTGTAAAGCAGTTTTTTAAAAATGTTGTCATTAAAGGCTATACTGGCCCCCACCATTTCTTCCACTCTCGGGTGCACACGTCGGCCTCAGCCCATGACACCAGGGCGATCCATCTTGACTCCTAAAACGTCCGAAACACAACCGCCAAAAAGAACCGGGAACTGATAAGGCGTCTCCAGCGGACATACCTCGCCCAGGCCAGACTTCAAAGGCCCAGGGGCGCCTCAAGAAGCAGCTCGGCGCCCTACACTGCAGGTGAAGGATGGCTCCAATTAGTGCAGAATGTTTACCTTTGCCAAAGCGCGCGGACTGAAGGCACCCTGGGAGAAGAGCTTGAGTGTGGGAAGGCGCGAGGGAGAAGGAAGTGATTAGAGGGGCTGTCTTCGCTTGAAAGGCCCTCGGTGTGCGGAGGAGGCAGCTCCGGTGAGGATGTTCTGCACACATGTAATTACAGCTGAAGTGTTCTGGGAATGTGAACGCTAGGGCGGCTGGGTGATTACAAACTGCCAGGGACAAACTGAAAGTGCTTCACGACAAGAGGCTCTGTTCAATGCATTTTTAAACCACACCTCGAACGTCCTTATTCTCAAACCTTCTGTCATGGCTCCCACGCTCCCTCTGAGTTTTACGCGATATACCTGATCATTTATGCTTTCGTAAAGCTTTAAAAACGTTCCTCTTTTAGGTCCCAGATTTGGCATTTCTGACCCAGTCTGCCTTAGCAGCACCCAGAGGTTCCATGTTATTTCATCGCAGGATGTTTTTTCACAGGGTTTTAATTTTTTTTATTTTTGGGGTGTTCCCACCAAACCCCCATCCTCTTTAATTCCTTGAATTTTTTATATATTCCCGAACACCCACACCCAATTTATATATTTTTCTAACACCCCCAGATAAATATGAGTTTTTTCAGTTAAAAATGTGCGGTAAAATACCCGTGAAAAAACATCCCACGATGAAAGGACGTCGTACCCACCCAGATGCCTCTGAGCCAGGTTCCTCTTGCGCTTAATAAATTTAAATACATACATCACGCTCAGGAACACTGCCAGGGTATTTTATTTAATTGTATTCACATTTTTTTCTCAGTGCTGGCCCTGCCCAGAGTGTCCTGGAGCGCCATGCAAGGTTCAAAGGTTAAAAAGGTGGGAGGGGAAATAGAAGTTACACAATGTTTTCAGGATAGGACAGAAAGAAAAGTGGTAGCCGTGGCGATGGGGGGCGGGGTTATGTGTGGGGAAACACACATGTATTAAGGTTTTTTCTGAATGTGGTAATGGAGGGTGCAGTGTGCATGTGAAGAAGCAGGTTGTTCCATGCCCTGGGTGCCCTGTGGGTAAATGCTTGCTTGTGTGTGCATGTTTGCAGAGGGGAATGTGTAGGAGATGCTGGCTTATTGCTTCACTGGTGTTTGTGTGGGTGATGGGTTTGCGTTGGTCATTAAGGTAATATGGGGTTTTGTGGTGGATGACTTTGAAAACAATGCACAGCCCTTTGAAGGCCATTCTTTGGGGTCCGGGAAGTCCGTGGAGCTGGGCGAGAGCTGGGGTGTTGTGTGAATGTTTTGGTAGGTGGAGGAAGAGTCTGGCTGCTGTGTTTTGGATGGCTTGCAGGGAGGCAAGGGTGCTGATGAGGAGTTCAGCGAGGAGACCATTGCCATAGGTCAGCTTGGAGAGGACCATTGCTTCCACTGCGGTGCTGAAGTCATTGGGAGGAAGGGTGTGTCTGATCTTTTGTAGGAGGTGTAGTTGTAGGTTGCATATTTTGGTGACAGCAGCTGTGTGGTGTGTGGAGGAAAGGTGGGGGTCGATGGTGAAGCCAAGGGATTGGACAGGTGTGGAAAAGGGATATGTGTGGGTTGTCCGTGCTGAGGATAAAGCAAGTTTGGGATTCTTCAAGCAGCTTTCAGCACTGGCTGCCAAAGTCAAGTTCGAATTGCCACTGCCTTTAGAGTGAGCATTATGCAGTTGGTAACAATACAATCGAAGTCACTGCCTGGGTAGCTCCTGTTTATTTTTAATTATTGAGACTGTATGTGGGCCACCTGGCTTGCAATCATTGCTAAACAAGAGGGATGCTAAGCAAGGCAGGGTGCCCGATATTCCGCAAAACTGTTCTGTGCAATTTATGCCATTCTATGTTAAGTGCATTATGTCATGTCAGGTCACTTCATGTTATCTTATGCTATATCATGTTATGGCTATACGTTTGCAATGCTATTCTGTTAAGTACACTATGTTATGTCATTATATATTATGTTATTTTATGGTATGCTATGCCTGTGCTATGCTATTCTGTCTTAGTCATAATATCATATGGCATGCCATGGCTATCCCTATGATATGCTGTTCTGTGTTAGCTTGACTAGTTCATGTCATACCATGTCATGTTATTTAATGACATATTATGTTATGGATGTGATTATAAAATGCTATTCTGTTAGGTATACTATGTTATGACATGCCATGATGTATCATGTTATGTTCTGGTATATTATAGCTATGGCTGAGCTACGCTAGTCTATGTTAGACATGCCATGTTTTGTCATGTCATAGCTATGTCTATGATAAGCTATTCTATGTTAGCTACATTATGCCATGCCACATCTTGTTACCAAATGCTATATCATGCTATGTTATGGCTACAACTATTCTATGCTATAGTAGGTTAGTCATACTGTGTTGTGCTATGTCAGGCTATATCTTGTTATCTCAATGCTAATCTATATTTGTCATACTTGTCATGCTATGCTGCATCATAGTATGTTATGGATATGTCTATTATATGCTTAATGTTAGAAATGCTACCCTGTGTTATGCCTGGTTCTATTCCTGTTATCACTCATAGCCCAATTAACCAAAATGAATGGGGGTGCTGCCTGCCTGAAACGTGGGAGGTGTATGGGGGGCATTTCAGATTAGGTAGGTTTTCAGGGAAGTCATGAAAGAGTGGGCTATATAGGAAGACCTGTTTGTTTTTAGAGAGATACTTAGGGCCTTATAATGGTTTTAGTGGTATTTCCTACAAAAACAAAGAAAAATGGTAAAGCAGTTCTTGCATGCTGTAAGCATGAAGCAACTTCACGGCGCTGCATGATTACAAGTCAAGGAGACCCAAAAGTTCTTTGGGATGTTTTATTACTGCATAAGTTAATTACTGAATGCGGTAATGCTTTTTCTATATGTCAGTAATTACTGCCACACAAAAGCAGGTGTTAACGATGAGTTTCATGTTTGAAACTCTTAGTTCGGTGGAGTGCTAAAACATTAGCTATTCAAACATACTGGACGTTTTACCACTACTGCCAAACTTGTAATCAGGACATTACTTTTAGAGTCTGGAGTTCACAATGGCAGTTCTCCAGACCCCTGAATTGAATTGAGAGCCGGGGATGATCAGTAAGGGGGATTGGAAGACTGACGGCTTCTGCTAGTTGCTTAGGATGCAATTTTGTATGACAGTTACAACATGGGTGTGAGGAAATTCCACCTGTGAAGGCGTATTAGCCATAGCTTTTTTGTTTTTTCATATAAAATGATGCTTGTAATTCTGCCTCTGAGAGGGAGCTCTGCTAATCAGACTCACTTCCATAAATGTTCCATGCTGAAAAAAGATAGTGCACATATGAAACTCTGCTGAGCCTGTGTCTTCAACCTGCTTAGCAGCTGCCTTCTAGTTTTGCAGCATGGAAGAGCAGAGTGACATTTGCATTCTTGCAAACAGCCAGATGGAACCCACATTTCCAAGAGCCAAGGACTGCCTTTAACTGTGGGCCGTCCTGATCTCAATTACATCATTTAATGCTCCTAGGACCTGGTGGAAAGTGAAAATCTAACTAAAGGCCATTTCTAGTTTTGACATGGTGGCCTCTGTGAATCTACAATTATACTGACCAAATTTGTTTGGTGTCATTTTATTGTCAGCTTGGTTGCTAGTGGCTAATTTCCATGACATAGCGTTATGTGTATCAGCTCTCTACGACTGGGCTTCATCCAAAACAAACCATTTGGGCCCAGTCCAGGAAACCACTCTTTTGATCTGAGAGGGTTTATCACCTTCTGCTGGAAGGAGGGACCAGTGCTTCAAATGTGAGCCCTGCCAATACAATCAGGAGCTCACTAAGAGGCCAATTAATTGAGATGCTTTGATGCCCGGCGGGCAGCAAGAGGGTGGAGTTACAGTAGTCAGGAGAGGAGAACCTACAAAAGGGTGCCAACATTTACAAATCTTTCAAGGCACCTAAACAGCCTGTGCCCCCTTCCTGCTTACTGCACTCTGGGACTGAAAGGGATAGGCAAAAGAACACAGCAGCCAGGATTTCACCCCTTACAGAAGGATAAAAGGGCACTAGTCTGCTGTGGCAGATGGCCTATTTAAGTGGGTGAGACCATATTCTATGTGGAATCATCTTTGGACTACAGAAGAAGAAGGATTTCACCTGTAACGTTATAGATGGTGCAGTCTTCCGCAAAGCCCTCTTCCATAGAGAAGAAGATAAAGGCTCCAACAAAGGAGAAAGACTGTTCGCTGAACCATCCCAGATAATTATTTGGTGTGACCTACTGTCTTGTCTGCTGCAAGCTGAGACCACTGGTTCCCAGGCACCTGCTTACTTGAGGTGTCAGCCCCTGTAAGTGCTCTATGGGTAACCTTCCAGGATGGGAAGTGTACAACCAGGTCTCATCTTGTTCCTGGAGGACGTAGACTGGGACCCCCTGAAACCAAGAAGCAAAGGAACCTTTGTGCCTTTCTCCAACCTCCATCTACTCTTCGAGCTGACTCAACGGTGTCCAATTCACCTCAAATGGCCACATGACCTCCATAGATACCATTTTCACTCTACTGAAATGTCTCACCCATCACAAAAGCCAAATCGACCCAGTTGAGATAATTGTTTCAACTGCAGACGCGCCCCTCTCAAGAGCGACTTGACCCACTGGAATCAATCGTCTTGACCCTCTTGGAGGCCAACCCGACCCATTGAGTTGCCTAGCTTGACCCATCTTAACCCTGTCTCGACGTGCGGTAAAGGACTTAGAAGCCTGCTTCAATGCGGTTGAGCCTCAAAAAAAGCCATGAAGGTATTTGAAGGGGTGCTGCCCCCCGGCCTGTCCTGAATACCCTTAGTGAAATGTTAAGACTCCACTCCTTACCTATTTAAAGACCTTCTTCATTGAACTTGATGTAGCTGCTGAAAATAATGCCTGTGTGCCCATACCTTCAGACCCGGAGTGTCCACTTTCTTTACAAAGTCTTTAAATTCTCTTACAGAGATGGGTTAATAATGGTTTATTAGTTGTGTGTATTTTTAGCTTAAATAAAGACATGCAGTTTGTTTTTTATAGAGCCCTGTGGACATTTTGTATTTGGGCACCTAAGTACTATGGCTGTTTGGACTTTTTTTGCAAGCTCACAGCCCTGGTGAGGAGTATAGCCCGTCCTTGGCCCTCGTTCCGATAAGCGGTGAAGGAGGTATGTCTGTCGGGTTGTGTCGGTTTCACCATCATGATTGGGATCACTGGTGATTTAGCAGTACTGTGGCGCTGAGTAGGAGTTTATCCACTAGTCTTCCTGAACACCTCCAGAGCAGTAGCCATTTTGTCACAATGGGATCAAACCATGGTAGGCAGAGCCACTCACGGGAAGCCGCCGATATATTGTGAAGCCTGCTTTGTTTATCTATTCGTTGTTTAGCTCTGTATTGCGCCAAATTGCAGTACAGTGTCTTTGAAGCAGTATCAGAGTGGCAGTTGCATTTGTACTCTCCAGAACAGGGGTTTGCAGCCTTTTGCTCTCCAGATGTCTTGGACTACAATTCCTATGATCCCTTATCATGACTATGATAGCATGGAATGATGGGAGTTGTAGTCTAAAACATCTGGCGAGCCAAATGTTGCCGACCTCAGTTCAATCGCAAAAAGTAAAAGAAATTCTACTGCTTAAATAAGAATACCAGTTCAAATCAACAGACGCCATTAGACATGTGTAACTTGTTGGACCATGCAAATGGATTCCACTGGAAGATTCTACTCAGAATATCAGCAGAAGTCCAAAATACCATATGGCACCAAGTCGGTCCAGTAGAAACCTAAGGGGCCGCTGCAATTCCTACCGGGGTAGTTAAGTTTGCTTTTGAGGCCGGTGCTGCCCCACAGTGGGGACGTTGGTGGAAATGTAGGGTAGGATTCCGTGGACAGATGGGAGGAGCCTCCAGGACCTCGTCAGGCAGTAAGAGTAAAAACAGACAGTACTTGAAACAGTGCCTGCTTTTGCTGCCCACCAGGTCAGAGGTAATTCATTATTTGGTTCTTGCAGCATCCTGGCAAAACAGCATGATTGCGTGTTGGAAATTGACAAAGGATTTCCACAAATGTTTATCCCCACCCAAAAGGTGGAGCTAAACATTTTAAGTTTAATTTACTAGCCTATTAATAATTGTTTGTCCTTTAATTCAAAGGGACGCAATAGCACATTCATGGGGGGCAAAAAGATCGCCCCTTTTCTTCATAACGCACAGAAGGCTTGTTACAGACCCTTTCATGCATTACTTGACATGGTACAGTAGCGGGTGATCCGGTACTGTGCCATGTCCATTCCACCCTCCTCCAGCTCCCCAGTTAGGTATTCAAATGCATTTTTAAAATTTAGAAAAACAATGCCAGCTATTCTTCCAAAGTAACTCGTGTAGTAGTTTAGAAAATGAGCATGGTTTACTGCCCTACCAGCTGTAATCCCATATTCATGCTGAGACCCTCAGATTTCTACATGTGGTAACAGTAATCGGAGACGTAAATACGCCAAACTTGTAAACAGGCCCTAAGTCGCAGCCCAGCTATTGGTGGAAGTAGCCCTGATGGGAATATGTACCATAGTTTGTTACAGCTGCTCTCTATTACCCAATACAACGCGCGATAGTTGCAGTGGTTGAGAACGCTGTCCCTTATGTCTATGCGGCGCTGCACCAAGTCAACCTACCTGGCTAACTGACTGCCAGCTGGACGTCAGGTGCGCCTCTTTCCCGCCCAAATGCATCTTGAACAAGACCCAGCAATGCTGCCAGGCCCACCACCCCGTGGAATCCGCACCCCCTGGACGGTGCTCATAGCCAGTGGAGTCCCCAAGCTGGATCCTGGGGGGGCCCAGGCACCTCCTCTGAAATCCTGCCCTCCCCTTCTGCATCCCCCTACCTCAGCTGGACTACTCTCTGCACTGTCTGCAGTGCCGCGTCCAACCAGGGATCTCGCGAACGCTCTTCGTCGTGATGTCGATCTAAGCAAGATCAGCCTGGGAATCGGATCCGATATTGATCAGATTCATATTTTTCAATACAAATTCACACAATTTGGTTAGTGCTGAAAAAACTTTCCACCACATTGGCGGCTTAAACCGTGAATGGTTAAATTCAGAAGTGGCACGAGAAGACAGTCAAGAATTTTACCATTTATTCACTGGAGGAAAATAATCATGAAAGTACACGAGTGAGCTATTTGAATGGCTAAAAAGTGTAAACACTGTGTGTCACTGCTCATATTTGCATGAAGTATGCATTGCTTGGTGAGAGGGCATCGGAGGATGTGAGAGTGCAGGGTAGGATACAAAAAACAAATTCTCAATGAAAGCTGCCACTGTCCAGTGGCACCATAGTGTGTGTGACACGGTCGATGTAGAGTGCTTTTTGGCCAATTGCAGTTTGCAAAATGAGAATTTTAAGTGCTCACGTTACTAAGGAAACTACAAATCCCAGAATGCAAATTGGAAAAAGAAGTTCTGGGCTGGTTAATGGTGTAAACATGACAGCAGCAAAAGGGCGGTTGGTGACTGCATGCGACTGCCACGTAGCAAAATTAGGTGGAGATAAGAGCATGAAATAAGTCCAACAATTCAGGAGAGCACCGGGTATGTTTGCCATTCAGCCTTGGTTGGAGTATACCTGGAGTATACCACCAAGTACAGCCGCCGTAGGTTGTTGGGATGAACTATTCCTGTGTCTGTTTAATCGCGAACAGGTGAGTTTGGGGTAGACTGGATAAGTATGTGGCTCGTTGCAGAGGCTGCTGGCGCAGCATGAAGATTTCCCTGGAATTTGGCTAAGGGATTGTTAGGACTAGTAAGGGAGCCCAAGCCAACCCTGGGGAGGGGGGTGTAGTGGTGTGTGGTAGTTAGTGTTCACAGAAGCTTCTCTGCAGGAGTGCTTGTGAAGTCAAACAAGTAGGGGCTCTGCCATTTTATAGGCGGCACCCCTACTTGTCTGTGGCCCCCTTTGCGCCCCCTAAAGCTGATTCCTGGCGGCACCACTGCTCACAGCACATGTGATTTAAAGCGCCACTAAGGCTGTTCCATGTTAGAGCGCAATGCTCACACGTTCACACTATAAATCACCTCCCAAAATCACTGATGTCACCTCAAAAGTGGTGCATTTCAAGTGAAGGGGAAAAGGACAGAATAGAACAACACCTTGTAAAAATTGTTTATGTATTTAGGAGAAAAAACGGATTTTCCTTAAGTGCAGTTGCAGGAAAAGTGTTGAAACAGCTCAGATTGCTCGACTTGACCTGTTTTCCATATATGCCACATAGGAAGCTGTTGAGTAGCCTGACGAGTTGGCAACTTTGCTGAATCTGTGCAGACTAAGGTCCCTTGCTCTAATGACGCCTTTGATGGCTGATAGAATACGTACAGGTGATTGTCTATGCAGCTGCAAGCCTGTGGCAGAGGGCGAGTGTTGCTAGGTCTGGAAAAGATCTGGGGCTACAATAATTTTGGGACTGTCGGGACTGGGGGCTAGCTAGCCTTTTTGGTTGTAATCCCTGAGCTTCTATCCGGGGATATAACCAAAAGACCCCGTCTATAGGCCCCTCAGCCCGTCTCCTCCACCCCCCATAGCAACGCCTCTGGAAGGCGCTATAAACAATACATTCTTTTAGAATAAATATTAATATAGCGAGTCCTGGTGTTTTAATTTGCATGACAAAGGAAGTGCCCGCATTTGTTTTGCAGGGGGAGTGGTGCGCCCCCAGCGCTCCCTGCTCGGTCTTCAGCTCAGAAACATTGCGCCCATCTGCTTTCCAGCGGCCAGGCAAGCATCTGCTGGCGATGAGCCGGCAGGAAGTCAGGTTTTAGGCCATGTTGTTTTTTCCCAGAGGGTAAAGAGGCTGACCTCCGACCCCTGTGGGATGTAGCAGGCAACATCGCCTGCCAGGCCCTTCTTGAAAGTTCCCTCTGACCCTCTCACCTGGACCTTAAAACGCCGTCTTTCTCGCACAGACCCTTTCATCCGTGACAGAGTGGGGCCAGAAGGGAGTGTGGCGGGGGTCCACCGGGCACTACAAAGCTGGGAAAACACACCGCTCTGTTCATCAAATTAATCGACTTCAGCAGCTCTCAGGACTATTTGTTCAAATCAAGGGGGTGCTGTCATCCTATGCAAACAATGCCCGCCCACCTGCAACTAATACCTGCGAGACCCCAGCCCACCTTCAGGCTCGGTAAAGACCCCCTTCAATGCTTTTTTTTTTTTTTTTTTTACAAAGGTCTATTCCTTCCTCTCCACTGGACTCTTAAACATATGCATTGCCCAAAGCACGAAGTTTGGCTCATATACAGGGATTGTATGTGCGCTTGGCAGGTATTGTTATCACATGACCAGGTGCCACCAGGATTCAATGGGCATAGCGAGTAACTCCTCCGGTACTCGGAGCACGTGCAATGGCAGATATGGATCTCATATGCCAGGCATTGCCATCAAAGGTCTAAGTCCTCACAGAATTACCAGCCTTTGCCATGAAGCAGAGGCGTTGCTAGGGGGGTGCTGAGAGGGCTATAGCCCCGGGTCTTTTCATTGTAGCCCTGGATTGAAGCTTAGGGACTGCAACCAAAAGGCTAGCTAGTCCAGGGTCCTACCAGTCCCGACAATAGCGTAGCCCCGGATCTTTTCCAAACCTAACAACACCTCTGCCATGAAGTGATTGCCACCGAATGCCAAGGCGCTAACACTATGGTCAGGTATTGCCACCCGATTGCCATAGCCTCACTGAATACTGAACCCACCGCAGATCCAGCCTGATCTGCCCAAAGCGTGCCCTTATTATTGCTTCGCTGGTACGTTGATAGTCTCAGGAGGATAGCTCAGTGGCAACGTGCTCGCCTTGGAAGCAAGACTACACGGAGTAACACCGGTTCAATCCACTGGTCTGCGCTTAGAAACCTCTGGGTATTAAGCGCGTTATAAATAACCAATCATATCATAGGGAAGGCACCCACTTGAAAGTGAAGGGGGAAGAGGCAGCGGGAGCACCAGAGGTATTCTGAAAGCGCACTACCACTCCCCAGATCGCTTAACCTGGTGTCCTCTGTGCCAGGGCCCAGAGGGTATCAGGGACTGGAACTCCAGGGTGATATCTGTGTTAGGAACACAGCGCCATCAGGCACCAGGGATGGCATCTCCTTGAATAGAGGAGGGGGTGGCATCAGTGAGGTCCAAGAAATCAGCGCACTTTCCACAGTGCTCTCCTTGGCGAGTCTGCAGCTTTTGTTATGTTGTGTAAGGTTGTTGGGATTCGCACTGCACACTACCGGCATCTTTTTGAATCGAGTTGGGGGATGGCATCAATGCAGTGAAGTCCACAAACTCAATACACTTCCCACAGTGCTCTCCTTGGCGAGTCTGCAGCTTTTGTTATGTTGTGTAAGGTTGTTGGGATTTGTACTGCAGACTACTGCTATTTGCATAGTCGGCAGGAACTCTGGTAACGAGTGGGGGTGGGGGGTTGTTACGTTAGTGGGGAGAGATGGAAAATGCAAAATAGTTTTGCTGCTGTGTTGATGTGTGCAGGCGGCAAGGGATTTTGCTGCCTTCCTGCAGGGTGTTTAAGCAGGACACAATGGTACCATAGACCCTGGTAGCAGAGAAGAGGCGTACGGCATCCAAACAGAAATTGCAATTGTGTCAAGAAAAAGTGCATTATCTACGGTATGCTATATCAGCAGGAGCTGGAGGTGTTACATAGGACAGCATGCAGACATGTGTGTCCGGAGGGGAGTTTCTTGCACTCGTGGTGTTAGGATGCATTGGCCAGGACTGTGATATGTATGTTGATCAGTGGAATGTGAAGGTGTCACATTTTATAGTTTTGTGCAATTTGTGTAACTTGCAGGTGTACAGTGTGTTGGAGGATTGACATTGAGAATGTTGGCGTAGGGAGGTGCAGGGGGTGGTGGGTAACTTGGAGCATTCACCTTTTGTGGCCACGTGACATCTTGGCATTGGTGCCCTGTGGGTAAGATACTTGTGAGTAGATCAGATGCTCCGAGGCACCCTGGAGTGGGCAGGTGTCACTGGCAGTGGTCACTGTGCAGCGACTGCTCCTGGGTGAGAATGGTGGAGCACAGGGTGGAGTGGAAGACGTAGGGAGCACACAGCAGTGGGCATCAAGTAGAGTGGGTGAGAATAGTTCACCAAGAGATTTCAGTGTAGGGTTTTCAAGGAGGGCAGAATCCTGGTGCGGTCCATAGGAACAACTCAGCATCCTATAAGGTCAAGATGCAATACCTAGGAGCCAGTCCCAGGAATTATATTGAGCATCTACGAGCAAAAAAACAGTAGGACACTAATTGCATTGAGTGCACGGTGCAAAATCACAGTGGAACACCAGGGGGCAGAAGATCAGAGAGGTAAAAATGCTAAGAGTATTTGCGCAAGTTCTAAATTACATCGGTACCCCTGAAAGCAAATCCTAGTGGACAGAATCCTAGTGGAGCCCCTGGGAGTACACTACAAACTAGGACATATAATGGTGAACAGGTGAGTGAGGGCCCCACCAACAATCCACCCGCTTATAGCTAGATAGGATTGTGAATGTTAGCATATGCCACACCTAGATGGAACTTGGATGTTAGCGTGTGCCACACTTAGAATTGAGAACATTAGCCTGCACTGTATCTAGGTAGGATTGTGAAGGTTAGCGAGGGCCACACTTAGACGGAATTATGTAGGTCAGCAAGTGCTACACTTAGACAGAACTGTGAATGCTTGCATGTTAAATGTCATATAACCCACTAACCAATATAAACTCAAACTCCCTGTATACTCATCTAAAAGAAAACTCACACAACCATCTCTCGCACAAGTTGCACGCACTTCACCATACAGCAACAACACATAAGCATCACCAACAACACACACGGACTGACACTGATACAATACTCGCACCAAAGATCAGCACCCGGTGTCTACCGAGTTGAAGCTGACAACAGTACACCACTCCTCTCACTATTCTACTCCCTCTCCATCTTACTAACCCATCCTACTTTCTCGTTTACAGATCCGCCAGAGCGCCTGGGGACCAATTCCGTTGGTGAGGGTGCGCTATATAAGTACCTTTGCCATAACATAACATAACATATGGCAAGGTAGTTTGACTAATGCAGGCATAAGTCAAACCTATCGCAAACAAATCTTTACTAATTTGGGTGTCACTGTCGCAAACATTCATTTCCAAGTATTGTGTCTGCCCAATAATCACTGAAAATTAAACAAAATGTGGAAAATGTGGAGCATTGTTGCCGCGCCAGAAATACTTTTACTTGTTGGGTGTGTGGCAGGTTACACAAATTGATAAGACGGAGATCAGTAGTTTGGTGATTTGCTGATATATTTGTGCACTTGATGCAAGAGTTCGTTCAAATAATAATACGTTCCTCTACACGTGTTTCACCACAAAACATGGAGTGGCTCATCCGGAGGAAGTCAAAGTAGATAAGTAGCTGAGGTGTTGCCCGCTGGAAGCTATGCCCATCAGGACACAAATGGACAGAAGTCACAATCACTGGTTGTTTCTCCCAGAAATCTGCCCCTGTTTCTTCAAAAGGTCTCAAACCCCTCTCCCACAACACACACAGCCACAGGTGAGCAATCAAACCCCACACCCGCAGCCCCCTCCCTCTTAACTGGCGTTGATTCAGGTTCATATCTTAACTTTCAGAATCATGCTGAAATCTTGAAAGGGGTTATTCAAAGGAAGGTTGGTGAGATGAGGAGCTGGCAGGATAAAAGGTAGATGGTGGATTCCCCACAATGCCCCATGAAGGTGGGTGCACCATGCCTTTACCAGCATGGCTGTGGGGGCTGTGGGAAGTGAAAAAGAAGCTCTGCTCCACCTCTGTGGCTCACTTGGCTCGGTGTCCTCCATTCCCAGGAGAGACAGAGAAATCTGATGTAATAAGCATTAGGCACAGTTAATATTCTAACATTAAAACCACACAGACAATATTGCAATGTAAAAACCCAACTCCATTTAGAATACCTGTAAAATGTTCTGAAAAGACCTTTCTAGCCTTTTAAAAGCCGCTTTTACGAACATACAAACATCTAAAACAAAATTCATATCATTAAAATTCATAAATGAGCTCATTGCTTCCCTGGTCTGCCTAATTCCTTTATTAGTAAAATGCTTTCGAAGGAATTGCCTTCTAAAATCGCGCAAGATAGTGCATATCAACAAGAAATGGAGAAGACTTTCTCTGCAGCCAGACGCAAATGCCCCTCGACCAATTCCTTCTTGCCAGTAAAAGAAACACATTTAGACCGAGCATTCTCAGGAGCAGGTAGCCTGGTCTGTGGCTCGGCGTCAGAGTGCGCCAGAGAGGGGGCATCACAACTCATACTGGGCCACTGACATAGATGAAGGACTTGTTTTTCATCTGAACTCGAGTCACGCCAAGGGGAGGACAATCATGACAATACATATTACCACTAGATATTAGGCATTTTACCACGTGTTCATGGGGCGCCACACGGCAGGAGTGCACATATCATTTTTCGCACTCTTGGCCTGATGTGCACCACACTCATTACCTGTGATTGCTGAATGCATCTCCTGGTAATCTACAAAATGTTGTATAACCTGTACCTCTAATGTATTATTGTACAACATGTAAATGCACTACCCACTTGTACCGGTACTCCCCTGTAACTAAGCTCCCGCAAGTCTCAGCGCCTCGATGCCCAAGGGCTGTTTGTGCGCTATACAAATGTAAAAAAATAAAAAAATAATGTCATGGGCATGGGCGTTGAATTGTGTACATAGCCAAAGTAAACTATCAGGCTGTGTCTTCGATCTAATGGCCATTTTAACCACTATCCACAATCCCATGCCAATACATTTGCCTCACTGGGTGGCTCTTTCATGAGCCAAAGCTAACTCATAGTGAAAATGCGCACACTCCCCACTACCCAGACTCCAACGACTTTTATGGGTCTATTTCGATAGGGATCACGACTAAAAAATACACGTTTTAACCAAAGTTCCTTTTTAAAAGGAGCAAACATGAGCTGGTGTTTTATGAGCGAAGGGCCTCTTCTTGTTTTTGCAACACCATAATGATGAGGACTTCTTGTTTGACAGAGCGCCCATTCTGAGTATTTGCACTGCTATTTATTTATTTATTTGATGAGCGCTTGAAACAGAAATGGGGTGTTATGTATTGCATAACCAAGAAGAGGGACGCAGGTATGAGAAGGCCGGCTGTCTACCCCTAGGCCTCATTTTCAGTGACGGGGGAATGTTAAGGACAAGTGATATTTCATGAACTGACTGTTTTTAGGGCCTGACTGATTATGGGCCAGGCAGTATTTACAGTATGTGGTAATACTGGGGAACACAGCGTGCAGTCAATAACACATTAATATGAAGTTAACTACCTGCAATGACATTCTGCAATTCCTACCTCCAGCCAAAAGGTGGGGGTAAAAATGTTAACTCCCTCTCTTAGAAGTTACAAAAGATTGTGGTTTTCAATGTTTAAAAGATTCACTAGAAACCAGCGATGGAGCTAAAAAAAAAACCAGGCATCTCAGATGACCACCCGCTGACCACTTTTGCAATGTAATGCACAGAAGGGTCAAAACAGAACCTTCTGTGAGTTATTTCTCATGGTTCAGTAAAAGTATGATCTTAAATGTTTCAATATAAAAAAAAAAAATCGAACATCCATTGCAACCGGTGGGGCTGGAAAGCCATACTCATGAGGCTGTTATTTGTAAATGCTATCGAATTGGACCACTGAACTCAGAACTTCTAGTGATGTATGTAATGCTTGGTTCTCCTTGGCTGTAGTAGGAACATGTATTTGTAGGCGCAACTTCTTACTGGGTAGACAGTATCAAGGCGCTAGTGTGGGATCTCACAGCTGGTGGAATGGCGGAAAGGTGTCGGTGTGGATAGGATGCAATGGTGAGCCAGCAGTGAGTGAGAATTGTAGGCCGGTCTATTTACTCTCTTAAGGTACAAGAGAATAGTGAGTGGTTGTGCAATGAGATAGAGATGCGTTCAAGGGGACCTTTGAGTTATGCAATCCGTAATTTCAAGTACTATCTCACTTGCCCACTTCCCTATATTCAGAGCCGGCCTTAGGGCAAGACGGACCGAGTGACCGCCGAGGGCGCCATGCCCCCCCAGGGCACCATTAGCCTTCACTACGCCAGCTCGGGGGAGCCTTTTGAGGGCTCCCCCGAGCTGGCATAGTGGGAGAAGGCGCAGCAGGCACCCTTATGTTATTAAATGCGCCCGTGATGCACCCTTGCAACGACTGGAGAGTGCATTTAATAACAATATGGTGATAGCACCCTATTCACGTGATGATTACCTCCCTGCTCCGACGTGGGCGCGAGGAGGGCTTCATTGGAATAGCGCGCTCATGGATTATGAGCGCCTCATTCCAGTGATTAACCCCCTGCGAAGCGCCGGAGCAGGGAGGGACAAAACAAATGTGGCGCTCCTGACCCCACCCCAAACAAACCCCCCTCTCTCTGCCCTTGTTAACCAGGGGCACGCGGTGAGGGGCAGGGGGCGCCAATTTGCCCAGGGCGCTCCTGCCTCTAAGGCCGGCCCTGCTTATACTTAGGGCCTGATTCATGGAATTTTTACCACAGTGCAAAGTGTCTTTGCACTGCCAACAAACACCTTGATTCACAAAGCACTTCAAAGTGTATTGGCAGTGCAAAGTCATTTAGCACTGCAAACGTGCTCTTTGCACCATGCTAAATGGGCCTAATTCGCGGTGCAAGGAGTACTTTTGCAGTGCAAAGTGACACTTCGCATCACTCTGTGAATCAGGGTGTTTGTTCGCGGTGCGAAATCAATTTGCACCGCGCTAAAAATTCCATGAATCACAGGCCTTAATGTAATCACTGCAGTGCCTTGTTCACTTGCACTGAACAGAGTTAAAGGGTGTATTTTTCATAAACAGAACTGCTATGCTGCTATTCACGGCATTTCCCTTCCGAAAGCTTCAAAATACAAATTACAGGCGGCACGTCGCACACACAAGCCGGAAATGACAAGGACAAAATGAAAGCAGGTATCATTTCAAGAACAGAGTGAGGAATGTGCTTTGAAGGCCTCGCAGCAGAAAGAAGGGTGGCAATGGGCACGACCCCCTGTTGAGCAAGACGATCGTCGCACCTGCATGAGAAACGCCAGCCGATCGCACTTTCACACCCTCGGCCTTGAGCAAATTACAAGCTACTGCACAGAGTACAGAGCTATCACCGCCCCACATCACACTTGCCCCCTCTCAGCCACAGTCTAAACAAAGGAGGAGGAAACGGCAATTATAGACTAAGCAGACCTTTGAACTATTCCCAGTACCTCCTGGGGTCCTGAAAGACCAGTTTGCCACGAGGTCATTTTGTCACGTGACAGGTCAATGGCATGGAATATTCCAGTGCCTGCATACTCTGGACATTCCGGGCAGTGCTTTAGGTGCCGGACATTTTGGGTGAGTCCTGTTGGCATGGCAGGCCTGGCTTAAGATGTTATGTTGTCCAGAGGCGTTGCTAGGGGGGTGGGCTGAGGGGGCAATAGCCCCTGGTCTTTTGGTTGTAGCCCTGGATAGAAGCTCAGGTGCTACAGCCAAAAGGCTATAGCTAGCCCCGAGTCCTGAGTCCCGATAGTCCCGACCTTAGCGTAGCCCCAGATCTTTTCCAGACCTAGCAACACCCCTGCTGTTGTCTGATACTGCGCACCGTTACCACCACTGGGGCCGTCTGCAGGCGCTCACGTGGATCTGAAATAGGGTGGGGTGTGTTAGTGAGGGTACAATGATAGGATAGGTTCAGAACCCGGAGAAACTAGCGTCTCTGTTGTCTTGTGTGTGAGTTGGTTCTGTGGCATTGCTTGATGTATCCGTAAGGGTAAGACTCAACTCCTCGGTTATGTACTAGTGTTGCGTTGCAGAAGTGTCTGTGTGTTTCATGTGCGGTCTGGCTGGTGATATAATTGTGCGCACTGGCTTTTTGTATCCATAAGGGGATGCCCAGTGTCATGGTTGTTTGTTGTATGCATGAGAATGTTATGTTGGGGTGTGTTTTAGCACATTTCGTGTGTAGTTTGGCAGGTGTTAATGGTTAGATGCACTGGTTTGTTCTGTCCGTAAGGGTAAGGTCCAGTGTCTGGGAATGTTTTTTGTGTGCTGATGTTAGTTAAGTTTGGTGTGTGTTTGGCTAGCATATATGCATGTATGGTGCTTGTGAGTTATGTAGGAGGGGAGCTGGGTGGTTAGTTAGTACGTTGGTTACTCACAAAATAATTCCAAGTTTGTCCTCAGAGCTCATCCAGCTGCAACTCAATGGTACCCTCCAAGCCTTCCAGCTGCGGTACACTGGCCGCCCCACCACCAAAGCTCAGAGCACTAGCTCCTCCCACAAGTTCCTCTGAGTGCAGCACATTGGCTACTCCCATTAGTCCCTATTAGAATTATTAGATACCAATGTGCTTCTGGGTGTTGTAAGATTAACAGTTAAAGTGATGCCTGGCTTATCTCAAACTTTCTCAAAGACATGCATGGCTGATCTACCCAAATCTATCTAAAGTGACGCATGGTTAGTCTGCATAATTTAAGATGTGCGGGACCCCACTTCAATATAATGGTTGGAGGCCCACTGCTAAGAACGAAAACAATCTGAGGCACCCTGGGGTGCATACGTTACAATGGCGATGACGATAAGGGTAATATCCACCGATTATCACAAGATGGCCAGCCAACAGGGATCCTAAACAGTAAATACCCACTGAAGAGCTTTAAACCCTTCTTTGTCAGCAAGTGGCTGATGTAGAGGAACCAGTGTTAGAAGGCAATGAGGTGATAACACTTGTGTATATCCCATGCGAAGTGACGTCCAGAAGGTCTCCAGGAAACGCAGCTTGTAATAAGAGCACCGCAAAGTGCACCTTTTAAGCCCCAGAACAAAAATAGAGAAAGGAATATATTTCTGTGTTACAAGACTACTGACTGGCAACATGGGGGCAGTTGATGGAGCCCCCTCAGGCTGAAGGCCCCTTTAATTTGAAAACATTGAAAGGACTTGACACTGCCATGCCTGTTGGCTGCAGCCAGCAGGACGCAGGGACCTGCACGCTGACATATTTATGTTATACTTAAATATATTGTCAACCAACGCACGGGGAAAATGGAGTGCTTTGGTTGATAGTATATTTAAGCAAACAGTAGCCGTTCAGTACATGGAGCTGCACTGTCAGTGCATGCTCCATGCAGAAATAGGGTGCTGTGTCCTGGAAAACAATACTATGCAGGACTCACAGTGCAGTCCTGTTTGCTGAGCGGCTACTGTTTGCTGAAATATACTGTCAACCAAAGCACTGGATTTTCCTGTGCTTTGGTTAACAACATATGTAAGTAAAACATAAATATATGGGCACGCAGGACCCTACGCCTTGCTGGCCGCGTACAACATGGCGCACCTAAAAGGGGCTTGTGCCAAAAACGCTGCAGCTAAAGGGTCGGCGCCCAAAGCACTGCCCCAAAACAAAGCGTACCGCTTGTACTCAGGGCCTCATATGCTGTCATTGTATTTTATATATTGTTTGCGTCAATGCTTATGTTAAGACTCTCAAAGGTACATTTGTGCGTTGAGTATTATGACCCTAGAGGAATGTAAGCCCTTGTTCACAGGTTTTCTAGCTAAAGAGAATTCTGCAGCCCTACATGTAATCTTAATTTGTGCCTAGCCTAATATATTTATTTCTAGAAGAATGAGATTGTTGACAATCTATTAGAGATTTGCAGTGCGCTGACTGTACCATTTCACAAGGAATGGGGTGGATCTGCACACGCACTTTATTGTAAAGGCTTCCTTACACAAGCTGGTCTTCCGTGCTCTTTTGAAGGTGGGTAGGATAAGCAAAAGCCCTGATATGAGGGTCTGGAGCCTTCTCAGGGAGCACAACCTGTATCCACTTGGCATAGCTTGAATGGAGGGGGCGGTCATGGTGTGAGAAGGAATCAGCTTTCACAGGTATTTTGGACTTTTCTTACCAAAGCCTTTGAAGCCCTCACAGAGAATTTTGAATTGGATTATTTTCTTTGGGAGCCGGTGAAGTTCTTTCAATGTCGGTGGTATATGGCCATAGTGTCTTAAATCCGGGCAGAGTCTGGCTGCTTGGTCCTATATCACCTGGAGATACAGGATTATTTTCTTGTGGGCTCCTGCAAATAATGAATGTTGCCTAGTAATAGCCTTTCTGGGGCTTGTGACTGTTTGGAATCACACACATATTTCCGCAACTAGTGGTAGATCTTGGGTATTGTAAGTGATTTACATTCAAAATAATAGTAAGCATTGTCAGGGTTTTCTTGCCATTTTATTTGTACCCTACTTGTATAGATACCCAAAGTTCCCATTAAGTAACTACCCCTTTTGATTTCTATAAAAGGTTAGAGCTTCGAATGCGGTAAAGGAGTGTCTGCTGCAGATTCAGGGGTGAAGGAGCTGCACAGACTGCACATCTGGGCTCTGACTGTTTCACAACCTGTGTTATCCGTGCACATCGCAATCAATGAGGATGCCAATGCCCAGGTGCTGCTGAAGGAGGCCAGCAGCCAGTTGCAGAGGAAATTTAACTTCCACAGCACAAGGATCCAGATCGAGAACTGCTCCGAAGATATGATGGACTGCTTGGAATGCCGGCACCTCTCGGACTGAGAATTCCTGAGATGTGTCCTGACTAGCCTTTTCTCTGCCTGACGGTCAGATTGGAGCAGGATGCTGAATTTTTATGTTGTGAAAATAAATTCATTGTGGACATAAAAAAATGTATTGTGACAGTAGAAGCATAGTTGTTTGTTTGTTTGTTTATTTATATAGCGCGCCTGACCCGTGGGTATCTGGGCACTAGTAAATGAACAATTGGTTACATGTTGCAAAGACTTTTACAGGTACACGGGTCACTTAGTATATGTTACAATCATTTGAGAGTACAAAGGTCACTTAATTTAAAATCGTACAAGCGAATACTTTGGACATAGTATACCAGGCATTAGATTCAAAACAGTGCGTTAGTGCAAGCATAAGTAAGGTAAAGTCATACAAGAGCAAGTGGATACATGTAGAGGCTGGCTAGGTGCAAAATGCTGGGATGAAGATAAAGTTAGTTCTTATTGAGTATCCAGGTAATAGCACATCTTCTGAATTTTTCGAATACTTGTATCGTTTTTATATCCTGTGGGAGTGTGTTCCATAGCTGGGCGGTCAGGACAGGTACACTGGAGCCGCCAGCTCTTTTAAGGTTATATCTTGGTACCAAGAGGCAGGAGGTGTTGGAAGATCTGGTGGTACGGGTAGACGATCTCATGGTGAATTTGTCAGTCAGGTATGGTGGGGCCCTATGGTTCAGTACTTTGTGGGTAAGGCAAAGAGTTTTGAGGTTCATTTTATCTTGTATGGAGAGCCATTTGCAAAGCTTTCTAGTTACGGATATGTGCTCTCTTCTAGGAATGTTTAGGGCGGCTCTGAGCACATTATTTTGCAGAATCTGTAGTTTAAGATGGACTTATTGGCACCTAAATAGAGACCGTTGCAATAGTCCAGTTTGGATTGTATAAGTGCTCTGGCCAGAATGAGACAGCTATCAGTTGAAAGTAATTGTCTGCATGCCCTGATCAGTTTACCTATATAGGCAGTAGCTGAGGAAGTCATGTTTACATGTTTGGTGAATTTGGAGTTAGCATCGAAGTAAAAGCCTAAGGTTTTAACATCTTTGGCAATGGGTAAGTTGTTCCCATTTTACAGATGCTGGTGAAGTGAGGGCTGAGTTTCTGTAAGTTGGTATGTGATCCTACCAGAAGAATCTCGGGCCTTCTCATCATTCAGGCAGAGGCCGTGGAGGGCCATCCATGCCTGAATGATGGTATAGATTTCATTAATCGTGGCTACATCTGTGTCATAGGTACCTGATAGGGGTAGGAGTGTATCTGGGTGCCATCTGCATAATTTGTGTGGGTGACACCCAGACGGTCCAGTTTATCATTACGTTGTGTGTGTTTACCCACAGTATCCCATCATGTAATCAGGAGAAGTACCCTAGATTTGTGTTTATCTCACATTGGCGAGGATGGGTGGGCCATGGGAGTTTTTTAAAAAAAAACATGCACCAGAAAGGCAGTGAAGTGCATATTACTAGTAGTGGGTGTGCAGGTGGAATCGGAGAAAACCCACTCGAGAGTCTGCTCTTGTTTGAGTATTTATACGGTAGTGTTTAGTGAATGTGTGCACAAATGCCCATGTAGCGGCTCTGCAGATTGCATCTAGAGGTACACTGGCCAGAAAGGCTAGATTAGCTCCTGCCCATGTAGTGGAATGAGCTCAGGAAGTTGTAGTTCAAGTATTTTGTTCTACTGTATAGCATATTGTATGCATTGCACAATCCAATTCACAATACTACCTTTACAGCCCTCCCAAACAGATGCAAGAGAAATATAGTCTTTGTTATATCTATGTAGAACATTCGAGTGTGCGGTAGATACAGTGGATGTAGTGACATTTGCGCCATTGAATTTGCTAATTTTGGAAGAAAGCTGGGGGTTCAAAGGATTTTTTAGCATGGAATTTGGATATGTAATTTGAAGAGAAGTGTGGCTGTGTCATGAACATCACTTCGTCCATGTGAATGGTGACAGGAGGCTTGATGATTGATAAAGCTTGTAGTTCACTTACTCTTCCTATTGATGTAACTGCTTCTAGAAATGACACTTTGCCTGCCAGGTGTTTTCATGAACATTTATGAATGGGTTGAAATGGTTTAGGCAGCACAGGAACACTAGACTCTTTAGCATTGAAGGAACTCTTCCCCCCCACCAAAAAAGAAAATAGCCACAAGATGGTTTACCTCCCACCTCTGAGCCCTCAAGAAAACAAACCGGAAAATCGAGGGATGGAAGAAGCATTAAAACCAACAGGACAAAATCACGTACTAAAGGCAAATATGGTTCTAGAATTATTCACTAGAAACAGGAGCCTTACCTAAAACGTTCAAAATTAAACCGCTTCTCAAAGACCCTTAAGGAAGCACATACAACCCCATACACTACCGGCCTATATTGAACATCCCTTACCCAGCAAAACTGCTAGAACCCTACACACATATGCACAACACCCTGACAACTTTCTAGAATGTGTACAAGTCAGCTTAAGATTTACGAGACGATCTGAATCAGTACTACTCTCCATCTGGCATAATCTAAGAATGACCTCAGAATCCATCACCACCTCCACCCTGATACTACTAGACCTTTCTGCAGCTTTTGACACAGTCAACCATGTAACCCTCATAGAGCAGTTACAAGAAACAGGGATTTGCAACAGCACACTACAATGGATGAAATCCTTATTGACTGACAGAATGGAATTCATCTGACTACCCCCTTCTGGTTAACATAACACCTGTGGGGTGCCATAATGCTTACCCCCCTCACCACTTCTTTTCAACATTTACATGACCTCACTTATAAACCTCATCGAGGGACATGGACTCACATGCTAAAACGTTGCAGATGATATCCAAATGAGTTACAAAACAGACACCAGCAAGGAAACACACCCACCAAACTCTTGCCAACTGGCTCTCACAAACCAATGTCTGGATGAGCTAAAATAGCTTTAATCTCCATCTGCACAAAACCAAACGCATGATGACACCCAACAACCCCTCTGTACACCTGCATATACTGTGGCCCACTGAAATTGAAAACAGATCAGAAGCGCCCAAAATAGTTAATAATCTCAGAATGTGATGGACAAAGACCTGATACTGACACATCAGGTCAATGCAGAAGTAAAGAAAAGCTTCTTCCAACTATGTACAATCAAGTGGATATTACCCTTTTTGACCTGTCCACAATGAACACTCTCCATCATCTTACTAGTCATGTCAAGAATAGACTACGCAAACCTCATTTACCTCGGAATGCCTGACTACATCACCAAAAAACTACAACGGAACCAGAATGCAGCAGCAAGACTCCCCTAAGATTCAGGAGGAGAGAATACATGACACCAGTAATAAGATCACAACACTGGCTGCCAGTCAAGAAATTCTAAAATACTTTGCACTGTAGACAGAGCAACTCATGGCCAAGGAGCAGAATTCCTGCATTTTACAAACCAAGAGGAACCGTGAGGTCAAGCAAATTACATTTCTCTTGAATCCAAACAATCTTGAAAAATGAAATATGGTGGATTATCTTTTTCAAACATCTCAACAAAACTCACTACCAAATGGAAAACATACAATAGAGGAACATCTGGCCTTCAGGAGAGAACTCAAAACATGGGTCTTTGATTTTCCAACTTAACCGACCCAGGCTTGGTCCTTAGCCAAAGGGAAGAGTGCAGCTCTAGCACACGGCGGCACATCACAAAGTACTGGTTCTCACCTGAAGACTTCATGGCCATGCAATCCAATTGGTTTGGCCCACAAGTGAAAGAGAGACCACCGCACAGTTCAACAAACAACATGCATGGCAACAACTCAATCCTATGCCAAAATGATCATCCCCTTTCCAACTAGCCCCACTAAAACTCTCTATATTCCTGTAAGCAAGCCACACGCTAACTTACTGCATTTCCCTCACTCTGCAAATGCAACACCCACACTGATTCCTAACAGCAAACTCCACAACTCTTCCGATAACACACAAAATCGCAATACGGCCACAGCAGCCCTTATCACAGGCACAGGAAATCACCCTTACAGACCGAAGCACATGCACACACAATCAACCAATACCACCAAAAAGCAATCTCACACACAGTAACCAATGTTTCTGAACTGAAGCTACCAACACAACAGCAAAGCACACATGCACTCTCCCTCTCCTCCCACTAACAAACCCACCCGCTACTCTTATTTTCTGATCCACCAGAAGGCTTGGAGACCATGCAAATGGCAGCAGTGCATGATATCAACTCCATTAACATTAATATTAATTTGTGCTGTGCTGGACTGTGTTTGGATCCTAACTAGGAGCAGAGTCAGAAACTGGCAGGTGAATATATATTACTCCTTCCATGAAGGTGTTCTACAGTCGAATCTTCCACAATAAAACCATGTGCCGAGGTGTGGTGTATGTGGCTTAAGCCACCAAATGTACCTTTAGTAAGATAAACAATAGCCCAGATTTTACTACATGTAGTAAACAGGTAACTAGATAAGTGTCAAAAGTGGTTGTAGCCTCTATTGGGTTTATTGATTTTTTGTGTGCAGCAAATGTCAAATCTTTTCCACTGGTTGATGTTACATGTATGCATATTTGGTTTGCTTGCCTCTCCAAGGATGTCGATGTCTCAACGTGGTAGTTGTTAATTATCACATTCTATGACTTGAGGTGTCCAAGTTGCCAAGTTCATAGTTGGGGATTTGGGTGTGTTGTCTGCTGGTGTTGCCCCAAGAGCAGGTTGAGTGTTGACTGAGTTTGACTGAAGGTTCCACCGCCACATGTAGTAGGAAGGTATACCACACTCGTCATGTCCACGTTGGTGCAATCAGGATTAGGGTTAGGTGCTCCTCTAATATTTCTCGCATCAGCCAGTGTAACAGCAATGTCTTGGGAAAAAAGTGTTTGCAAATATACCAAATATACCAGCACATTGCCTATGGATCCGTCCTTAGGGTAACTCGATGTGAAGCTTGCCCACTGTGTGTTTGTACTTGTTGCAAACAAGTCTATAGTTGGGATAACCCATTTCCTGAACATGCATTTGAGTGCTTCTGTGTTCAGTTACCACATGTGTTCCTGCTGAGCAAGCCTTCTGAAGTCATCTGACACACAACTGTCCATTCCCAGGACATGTTGGCTTTGAAGACAAATCTTTTGACCTATGCATCAGTCCCATATCTGCTGTGCCACCTGGGATAGTTTTAGGGAGTGTGTTCCTCCTTGTTTGTTTAAACAAGGGGGGGTCTGTTTTGATGAGTACACATTTGCCCTAGATTAGAATTGGTAAACCGACAAGTGTTATTCGGACTGCCATGTGTTCTACTATTCGGATGTGTAGTAAAGCCTCTTGTGGGTGCTACACATCCCTTGCACTTCAAGTTTGCATGATCGTTCTCCCCAACCTGTTAGCGAGGTGTCTGTTATAAAGGTAACTTGCACAGGGAGCTTGAGAAAGTTTGTCCCATTGAGATGTTTGTTGACTTCCACCACTGAAGAGTCTTGATTGTGTACTTTGTTACCACCACTAGAGCTTGCCAGATCCCTGTGACTCGAGAACAAATTGCACCGAGCCACTGCTGCATTGGTTGCGAGTGTAGTCGTGCATGTGGTTGCATGAAGATATTATCCCTAGCAGGTTAATCACTTGGCCCACAAGGCATATGACGCCTGGATAATAAAGGGAAACTGTTGCCTCGAAGCTTGAACCATTTTTATGGATGGGTAGACCATGGCATGTTGGGTGTTGATTTCTTCTACAAGAAATGTGTTTACTTGTTACAGTACAAGACTTGATTTGGGATGTTTATTGAGAATCCTACCTGATGGAGCAATGGTATGGTCCACTGTGTGTGCTGGGGGCGCTATATGGCAGGGACCCCTGTAACGAGCCAGTCATCACCTTCCAACGCCACCGTACATGGTTATTTTTTATTTATTATTTTTGCATTTTTAAAGCGCTCACATAAGCCTGCATGCATCGAGGCGCTGTTACAGGAATTGTTTGTTTGGTAATTTTTTATTTATTTTGTATTAGTTGCGTATTTATAACACGCTTAAATACCCAGAGGTTTCTAAGCGCGAACCTGTGTTGTTTTGTGTCGTCTTGCTTCCATATTCCATATTTGTGAATATACATGGTGCTGGCGTTATCCTCAAAGGGATATCCTTGCAATGGTAATGGCCGATCCTGACTTTGAACCTTTCATGTTTGTGGTGTTTGTAGTACATGGAAATATGAAAATATGCATATTTCAGTCCAGAATTGGAGGCAAGTTGATCTTCTTTAATGATTGTTTGCGCCTTTGACCGAGTTGTTTTCACTGGGATAGGTCACACCTGGCCATAAGTGCTCTGGTGTCAGAGATGTGAACATTATAAGCATCTGAAATCGCCAACCTCTTGGCCATAAGAAACACTGCTTGAGAACTGTTTTTGTCCTTGCTACACCCTAACAGCCTTGTGGACGGCTTGTGAGCCATCCTCACGTTTCCTGTACATCACTTTGAGGCATTTGGCCAAGTGTAGAAGCACCACTGAAAATGCCCACAATAGCCCCTTGGACTGTGCAAATACATTGACTTTTGTTTCAGAGCCCCTTTGCCTTTGGACTACATGCTGACCCATTTTTGGTCAAATATCCTGCTGGCTTTGAGTGGGAGTGCCCACTACTGGACCTGCAATGCCATAAGAAGTTGTAGTCTGCCTCCCGCTCGACTGGAGACTGAATAGGCATGTATCATTGGCCATCTTGTGCAGGAGAAGACATTCTCAACTGCTATCAATTGAGCGCAATGGTTGCACCACTTTTTTGTGTGATCTATTTAATTAAATTTCTTAAAATAGTAGAACATATAATCATGCCACTTTTTCTGTTAATTAAGGTTCCATTTTTACTAATAGCCTGACAATACCCAATTATTGATTGCAATGCCTTCTACGTGCTGTTCTGTAATCAGAACCTTGGCCGGAGTAAACCCTGCACATTCTGCCCGCTAGAAAGTGGTGAAGCAGTGTTCTCGAAGGCTCCTTTTGAATTATGTTTTACCCACAGTGGGTCTTCTGAGAGCTTGCAGAGTGCCCTTCATTACACGCCCCCAACTCTCTCTGGGGCGTACAGAACAACTCCGGGTCCCACACATAGGATCTGATGATATCAGTACTGGAGGGGAGTGCCACCACTCATAAGATCATTCACCCGCTTATTCTAATCGCATGTCAGAATTTGCATTAGACTACAATAATTTCAGCTCACATCAATTCTCAATTCTGGTGGAACATAAGTCACGGATCACGTCACATGATGAGACTCGTGCAAATCTCCCCTCGCACTATGTCAAAGTCATGGAAACGATGCATTCCTGTGATAAAAAGCAGGAACTTGGACATCCCTCCAGGAGCCCGCGCTCTCTTCGGAAGGGCAATTACAGGATTTATGAGAAAATAATGCCAGACTTTGCAGTTCATTCCAACCACTTGGTGATAAAAGTGAAACCAGTCAAATAAAATAATTGTGAGCGTGTCCGAACAGAAACCAGGCGACACCGGGCAAAAGGACTGAAAAAAGCGTGTTCTGAGATTTCAACGGGAAAGGATGTAGTTGAATGTAGCTATTAATATCAAGGAGCCTGACATCCTACCTTCTATCAATTCCAGAGATCCTATTGCCTGAGATAATGCAAGGTCACAGGTTCATAGGTCTTTTGTGTTGTGGATGAGATATTGATAGTCCTCCGTGTTTACCCTATCCAATCTCACTAAAAGCTTGATTGATCACAAACATCGCCAATACTTAACGTGCTGAATTCCAGGCAGACGCATGTCTCTGAAAGGAATGACGTTAGGCCGGGACTTTTCGCTGCCCTTATCTAAGCACTCACCTGCTAGGACAGCTCATGTAGGTCAGCTCCCCTCTGCTTGCAAAAGAAGACTGCTGTGGTCAGCCACAACCTGTAACCAAACATTTGAAAGTGTCTCACCTCCAGGCTGAAGGTCCGAATAGCACCAACATTGACTACAAGCAAGTGACCCCTGTCTGCATAGTGTGCCAATGCGATCCGAGAATGTGGTCTGTGGAAATATCCCAGTGGAAAGGGATTAGCTTTGCCAAAATGATGGGATGAAACCTCTCAACAAACATACAGCAGCTGACCAGTGACACCCATGATGGCATAAGGAGCACAGATGCAGTAAATGAAATATACCCCTTATGAGTGGACCAGCGAGTTTGTTTTTATAGCGCACTGAAAAACGAATTGTCTCCAGGCGCTTCTGAGCAATCAGGGTGTGTACTTTAACGGCCCAGTAAAGAAGGCTGGGTGCGGTAGAAATCACATCTCTCCAAACGGATCCAGATTCAACCTGCGGAATGTGATGCCCTTGACCTACGACTTTAAGACAGAATTTTTGTTTCGGTGCTCTTCATCAGGAGCTCGACAAAACAAACACAGATGGAAAAAAAGAATTTGGGCAAAGCAGCAGAATGATCCAGCTCGCCAGATTCCAGAGCTCCAGGGGGGCAACCAGGCACCAGCATCAAACCTCCAAGGGCCCAGGAAACGATAGGTGCTCATCTGAAAACATCATATCAGAAAACAGTTTAGGGTGTGAGGGGGAGAAAAAACGTCTCCACCTGTAAAAGGGGCGCTGTTTCCCTTAATGACTAATGGACACCTTCGAACAAAATGTGGGACGCAAACAGCGTATCCTGCTCCTTTTTGCAAAAAATCTGATGAATCTGCCAAATCTGAGGACAAGCGGGGAGACCAGTACTAGCTTTGGGCTTGAGAGGTGAAAAAGCCGGTTGATAGGGTTAGGGTTTACTAAATATGGGGGCGAGGCACAGCGTTTGCTGACCTCCTCAAGTGCCAAGTGGATGGGCCTGCCTGCAGCACAACAAGAGGAGACCTCTGCGGCCACAGGTTCAAACATTTGAACGACAAAAAAGCCCAAAATAAAGCCCATTGGACCTGTTTTGTCTGTCCATCATGAAGCAATTTAATCGCAAGTCACGTGACCTTTGTGGCTTACTAGTTGAGCTTGTTCTCTTTGCTATCTCTGCTTGTAATCATGGGATCAGGCTACACATCTTCTGCTTTTAGCCTCAGGGAGAAGAAGGCAGAGTGTGCAGACTCATGAGTGTAGGCCAGGAGCAGGCAGGGGATATGTGGCTTCTTCTTGGATCAAATTGTGTGGCAAATGTACATTGCATTGACATCTACCCTAGTGTCTGCTAGAACACTTCAGTGTCACCTAGGATGGCAAGGAATGACACACATGCTCTGCAGAGTTAGATGGGGGGTTGCTTACAAGTGTAGACATAGAAGAAAGACTGATCTATAGAGTGTACAACCATGGTTCTGTCTACCTTTAAGATAGAGGGAAGAGGTGTGTCACAGCAACTGGAGGTGCACAATGCTAATTGAGGACCTCCACCCATAAAGGAATACAGTGTAACACATATGTTGGCTACAACAAAGATAAAACAAGCCAAAAGAAAGAGGTGAGGTATTTTGCGACAGTCACAAAAGGATAATAAAGAAAATCAAACCTTTTTGAAAATAGTCAATCCTGAGACTTGCAAGATTTAATACATTCAGTTGAAAATGTAATCAAATTTGAATGCCACGGACTCCTATTACCCTTGCTCTGCAATATGGTTGTGTTCTGCTGCAGAGATCCATGGTGCTGTTCTTGTGCACTCCCCCAAACAGCAAGCTCCTGTGGGTGTACACTACCACAAAAAAATATACAAACTCCCGTGGTTGTGCACTGACGCAGAAATACAAGTGCATTTTCTGCGACAGGGGGTTGTGGCCTGTCGCAGAAATACACGTTCCTTTGATTGTACAAAAGCCATAGAAATACAAACTCCCTGAAAATAAACAACTACCCTAGGTAGTCTGTATATTGGTGTCACACTTGTCAGCAGGTCTCGAGAGAAGAGGAATTACTAAGTCTTACTCCCTAAAATGAGGCTAGTGCCCTAACAATTAACAAGGCCTTATCTGCAAAGTAAGATTGTGCACCCTGCTTCCACAAACACTGCTCGCCTCTGAGCTTTAGAACACGTAGCATACGAAGCAGCCTCCACCGGCGGGGGGTGGTCCGGGGTGGGTTGCAGGGGGGGCACTATCATTGTTGCCTCCTGATCCAAAGAGGAATTTCATAGCAAAAACAAATCTAAACAATTTAATTGCTACAAATATAGCTTACACTAAAAAAACATGTTTTTAAATTAAAATTGTACTTTCTTCCTCAAACTCTATTATTACACCTTATTTATTTATTTATTTATTTATTTATTTATTTAGTAATACACTGTTTGTACACAGGTGCTTCAGATAGGCAGTATTGGGAGAGAGGGAGAGGGTAAAGGCAGGTGGGGAAGGAAAAGAAAAAAGGGTGCAAGTGGGTATTACTCGAGAATGGCATTTAAGTTGTCTTTCAGTTACCCAGTTAGCAAGCTTTATCTGAAGTCAATGACCGTAGTGTGGCATAGTTGGTTTGCATGTGGTGTGTTTGCAGGAGTATGGAGAGGTACACTTTGTGTTAGTGGGGATGAGAGAAGGGTGAACCTCACGGTGGCAAGGCTTCATCAGAATCGCAGAGACAGCTTGTTGAGTAACCAAACCCATGGTGATGTGGACAACGATGTTTGGGCTCTCTTTGGCAACAGCTAATGGCTTGGCACGTTGGCTCAGCAGGTCTTCATCTATTGTGCATATTCCCCTTGGGAGCAAGAGCCAGAGTTTGTTGGGATGTAGGAAAAACCGGATTCTCCCTTCTTCTTTTTCGCATAACGTGTGGTTTCGAGGAGTATGTCATTACTAAACCTCAGGGTTCTATTGGGTCTGTAGATGGTGGCTTTGCCTTTCAGGAATTCTGCCCCTCGGTGTGAATTGCTCTGTGAACAATGCAGAGTGTTTTGCAAATACATCCTTTTCTTGAATGTTAGCCAGCAAAGAGATCTCAGTGCTGGTGTGATGCGTTCCCTGCTCTTCCTTAGTCTTTGAAGGAGTCTTGCTGCTCTGTTATCAATCTGTTGTTGTTTTTGGCGAGGTAGTCAGGCATACCAAGGTAGATTCAGTTGGCATAGTCAATTCTTGGCATGACAAGTGAAGTCATGTGTTCTTTGTGGGAAAGTGAAAAAGGGCAAGATCCATCTGATCCGTCATTCGAAGGACGAAACATGTCTTCACTGCTGCATTGATTTGAGGTCCCACTGTTGGCTCGTTATGCATGAAGATTCTGAGATGTGTTACCACTTTAGAGGGCTCCGGTGTGGTTCCCATTTACATTGATAACGCAATAAGTGGCCGTATAGAGGTGTGATGAGGGATGACCATGACTCCAGTTCTAACCAGGTTGAGTTTAAGGTTGCTGTTGCTCACCCATACATGGATTTGAGAGCGGTGGTTGATGATTATGATTGTGTGGCAAGTCGTTACAGAGGTTAGTAAGGTCTGTACCTATATGTGTTTGTGTGCCAATGAAGGTAAGCTTCTTCTATTTGGAACGCACTGGTTGCTAAAGTCCAGAATGCGGCAAACGCCTGACTGCATGGTCGATGCAGTATTCTCTTAGCATAGTACAGGCGATTCTCAAGGAGAGGTATTGAGTAGGGAAAGCTCACACTGCCGGGACACCTCCTCTATGAATGGAAACCGTCTGTTCTCAGCACTGTCACGTCTGTCACTGTCCCAAACACCACACTCCCCTCCACTACAAATCAACGCCCAATCGTGGCTTTGGCAGGGAGGAATGTGGCTCTTCGACACCTGGTTCCGGCGAATACTGACAGAAAGTGTGCAAAGAGACGGGTAACGAAACAATTGAATGACTGGCACATAGGATCACACCTGGAGCCCCAGCGTGGGAACACAGATGCAGAAGAAAAAAAAAAGTAACTGAGAGAGAAAGGGAAGATTAAGACATGTGCATGCTTAACTATTGAGAATGGCAGGTGCAGGCGGGATAAAGAGATTACAGGAAACACAACACAATCTTCTGTGCCATTGGTAGGGATTTCAAATAGAGTTTCCACAATGCATGTGCTGGAGGTATTAAGAGTTTGAATTAATTTAAATAATTAAATAACTACAACATTGCACAATGAGATCTCCTCTTCCAATAAAGTGTCCCCTCTGAAAAGATGCATTTTATCAACAAGGTGTGCAGGCCATAAAATGCACTGTTTCAATGTTATCTACCTTACCCCCACCACAGACAGCCACAAGAACCACACTCACGTTAACCCTTTCAGATCAGAAGCCATCCATAGCTAATTAGCCTCTACGACCACCAGGCATCCATAGCACCACTCTCTATAATTACCAGTCCACCTTCCGAATCAGTATGTCCTCGCTGCAGGAACACTCTGGCCCTTAGTGCCATATCACCAGCAGCACTCCCCATACAATCCAAGAGAACACAAAGCTGCTTCTCATCCATGTGAAAGGCAGACCCCTCCTGGTGCCCTTCAGTGGACAGTCCTAGACCGTCCCGATAGCATGCCAATCACAGAGAAAGGCTGGTGGACCCTATTGTATAGTCGGATTGGGGTTGAAAGACCAAGCTAGAAATGTTCGAGGGAGGAAAGACCAAAGATTATTTATTTCGAAATAATCTCTCCTGAACATTACTGACTCGGCCCACACCCCTAACCACCCCTCTACCCACACCCCCATCCACACCCCCAACACACCCCTACACCCCAGCCCCCTACTTACCATGCATTCCGACTCGCTGTGTCCCTGTGGCACCTGTTCCCTTTCACTTCTGTGATCGGGAACCAGCGCCGCAGGGTCCTTTCCTTTTTTTTTCTTTTCGGGACAGCTGCGGGTGTGTCCCTCGCAACTCCCGCTCACAATATAGTGATCAAGGGTGCGGGGGACACCTGCTTTTTTTGGGGAGGTGGCTGCTGGGGACACCCCCGCAGCCGACAGCACCTAATGCGTGATCTGGTCGAACTTTTCGGCAGTTCGTTTTTTTTCGAACGGCCGAAATTCGGCCAAATCACGCATTCAGTGTTTTTTTCCCCAGATATTTTGGGTAAACCAGTATAGTCTACTATATTCGTCATACCCTTTTTCGCCTGCACCGCAGGATGAGATCCCCGCCACCGAATTTCCTAAATCCATGTACAAGAGGATATGTGCTCTGCTCCAATCCCAAGTGCCGCGTTTCTGATCACTGTGCTATGTGGTCTATGCGCATTGGTTTTCATACTGCATGAATCGCCACCGCGGTGGCCTCAAAACGCGGAGTGCTTGTCATTGGCGGACCGAATTGTGCCCACCATGCCCAGGTATCAAACCAGACTACTGTCTGTGGGAGGAGTGGATAAAGGGGAAGCGCAGGCAGTGAAGGGAAAAACAGGGAACTATAGGTGCAAAGTAAAAGGGGAGTATACACCTGGTAGATGAAATTGGATGCAGAGGTGTATCTACCAAATTGTTGGTGTTTGGTTGGAAAGGAAGGGTACATCAGGAGTGAACATTAAGGGCAACCTCTCTCTATCTGGCGGTTCTAGATGTTTTAAATGTGTTGAGGAGTGTCAGTGAAGCCTGGGTATGGGCGTGCGATGGCCTTGAGATGCGCAGAAGAGTTCCAATCAGCAGTCAGGCCTATTTCAGCCAGATTGTAATGTTGGAATTATCTAGGGTCTGGAATAAGCGAGCCCACTGACTGACGTGCCGCAATCCAGAAATGAATCTTTAATGTTTGAGCGGCAGAGGCGTAGACAGGGTAGGGCCTTAGCAGGCAAGGCCCACCCACAATCTGTAAATGCCCACTCAGCAGCGCTGTGTTGGCATTTACAGATGTTGATGGCATTGCAGTGGGCCCAACTACATCAGCTTCAGGCTCCACTTCTTAGATAAGCCGGGTTATGCCTCTGTTAAGCGGGATATGATCTGCGCAGCGCTAACGTATTAAGTCATTGACCGATCACCCCATGCAAAACCACTAGCCACCTAGGGCATTGCCCCATGGTCATTGATGAGCGGTTGCATGTCCAATGGTCGACATCCATTCAAAGCTAACATCAAGCGAGACGGCTAAATATCGACCATGCCAAGGTCGACTTTCCATTTTTTGCAAATGATTTAGTCTAAAAGTCGACTTCCAAAAATGAACACTTTTGAAAGTCGACCCTGGGTTTCCCCATCACCATGCTCTCTTTTCTTCTTCTTCATTGGCACTTTCCCTTCTTATCCATAATGGTCAACACTTTTTCTTTATGTGGGCACTCTCCCTTTCTGTTCCCCTGATTAAGTCCCATTACTTACCTTTTTTTTTAAAGCCCGCTTTTCGCCCCTAACATTTTTGTTGCGATGTCGACCCTTAGTATTCTTGCTTTAAATTGTCTCTGTTTTGAACATACAGTAGGTCCGGACACCAATGAGAAGCTGCCCCCAATTGCAAATGTCAACATGTTGCTTTGCATGACACACTGAGCCCTGCCCAACGAGGAGTTTCTTGCAAAATGTGTTGCAAATAGTACATTTTAACCCATACTTTCTCAGTAACGTTGGTCAAAACTACTGGCAGCTCAGAGCAGTAACTCATCAAACTGGTCCACTTTAACCCAACAAAACTGGCCCACACTCGAATGTTGTGGTGGCCCTTCGTGCATTGCCCTATAGGCCAGTCCAACCATGTTTGCTCTGCTAGAGTTACTTGTGGGTGTGCAGGTAGTGTCCTCTGCTAGTATGCTCCAGAGTGGGTTGCATTGCTGGACTGGCATATGAGGCTCCAGCACGAGAGCCATTGCTGGACTGTCCTATGAGGCTCCAGCACATGTGACATTGCTGGACTGGCCTATAAGGCTCCAGCACGAGTTCCATTGGTGGACTGGCCTATGAAGCTCCAACACCGGTGGCATTGATGTACTGGCCTATGAGGCTCCAGCACAGGTGACACTGCTGGACTGGCCTATGAGGCTCCAGCACGAGTTCCATTGCTGGACTAGCCTATGAGGCTCCAGCACCGGTGGCATTGGTGTACTGGCCTATGAGGCTCCAGCACAGGTGACATTGCTAGACGAGCCTATGAGGCTCCAGCACCGGTGGTATTGCTGGACTAGCCTATGAGGCTCCAGCACCGGTGGCATTGCTGTACTGGCCTATGAGGCTCCAGCACAGGTGACATTGCTGGACTGGCCCATGAGGCTCCAGCACGAGTTCCATTGCTGGACTAGCCTATGAGGCTCCAGCACCGGTGGCATTGCTGTACTGGCCTATGAGGCTCCAGCACAGGTGACATTGCTGGACTAGCCTATGAGGCTCCAGCACCGGTGGTATTGCTGTACTGGCCTATGAGGAAACAGTTGGTTGGTCCTTCTAATAGGCCGACAGAGCAAGGGAAGATTCAGTCACATGTGGAGCAATCCTTTATCAATGGATTTTCGCACAACAGCAAGCATAACCAAAGATCACAGGTATGCAAAGCCCCTCCCCCCTCCACAATCCTTTTGCACACGCCTTGATGCTTAGCGTGCAATCCATCACTATACTGGCGCGGGAGGCTGCCAGATGTGCAGAAGATCGATGAGAATATATGTTTTCCTAGTAGCCTCGATGGCAGCTTTTGGCTTAATTTTGGGAAGACATTCTTTGTTAAAGAGCTATATGGTGGCTGTGAAGTATGCCGGGGCGTGACACCCCACCAATGAGTGTGATCAAATCAGGGCTTTAGAATATCCACAAATGAGCTTGCATGTGAAGACTTTGGGGGCTGATTCCTTGCAGCTGGGTGGTCATGAGAAGTCTTGACCGCATGGTAATATTTGGTTGGTTGATGATCCCGGCCCTGCTGGACAGTATTTTGGGGTTTTGTTGGATTGCTGGCACTCTAGCGGCCCCGAATGGAGCAAAACCTATTGGTATGGTTAGCGAGTTATTGCAAATGCGTGTGAATAAATGCGTAACGTAATAAATACATATGGGCTGGGACGATAGCTCAGGGGCACTTAGAGACTGGTGTCTGGTATTAAGCATGTTATAAAAGATAGATTATTTGTTTAATTAATAAACATGTGCCTTAGTGATGCTCCATTATTCCCTCCTCTTGTGTATGTTCTGCCCGTGTGATTTTCTGAAAGGTGAACATTGTGTGCCTGCCTTAGTTGGAAATTATTGCTTTAGCTGTCTAATTAATGGAGAGAGTCCCAGATGTCCAAGACTTGACCTGATGTTTGTTTTTATGTACTTTCTCTGAAGCGTTTGTTTTGCATTAAGTACTTTACTGATTATCCCTTATAATGAGGTGAACTTCTTTGGTGTCCTTTAGTAATGGCATGACGTTGGTTGCGTGGTCCATGAGCCTCTGTTTTAGCTTGTGCCTTGGTTGTTGGTGAAATCCCTCCTAAAGTGAAACATAAGAACTGCACAGCAGAGAATCTCAGAGGTGTTTCTTTTTGCTGCTGTAAGCACCAGTGCGCCCCAGGACAGTGAAAAATAGCCCTGCTTAAATCCCCACAGACTTTTCGCGCGTTTTTCCCTCAGCACGGGCTGGCGCCCATTTATTACTGCGCGCTAGAAAAACGACACTCTGCCAAGCAGCTGCTCGCCAGTTTGTTTTCCTGTTTCGTCCTCTTCCGCCATATGAGCGGTGCTGACCTTAACGCAGCAGGCGTATGGGGCACTATCGCCATGGTAACACACACATACTGTACACGCGGTTTATCATCACCCAGAAAGAGCAGGCGTGTGCAGAGGCGGCGTGGGAAGGCGCGAGAGTGGGCAGCGAGAACAGATTAAGAACATGTTCACGGTTCGAAATGAAGGGGAGCTATTTAGCTCCTGAATGGAGCCTTGACGAGCCTGGATAATTGATAACAACAGCTACCAGCAGCTACATTTGGCTCCCCAGGCCAACCAATGCCAAACAAACACACCTATTTGAATTTAACTCTGTGCGTTTGAGACGATGATATGATAGGATATTTATAGCATGCTTAATATCCAGAGATTTCTAAGCGCCAATCCGGGGATCGAACCTGTGTAGCACGTTGCCCCTGAGCTATCCTCCCGAATCTATAAATAAACATTAAAACACATCTATATGACATTTAAAGCATAAGGGGCCATAAATAATGGACACATGTATAGGGTTCCATCTTACTTGGAAATTTGATTTGCAGAATGCTATTTACGAGCTCCAAATCCCGCCAGTGGGAGCTCCTGGTCACTGGTTAATGCTGGACACCCAGGAGCTGCTTTTAGTTCCTCCTTATCCAACCTTAATTTCGTGCCCTAGCGTAGTCGGGTGCATGGTGGTAGCCCCAGTCTTCGTCTACTCCAGGACTACTACCCGACGACCTCCTAGCAATGTGAGGTGCTAGCCCGATGCAGGCCAATCATGACCCACCCATACTGCCCGGAAGTATTGCTGAATCCACCATCAAGCTGTCTGGAGTGGTCGCCCATCCATGGCCCTCAGTGGCACAAAGCTAGCCATTCACAGTGGCATTTTTTGGCATTGCCACTCCAATAATGTGGACTGGAGGGGCTGCTTGGGAGTCTCGGAAACTTGGCAGGCGGGAAAAGGAAGGGCCTCCTGCTGTAGGCAGAGCAGGCAGCAGGAGAAAGGGGATGGCACTTGAGCTTTGCCAGCTGCTCGGTGCTCTCTGGCGAATGGGAAAACACAATGGGGCTTCTGTGGGCGCCGAGGGCCTCCGCTTGCACGTGCAGTGCCGGGGGATGTTGAGTGGGCTGGGTGCAGTCTGGGAACGGGAGAGCCGGAGGAAAAAAAAGGATGAAATACTCCACAGAGGCACAGAGAGGAACCCAGATGCTTTGGGCGAGCACAAATAACAGTGTTCACTTGGAGAAAAAAGGACCCAGTCAGAAGATGAGGCTCCTGAGTCCTTACAGACATACACGGGACAATACAACCTCCTCACAGAGAAGAGCGAATTCCCAATGGCAGGTGACCTGATGAGCACGTAGACGGGTTTAACCGACCAAGGATCCCCATAATATGTGCCTGGTTGGCACCATCTAGTTATGAAGGTTGCACGGAAAAGACATCACTTTACTCATCCTTCATGTGGCCTCGACTCGACCAATTCTTTGTAGCCCGGAAGGTGCCCGGCATTGTGTCCAGTTGTACTCAAGTCATCTGCACAGTGGCAGAGCCACGGGGCAGCCCCCTGCCTTCGCCCTGGTGCCAGCCCCCTGCCTTCGCCCTGGTGCCCAGTGCGCCCACCAGCATCCCACTGGAACCCTGTCAGCCGCCCCACCCGCACCAAAAGCTGCCTCGGCTACTGGACCTGGAGTGTAGCTCTTTCTATGGATGGGGCTCATTCATAACTTCAATGATAGATCTGACACAGAGCTACAGAAGAACCACCAAGAAGAGCCAAGGTCGGCAGAAGAAGTGCAGATACTGACATCTCTAAAGTGCGAGAGAACGGAGGAGGGCGAATGTGGTGGGTACGCCTAAATACCTCCAGGATACACATAGGGTAGAAAGAGCGTAGGCATGGCAGCAGAGGGGTGGCTCTAGAACAAGAGGCCATGAGATAAGGCTTATCCCGGAAGTCTGTCTTCAGAGGGAATATGCAGAATTACCTGGAAGACCAGAAATTCCTCTGTAAGGAGAATTGGCAAGTCCAAGGGTACTCTTCCGTAAGTTCCTGATGCCCCTGCATACACAACTTTGAACCTAATGTTCATAAGACTACCTGATTCACTGTTTGGCCGCAATGACCAACACTCAGGCTATATTCTTCCTAGAACTGCAGAATAGCACAACGATGTAATCTCAGACCATAAATAGGGTCTTAGCAAGCTGTTATAAAAACAAAATAACCTTCTAATCAAAGGAAACATCTCACAATGGGCCTAACTAATTTAGATCTTCCCGGGAGCAAATCAGGAAGTGCCTGTAGGCATCCATGAGTTCCATCTTCCACCTTACACCCAAGTCACAAAGTCTAATCCTGGAGCTCATCAGGGAGTGCTTGTAAGCATCCATGAGTTGCCTCTTCCACCTTGCACCGAGTCACAAAGTCTAATCCTGGCGCTAATCAGGGAGTGCATGTAACCATCCATGAGTTGCCTCTTCCACCTTGCACCGAGTCACAAAGTCTAATCCTGGCGCTAATCAGGGAGTGCATGTAACCATCCATGAGTTGCCTCTTCCACCTTGCACCGAGTCACAAAGTCTAATCCTGGCGCTAATCAGGGAGTGCATGTAACCATCCATGAGTTGCCTCTTCCACCTTGCACCGAGTCACAAAGTCTAATCCTGGCGCTAATCAGGGAGTGCATGTAACCATCCATGAGTTGCCTCTTCCACCTTGCACCGAGTCACAAAGTCTAATCCTGGCGCTAATCAGGGAGTGCATGTAACCATCCATGAGTTGCCTCTTCCACCTTGCACCGAGTCACAAAGTCTAATCCTGGCGCTAATCAGGGAGTGCATGTAACCATCCATGAGTTGCCTCTTCCACCTTGCACCGAGTCACAAAGTCTAATCCTGGCGCTAATCAGGGAGTGCATGTAAGCATCCATGAGTTGCCTCTTCCACCTTGCACCGAGTCACAAAGTCTAATCCTGGCGCTAATCAGGGAGTGCATGTAACCATCCATGAGTTGCCTCTTCCACCTTGCACCAAGTCACAAAGTCTAATCCTGGCGCTAATCCGGGAGTGCATGTAACCATCCATGAGTTGCCTCTTCCACCTTACACCCAAGTCACAAAGTCTAATCCTGGCGCTAATCAGGGAGTGCATGTAACCATCCATGAGTTGCCTCTTCCACCTTGCACCGAGTCACAAAGTCTAATCCTGGAGCAAATCTGGGAGTGCTTGTAAGCATCCATGAGTTGCCTCTTCCACCTTGCACCGAGTCACAAAGTCTAATCCTGGCGCTAATCAGGGAGTGCATGTAACCATCCATGAGTTGCCTCTTCCACCTTGCACCGAGTCACAAAGTCTAATCCTGGAGCAAATCTGGGAGTGCTTGTAAGCATCCATGAGTTGCCTCTTCCACCTTGCACCAAGTCACAAAGTCTAATCCTGGCGCTAATCCGGGAGTGCATGTAACCATCCATGAGTTGCCTCTTCCACCTTGCACCGAGTCACAAAGTCTAATCCTGGAGCTCATCAGGGAGTGCTTGTAAGCATCCATGAGTTGCCTCTTCCACCTTGCACCAAGTCACAAAGTCTAATCCTGGCGCTAATCCGGGAGTGCATGTAACCATCCATGAGTTGCCTCTTCCACCTTACACCCAAGTCACAAAGTCTAATCCTGGCGCTAATCAGGGAGTGCATGTAACCATCCATGAGTTGCCTCTTCCACCTTGCACCGAGTCACAAAGTCTAATCCTGGCGCTAATCAGGGAGTGCATGTAACCATCCATGAGTTGCCTCTTCCACCTTGCACCGAGTCACAAAGTCTAATCCTGGCGCTAATCAGGGAGTGCATGTAACCATCCATGAGTTGCCTCTTCCACCTTACACCCGAGTCACAAAGTCTAATCCTGGCGCTAATCAGGGAGTGCATGTAACCATCCATGAGTTGCCTCTTCCACCTTGCACCAAGTCACAAAGTCTAATCCTGGCGCTAATCAGGGAGTGCATGTAACCATCCATGAGTTGCCTCTTCCACCTTACACCCAAGTCACAAAGTCTAATCCTGGCGCTAATCAGGGTGTGCATGTAAGCATCCATGAGTTGCATCTTCCACCTTACACCCGAGTCACAACACCTAATCCTGGAGCAAATCTGGAGATGTTTGGGGCATCGTTGAGATGCTTATTTGCTGCAGTTTCAGGTTAGTCAATCGGGTACAACGGAGCAGGTGAACATCAGAAATGCTCATGAGAATCTCCTGATTTGCTCCAGTGCAACTCTTTGCGTCTCGAACGCTTTGTAGTTTATCAAAACTATGGCTAATCAAAATAAATACAAATAGCTAAACTGCAACTGGCCTTAAAACAGGAGTAGGAAAAAAAGGGTCTAAACCACAAATACAAGAGTATTTCACTCCTGCAAAGCGGCTTCTCCCAAACGCTTGAGACAAGGGGTGCACAACTCCAGGCCTCAGGGGTCCCCAACAAGTCATGGTTTTAGGCTGTCCATTATGAGGATTCATGGAGATAAATTTGCATTAAATCGATACCTCATTTAGATATCCATTTGTTATTGTGAAAACCTGGTGAATTTGTAGGCTCGAAGGCCAGAGGTGTGCAGCACTGCTCTAGACAGTTGTAAGTCTCTAATGGGATTCTAGTAAAGCTGGAGAGCAAGGATCAGTAAGGGAGCCCAGGTTCAGTTGCAGATATATTCCAGGTGAGGCAGCCTGGCCTAGTACTTAGATATCATGGACACGTAGTCTCTCCGCAAAAGTGGAAAAGCCAGTCTATGGTCAAAAGCAGTGTTCCCAAAAAGAAAGATAGCGTGCTTGCCATCTGCAAGGTTCCACGGTTCTCCTTAGGACACAAAAAGGTCTCAATCTAAACGAAACATGTTGCAACCCCTACCTTATGCGGGTTGTGATGCATACATTAGACTTCTACGTGCAATGTAGCATCAGGTCTTCACACTAATACTGCCACAACCGCGACATCCAAAGTGGGTGGATCATGGTTAAGCAACACCTACGATGAGGGGTCCCAAATAATATGTACGGGGGACGTTCAACCGGGTAGGCTTCTGCACAGAGGAAGCTTTGCAGACTCACCTACCTCGAAGGGATCCTAGCAATGCCACTTCCAGGGGTTTGCCAGGAGATAACACTTCTTGCCCAAGGGAGGGCACAGATGGCTTCAGATTAAGGAAAGGTTCTCAAGGCAAGGTGGTGTAGGTTGGTAACACGGACAGGATCTGGCTTCTTAATGAATATTCAGTCAGCGTTGTCTCTTGAAAACCTTACCAAAGATTAGATAAATGCTCCTTCCTCCAAGATGGTGGCCTTCCAGTATTGGGCAAAATACATCCCCAGAGGTCCTTGTTGGCAAGACACACAGAAGCTTTGATACATTCCTAGTTAAAGAGGGTGATCTTTATAGCATGAATGAAAGAACATCTGAGGGAAGCCAGCCAAGTTCGCGTTCCTCTCAGAGAAATGACATCATTCAAAGACATTTTCCAGCTGAGAAACCCCTGCTATAATTATTATGAAACCTTCATTCATGCAGTTTTAGAGGTTTTCCAGAGCACAGGTGTGATCCAACTGTCTCGGCAGGATGACTGTGCTATGACTTCAGCAACACCATCTTCTGCCAGGCTGATATGTACATACCAGGTTAATAGAGCACCCAGAGTTTTCCTTTAAGTAAAACTCACTACCAAGTTAAAGAGCTTTGAAGAGATGTCTCAGAAGTTGGTATTTCCATTCAGTACTGACCTAGAGTAACCTTTCATCAGCTGATTACTGGGGAGAAAATACAACATTCATGCATTTACACTGACTTCAAAATCATATATTGACTTCAAATAATGTATGCTAATGTTTTTTTTAAAAAAAAATAGGATTTGCTATTTATTTGGGTTATTTCTAATTAAGAAGCAACATCTCCATTATAACTTAATGTAATGATTATTATTGAAGCATTCGGCCTTTGCCATATCATGTCATGTAAACATAAGCCAAACAATATTCCCTAAACAGCAGTTTTTTCCCCAATAAAATTAGATAGTACTGATTTTCTTTATTAACAAAAGCAAGCTAAACAGAGCAGACTGTGTTCAGCCTTTCATCCAAAGTACCAGGAAGGAAAAAAAGCAAAATAATGAAGCGAAATACTTTTAAGGCTTTAATCCAACCTCACACTGTCTTCTAGTAGAGATGTGCCTTAAGTGCTTAGGGCGTGTTTGCGATGGTAGAAGTGTACTAAAAAAGCAGTGCAGCTGTGACTCCGGCGCGGGACAGATAGGAAGGACGGGAGCAACGTGCAGCACAGTTTTCAAGGGTTACAGCCATACTGGTTGACAACCAATTGACTTGCAACAGATTTCAGTTTACCTGTAACTGCTATCCAGTGGTAAAGTGGAGAAGTGCGCTTTAACTTCACAAAGAACAGTTCTGGCATGGTGGAAATGGCTGCAAAAAGTAGTGGAGCTGTTAACAGTAAAAAAAAAAAAAAAGAAGTGGAACGCTGCTCCCGACCGTTCCCGCTCACTTCAACCACTGCGTGCATGTTCGTCCTGAATTCCAATAGGAAATCATTGTAGGCTCTGCCCACTCCCGCAGATAAAATCATTGCCAAAAACAAAAGAGAAAGCATGGTCGTGAAGCAGGCAGGACGTGGACAGAGAAGTGTAGTGTATGTCTTACCTACCATCCATATCTGTCTACCTATAAATGCACCGGGCACCGCCACCCTGTCTGCAAAACTATGAGGTCATGCCACACACTTCATTTTACACTATTGATCTTCAGAGCGCCCTAATCCCTGCTCCCATCATAACCCACAGAGCCTGGCGGCAGGGTCTACTTCCCACAAACATCAGGCTTTGCGAAGAATGTACAGGAACAACTGTGCGTAGAGCAGACATGTCATCCTCTGGGGGTTGCAAGCAGCATGTATGCTAAGAACTTCTCTCAACAGCACTGATCTCAGCCCTGCTTTCCAAACGCATTTCCCTAGGGAACAGAGTATTTGCTGCTTCACTGCAATTTTTACTTTACTAGAAACGAGGGCAGTGGCAATTATTTGAGATCTGGACTTTGGCCAGTTTGGCAGAACCACCTTATAAACGCAAAGACAGTAGAAACACAACACCGCCTGCTTCGGGGGCAATGATTCTAAAACAGCTGGGGCGTGGAGAGGATAACCAAATGCTCACCTTTTCATCCAAAAACATTGAAAAGAACAGAAAAATACATGAACAATGAGATGGGGGAAAATAGGGGCTGAAGGAGATGGGCACGCTAACATAAAAAGGGACCTGTCACTTATAACTACAATACCAAGTGTGACACAATATATAAAAAAATGGAAAACGTATCCTTTATAATCCTTTTTTTTTAGCATGTCCAGTTTATTTTTTCCATCAGTTGTCTCACCTGCAACAATGCAGGTACATGTGCCGGGTGGTATTGAGGCTAGACTTTTTTCAAGTCCTTAAAAGCAAACAAACCGTGGCAACCTGCCACCATAATCCTTTCATTGATACATCAAAACGGTCAGATTATATTATAATCCTCAAATTGTGACATTGCAAAGGGACCGCTTTGCTGCACTTGTCTAGTTTTGATGTCATTGAACACTGACAGAAAGCACAGCTCTAATTGGAGACACCTGAAGGAGACCCTTGGCAGTCCATCCACAGGTCTAAGCACCAGGCTCGGACTGGCCTACCGGGCAGTAGGGCAATGCCCGAAGTGGCAGCCCATGATCCCGTTTTTCTGGCCAGAATGGGCCTTTTTTTCTGGCCAGAGTGGCACTGTTTCATTAGTTACTACACTCGTTTTAACTGATGTTACTAGGCAAATATCCTTTCAAATGCATTATTCGCCATACATTTGACAAAGAACACTCCTTTGGGTAATACCCAAGCAGTTTGTTCTGATAAGTAATGAATTGAAAATGTGTGATTGTGGGCAACTTTTTCAATGGTGCCTGGGCTGCTTTTATGTCCCAGTACGAGCTGGCTAAGCACTCAGGTGCAGTAACTCAGAGACCGTGGCACTTTCTCTAAACTACAAATAGCTCTTCCAAAAACGAACTATAGACGACTTCAAAAGCAGAATACCTATTATCGTTTCAGTAATGTGTAGACCAATGCACTCCATTATGTACCTTTTATGGATATTATGTCACCTCTATAAAAATAAAAACTTGGCATGACCTATTTTCCATCAGACACCAAGCCAAGCCTAATCCAACACAGGTATCCAGTTATAATATAAAAAAAAGTCGAATGCAAAAATGTCAAAAAAAGTAAAAAAAAAATCGAATGTGTTTTTTTTAATTTGTATGTTGTTTTTGGGTTTAGCTAGCAAAAATAAACAGGTGGTTGGGGGGGGGGAATCCCCCATTAAAATTTGTTTTTAGAAAAAAAACAAATTAGAATTATTTTTTTTCTACATTCTTTTTTTCGACATTTTTGCAGTCGACATTTTCACTATAAACCATCCACACATAATACACCTATGGAATTCGTCCGAAAATTATGCTAGAATGTAGTCAATTATAAGATACTATTAGTATTCTATGAAAATGTATCAGCTAGCTCAGATATAATTTAATTGTACACAAAAAACACAGTGTCCCTGCACTTATCAGCCATAGGTAATCTAGCCAACTGTTTTCTTAGAGCCCTCACCCGAAGACCGCCTCATCCACGCAGCCAAAGTCATCCATGCCGTCAACCGAAGGCCATCCGGTTCTTCACCCCAGGCCCAACCCTGCTACTCACCTGAAGCCAATTACAACTCATCCTCATCGAGGTGCACCCACCTCCATCAACCAAGCCCCTTACTCTCCTTGACTGGAGGCCCATCTGTGCGCAAAGGGCTAACCCCACTCCTTGCTAGGACCCGCCCTACGCATCACCCGCAGCGCGTTCCATGCGCCCCACTAGAGGCTTGCCCACACTTGTCTCTAGGGTTAGAATTTGGGAACTATGTAAACTACTGGTTCATCCAGAACTTTCCATTGAAGCTCATTATACCAAGTTGTTATTTGCATAATCACAAGAGAAAATGTATCTTTGCTTTGATGTTAAATAGATTAACATGCAGACAAAACGTTCATTTTGAAAATATTAAAAGCCAACTTGGAATTGTGCTACGCAGGGCACAGTACTTCTCAATGGATTTTAATAACTTTATATTTTATTCTCTGCAGTAAATTATGCTACATATAAGGCACCGTTGGAGTACATGTTTTCTTTATATTTCAGACATGTCCTTGTTCTCTAAATAAAGATGTTGCTAATATTCTAACCCGCAATGGTAACTAATTACCCTGGGGAAATGCAACTCATTTAATTCATTAAAAAAGTTATCTCCTAAAACCTGGAGCCATAAAATAGCTCCAAATCTTTAACCTTTATGTAAAAAGTAACACCTGAATATTTGAGAACATTGCTACTCATCGAAATACAGTGATACCAAAAGTCAACTAATGGAACAAATCTGTAGCTTTTTTAATTAATACAATGATGCAGGCAATTCACTTTATGACCCCCCCATCATATTGCTCCATGACAAAAATACACTGCACTTGTGTGCCCTTGCTGAGGTAGTCTCCTGACACCCCCAGCCCTGCAGTGGCAGAAGGGCAGCTTGCAAGATCACATGTGCATTCCTGACAGCTTCTAGAACACAACGTTCCAACAGGCAGAGGTGGCTTTTTAAACATCTGCACTTCTGTTATAACTATGCACCCTAGTTTGCCTGGTGGCCCGTTTAACTATAGATATAAACCATGTCTGGTTTTTACATGGTTCAACTGGGGTCACACAATTATACATCCACAGCATTTGGATATCATATTGGACCAGCTTAGTGGGCAGTGCTTTCTTCATGACAGGGCTGATGTGTATTAGCTGTCTGGTCTGTTGGTCCCCACCACGGCCATGTGGGACAATCCCCAGGAAGTTACTTCTTTGCTGCCCTTGAGGAAGGCCAACACCTTCCTTCAAGGGCACAGAAACCCTTCCCGGGAGATCTCCTGGAAAACAGTGCTAACATAATAAAGCCACTCTCACACCATGGTTCTGATCACTGAGTCCTTTTGAAGTAGGTAAACCTGGGAAGGGGCGGAGTTAGAGTAGCCAGAGAGGAAATGTAGGCTGAGAGAGAGGTTCTACTCTCTTGGTTTCTGCCATGACTCTCCACCCTTCTGCCCCCTCCACTTCACACAGAAAAGGCACTCTGGGTATGATATTAAAAGGCAAAGAACACCTGTTATACCAGCTTAGATTGGACCCATGGGAAAAGGCCAATTTACTAAAGCATTTTGCCTCTATAAGGGCAAATAAATCCTGTCCTTTGTTGATTTATTTTTGCACTCTTAGAAGAAGAAGGATTCACTTGACCTTTGTTGGGAATACAGTCTATTCCAAAGTCATCTGCCAAAGAGGGGGAAGAAAGAGAGCTCTATGGTAGAGTACAGCTCTGGCCCTCCAGCTATCCCCCGGAAAGATTGGGGCTGCCAGTGCTGTGGCCAAGGCCTCTCAGTTGCCTATGCACTGGGACCCGGATCCTGCTAACTGGATATGAGTGATCTCGTGCAGGGACCAGACATGATTCCTGTGGTGGAAGTGCATAGCTAAGGACTCACCTTGTCCCTGGAGACACTGGATTGGGCCTCCCAGCAAAAGCAGATTTGATGCCTGTTTACCAGCTTGCGATTTCTTCTAGCTGGCTTGACTGCGCTTGGATCACTTTGTGCTGCTACGGGACCTCGGGTACTGCCTTTGGCACTTTAAGGATTTTACACAGCTTTACTTCTTCTTCTAGCTGTCTCAACACTGAGTCCACCAGTGAAGGGAATCACCGCCACAATTCGTTCTCTGGCTTGGCACTGTAAAAGCACCCGACTAAGACTCATGTAGGGCTCAGCAAAAGGGGAGGGATTAACAGTGACTTTGCTATAGGAGAGAGGACTTTAAAACTTTAAAATTTGTATCCATCGTGGGGGACCCTTGAATGAGACTAAGCTGATTGAAATAGTCTCTGTGTAATGGTCATCCGAGGAATGGCGTGACGTTATTCTTGAGTGGTGGTGTGGATGCCTTGTGTCTTTTCTAAAGAACTTGTAGACAGAATTGACCCGATTGAGTCAGGCCTCATGAACACTTCCGTCTGTGCCACTGTGCTCAATGGAAAATCAGGGAGTATCGAGCTCATGTCTTTCACCATTATCGAAAACACTAATGTACTTACCTTACAACTTGAATGTGAACATACCTTCCTTTGCACTGTGGTAGATGTGTTATTGGAAAGAGTTTTGCTTTACTGCCGTGAAGCAGGCAGTGGTAGCCTATGCAAGGGCAGGGGAAGTGAAGGAAGGGGAGGGATGCAGGCAATCAAGTGCTTGGCAGAGGGCGGATCACCCTCTTGAAAAAGAAGAAAGGGGAGAAAACAGCCAGTGAGGGAATGACGAAGCATGACGAGATAATCAAAGCGAATGGCAACAGGTAAAATGGACCAGTGGGTTGGGGCTAGGTGCGTTGTGGCTTGAGTGAGAGAAAGTGAGAGGAGGGCAAGCTGGTGGAGGGAAGAGCACAGGCAACCTCCAGGGAGGCTTGAAAGCAGGAAGAATGGCATTGCAGCACTGGGTCCCAGGAGCCAAGATGCAGTCAAAACACGAGAAAAATGGAATCATCAGATGTGCTCTCTCATGCTGTCATCAGTGATAAGGGCATTTGCTTAAACAATTGCTGCTGCAGGACCAACTCAGCTATGATGTGGGGTTTCTGCTCACAGCTCATAATTCATAATAGGCCCAAATGAAAAACATCCTAGCCTACAAGCAGCTTTGTACTCCAAATTTATTATTGTGCTTGTTCTATTTCCTCCAATCTCTGAAAACACGTGCAATAAACTGATTATTTCTCAAGCAGTGTTTTATTGGTAAGAAAACCAACCAATAGATATATAGTTTCTCCATGCTTCTTTTGGCCATATTATAGGGCCTGCTGTAGTGGCCCTGTAGTTATGGTTAAGTTACTCAACCCATAGGAAGAGCACTTTTTGGACGATTTATAACTTCGCCCACCATGGATGAATCCTCACAAAGCAAGGAAAGTATATGGCTCCCTCTGAATGTTTCTGCCAGGTTTGGTGTAGTTTTATCAGGGGGGGCAAAGTTATAGGGGGTCCCAAAATGTGTGGAAATCCTCATAGATGCAAAGTAAGCACATTTTTGCTCACGCCTATAACCCACACCGCTGGACAGATTTTGACCAAATTTTCTCCACGAGTGGCGGCTTGGTCCCGAAAGCGTGCTTTTGTAAATTTGGTGTAAATCCGTCTGGTAGTTTTTTTTAGAAAGGGCCAAAAATTAGGTACAAATAAATGTGTCATATCTGGGTCAGGTCCACGGGCTTACTTCCCTGTTCAGTCCGCGGACACCACCCAGGACCAATCACGGTCTGGTGTGATGTCCGCAGACATCGGACGAACCTGCTGGTTGGATGTCCATAAAAAACATGAGGTGCATCAAAACGATTATATTTCTCAGTCAAGTGGTTAGACTCAATAAGATTCCCCAACATTTCATTAGCATATTGTATTGTGCTAATGCAAATAATGGATAATTGTATACTAGAGAAATAAATAAAAGGACAGAAACAATTTTCTGTCCCAAATAATTTTCTGTAGCATACAATAAGTACCATAATCCATGGACCTTTATAACTATCTGCTGTCTCCGCAGTCCCCTTTCCATGCCATGCATTATTTAAAGACCCGGATGGCTCCTGCACACCATCGCACAGGACAGCCATTCTACCCTTTTAACTTTTATATTTGTAACAGTCCCTCATTACATGCTTTTGAACAATCACACATCCATACACCAATCACTTCCAAAAACTCAATATATAACCCCATCAATATATAACTCTTCCACACACCAACTGCCACGTAACAATGTTCTACAAATCATTTACATCTACATTACCCCCTTACTTATACAAAATAAATGTACACAGTGCTCCTATAAATTCACATATGCATTGTGTAGTGAGAGAAGTGCATAAATAGAAGGGGCAGTATGGATGGGCAAGTGCTCATGGTAGCCCAGGAGGGAAGTGACTAGGGATGCCAAGGTGGGAGGCCACTGGCTAACTGCTGGGGCGGAGCAGTCACAAAGGTGTGGTGCATCTTCACCGTAACCTCCCTTTGACAGTTTTTTCTGTCCATTTCATAGGTTTTCATGAGTGAATATGTTTCATGATGTTACATCACTATATATACATTATTAATAATTCCTCTTTTAACATATATGAAAGAACTGTAAACGTCCTTTAACTAACCTATTTTTTGCAACACATACTTATGTGTGTCGTTATCACCAGCACATGCTGGGGATGCAAAATATTGTTGAATTGCCTATGGTATGAGGCTCAACCATGACCCCAGCCCCACCAAACCACCCCTATTATTCACTGCACCTCCCCTGCATCCTAGCTCAGTGACCACTATACCCTAATAATGTGACCAATGGCTACTGATTATGGCTTGTAGCCATGGCCAGTCTCCAAAACCCTTGGGGCATGGCTTCGGCCATGCCGCATTCCCCAATAAGCAAATCAGAGTACACATTTGCATTTGCCGAGGGCCAGGCCCACTACCCAGACATCAAATTTATATCACTAGTTTTTCTACTTACATTCTGACACTTTGGAAAAATAAAACAAAATGCAGATTTGCAAAAACATGATTTCAGCTCCTTGCTGATGCTCGTTGTGCAGGTTTATTGTAACGCAGTCCAGCACTATACGCTGTAACCACAGGCAGAGTATTTTTTCAAATTCAAACCTACCACTTTGCCCAACTGGCAAGCTGCAATAAGCAAATTACAGTACACATTCTCCTTGTTGAGGGCCAGACCCATTGCCCAGGCACCAAAGTTATATCACTGTGTTGTGTACTTATATTTTGATACTTTCAAAAAAAGAAAACACAAGACAGATTTGCAAAATCATGCTTTCAAGTTCTTCCTGATGCTCCTCGTGTATATTTGCTGCAATCCCGTCCAGCACTTCAGCCTGTAGCCACAAGCAGATTTTTTTTCTCATTCAAACCTATCCCGATTCCGAAAGACTTTACCCCATAGACAGTCCCTCATGGTCATGGCCACTAGCCAGATCGTCCGGGTCATGGCACCCAGACAATCTGGCCACTGCCCATGGCCACAGGCTTTACCTCAGTCAACAAAGGTATATCACTATTCTTGTACCTACGTTATATAACACTTTTCAAAAAATAAAACACAGACACATTTACGAAACCATGATTTTGCCTCCTTGCCAATGCTCCTTGCACAGGTTTGCTGCAAATCCATCCACAATTTAGTTTTCGAAAAGTGTCAAAATGTACATACATAAAATAATCATATAACTTGCGATATCTTGGCAAAATCCATTGTACCTACGTTATGACACTTTTCAAAAGATAGAAAAACAGACACAGTTGCGAAACCATGCTTTCGGATCCCTATCACCGCTCCTTGCGCAGGTTTGCTGCAAATCCGCCCATGTTTCATTTATTGATAAGTGTCAAAATGTCCATACAGATAATAGTCATATAACTTAGCCATATCTTGACAAAATCAATCCAAACTTTGTATGAACATTCAATGTTGGGTCTAAAATATTTCTGCTAACTTTTCAGCAAATTCATCAAATGGCAAAAAAGTTATAAGCCATCTAAAAATGTTGACAACCCCCTCTAATTCCCCACCCCCTCTTAACAAAATCTCACCAAACTTTGCAAAAGCATTGAAGTCTGGGTCTAGAATTGTTTTGCAAACTTATGTGCAGATTCACAAACACCACCAGATGTATAAGCCTTTCAAATATTTTCGGACGTCCACTCTACCTTTGCCCCCTCTTGGCGGAATGGCACGAAACCTTGCAAAACCATTCAGGGTCTGGTCTAAAATGATATTGCAATATTTCATGCAGTTTCATTGAGTGGTGCCAAAGTTATAAGCCATCCAAAAAACTCCTTTTCACTGACTTTATCATGCAGAAATATGCATGGATGCTCCCGAACATCTGGGATGTCCGCGAATGTCACATATCATCACCCCTCATACTCATATTCATACACATATGTCACCCCTCACCTTTAGTTTAATTTGTTTGACGAATGCAATGTTATGTTTTTTAATGTTTTTACCGCAACGTCCGTGGACTACGGGTGGTGTTGCCGAATCCAACATTACAAATGTCATTGATGACATCACTGATGAAATCACATATTGAGGCTACTTGTTTTTTCTCACTGACATATCTTGGCCAGGTGTTTTGTTCCCTAATGGTCAGAATATGAAAATTCAAGAAAAGCTGTATATCTAGACGTTAACCTTGTTGTATGTTCTTAAAGTACTTTCCTTAGGGTCTGGTCTCAGCTCATGCTGCACATACACAGAGCAATAAGCAGGCCTCAAACACTTAATTAATTTGTATACATTAAGATGAGATGTAATGTTATTGATATTTTCTGGTGATGTTGTTTCTTTCTTCCTTACTTTAGTTTCCTAAATGTGCCTCTGATTTGTAGGCATTGTGAGTTTTCATACATATTGTTCGTACTAACACAAGTGTGCAGTAAGTTTTGAATTGTTAGCTGTTTATTCCATGTTTCACATTGCTCAAAAGTCTGATAAGCTAGCATTAATTATTTTACTATCTAAAATGACCAGATGAAAAATTCTGTACTTCTATGGTGCTGCGCCCATTGCCTATGTGTATGTATAATTAGGTTCCTGTATTAACAACAATCCAAAAGAATGTTCTGTTTAGATGTTTACATTCTTTGATACATTAAGTAGTTAATGATAGGTCTCACAATCACCCCTGACATCTTGTTACCAATATTATAAACACAACCCCTTGTAGGGACTTTTCATCAAAATATGTGATGTCATCAGTGATGTCATCAATGACATTTGTGATGTCATCTTTGATGTCCTTAGTGTTAGTCTTAGCAGTGCACGGTGCTGGCATGAGTTATGATTGGTTAGCTTACCATAACTGGCAAATTTGTGGGGGGTTTCGGTTTTACTTGTTACCATAACGTCCCTTTAACAATTTTTGTTCACTGAATTTCATGCGTTTTTATTACTGCAACTTAAGCATAACATCCCTTTAACAACGTTTTTTAAATTAATATATACAAATATTGAGGAAGGATATTGCAGGGGCAATGCACAGTGCAACACAGGTTCGAATCCTGATTTCGTGCTTAGAAACCACTCGTTGGTATTAAGCGTGTCATAAAAGAACAATTATGTATATAAATATATTCAAGGAAAAGGCTTTAGTTGCAGGGACATTAAGGTGAGACCTTAACGCAAGAAAACCTCTGAAATTCAGCTAAAGCCACCTTAACGTTGCGCCCCATGTTGTGTAGCCTATGACCACAATGATGACATCACAGATGACATCCCTGATGGCATCACTAATTACATCATCCGTCACTGATGACATCACTGATGGAATCACTAGTGACATCACTGTTTGCATGATATATAACATCACTGATTACATCTGTGGTGGCATCAGACATAATAGCATTTATGACTTAGCTAATAAAAGCTTTGATTAACTAAATAGCAAAGTATGCCATGGCCCTTGCTATGGCCAAGGCTGTGGACACACTGCATGGCCGAAAACCATTGCTAGAGGCTGGTTCGTTTTATACAATATACAGTGGGCATGGCCGAAGGCCATGGTTGTGGCAGATGTGTGTTGTAAGATATACAGTGGGCACGACAGAAGGCTAGACTACTGGCCATGGCCAACGGCCATGGATAGTGTTCCGTCAGTGTTTGAAAATGTACAGTGAGCATGGCCAAAGGCCTTTGTCCCTAGCCATGGCTGAAGGCCATGATTACTGTCCCTTAATGTGTTATAATTAAGGCTTCCAGTTTTATAGTATTTATTTTTCTGCCATTTCTGTCTGTATTTATCTATATTTATTTTTTACCTTTTTTTCTGTATTTATCCACATTTATTTTTTGTCATATTAAAAGATAATTCACAACCAGTATGTTTCTGCATTCATTCTAATAAAAATGCATTTTTAAAGCACACATGCAGCCAAATAGGAAAGAAATGTTAGTTCAATGTTTTACATAACAACAAATGGTTGCACCTGTGACTTCTTCAGCCTTAAGACATAGGCTGTCAGCAATTTAAAGAAATGTAATGCTATTTTTATATTTTTAACTTTGGCAGCATGGAGAGTGTAAATATGCAATGCGATTGGCCTGTGATGTGTGATGTATGAGTGACATCATAGAGAAACAGACAGAAAGACCCCTGTTACAGTTTTCTTTCCATTTTTATAAATAAATACAGACAGAAAGCAGATAGATTTCGGTCCGTATTAATGTGTAAAAACGTAAAACTGGAAGTCTTAGTTATAATTTACAAGCGGGATGGCCGAAGGGCGTGGCCACTGGCCATGGATGAAGGCCATGGCTAGTGGCCACTGAATATGTTAAAATATTGATGGGCACACACTCTCATGGGAGTTCGACTCACCTTATTTATAGGGCGGCAATCTATGAATTGCTAATAACATTTGAACCGTGTGGCAGATTTAGCTGAAATTTTGCAGTGAATTTTGTATGCGCCCTCCCATTTGCCTCCCTGCCACCCACCTACCACCACCGAAACGTTGGGGAAAGATTTGTTAAAAAATAAAAAAGTTATTAGGAAAACAAAAAAATGAACTTTCCGCCAACTCCCCATTAATTTTCCCATAGACAAAAAAGGTCAATTTCTGCTCCAGCGCACAGCAAGAACTGCTGGACAGATTTGGCCCAGGTGTGAAACAACTTGGGCATGAAGCGATCCTTTTGTGGTTTGGGTTTATTTTGTCCATTTAATTTTAAAAATATTTGAAGGAGAAGGGGGTGCCCTCTTCTCTCAAAAAATAGTGATGTCCCCATGATGCATTGCGGCAGAAATTAAAAAGCTGCCATCTTTTTTTACCGATGCAAGAGATCGCCTCAGCTATACCCGCGAATATCAGAAAATCTGTGAAATTGCATCAGACTAGAAGTAGGGGGGAGAGCGCAGGATGTGAAATTTGGGAGTTGGAGGTGGACTAGTGACCAAGTTTCCTCCACAAACATTTTCCTGTAGTTGCGAATATATTCAGCGGTATACACGCGGCTACCGGAGAAGACGAGATCGGCAATGAAAGTGCGTCACACCGAGCAACAAGTGTTTGAGGGGGTATGATAGAGGGCTAAGGAATCAAATGGGAGTTTGTGCATGTGGGAGGACCTTGCCATGAGGAGAGTGAGTGTGTGAGTGAAGGTCCAGGGAAATATTTTCTTTTCATTGTTTTTACCGATAATCACAGCTCTCCGAAACTGACAATTGCTGCTATATGTAGTCCATTGTTATTATAGCGGCGCCTATGGCGAAAAAGTCAAAAAAAGTAAAAAAGGATATTTATACAGCTGCAGTGAGGTTGGGGGTGAAAAATTACTGCCCATGGAAGGCCATGGCCAATGGCTTGGTAGCGTTTTAAACAGCAGAAGGCCTGACAGGGTTGTAAAATATACAGTGGCCTATTAGTGTAAATAAAATAGCTGAAGGCAAGGGGTAGTAGCCAGGTAGTGATTTAAAAAATAAAGTGGGCATGTGGGCATGGCCGAAAGCCTTGGCTAGTGAGTGATTTAAAACCTACAGTGGGCTTTGGTTGTGGCCAGTGGCCAGTAAGTGTCTTAAAAAATACAGTGGGCACAGCCAAAGTCTGTGGCCATTGTCCATGGCCAAACGCCATGGCTAGTGGCCTGTTACTGATTTAAAATATACAGTGGGCACGGACAAAGGCCATGACCAGTAGCGCGGAAATGAATACAGTGGTGTGACTGAAGGCCGTGGCCAATGGCCATGGCCAGTGGCGCCCAAAAATATACAGCGGGCGTGCCAAAAAAACAATGGTATTAACAAACCTTTGAAATTTAAAAAAATGTTTTAGTTAAAGCGCAGTTAAGGAGATTAAAACATAACAAAACAAAACCCTTAACAGTCAAAGCAGTGGGAAACTCAGAGCTAGACTTGGCCCTGTTATCCTCTTAGTGAACCAGATGCAAACTCTTAGGCAACTGCACTCTTTCTCCCTCTGTCTCCATACTCATAGCTCACTGCTGCTCCCCCCTTTGATGTGTGTGGTGCACCCTCTCAGCTCATAGACATCTGAGGCCCTTGATTTACAATGCACACTCTTAGAAGACGCAGATCATTGTCATGACACCTTTGATGTGTGCAACGCGCAGTTAGTCTGCTGGACCTATCTCTTTTTCCAATTTTCTTCTTGTTTTAAAAGTCTGTGGATTTACAAAATGTTTGTCGATGGAATTTTCCCATTGAAAAATGCTTTTGTAAATTAGGCCCTGTATGTTTATAGGGCTTGAATGGCTCTGATGCGACTGAAAGAAAGGAAGGACATTTGCACTGTTTAAAGCACATCAAATCTATAAAGAAGTCTGCCCGTGGGGTTCCTTGAGATTATCTGTCTTTTTTGTTAGTGCTTCTTTGGGACTGTCATGAGTCTTTGATGATTTTCATTCAAACGTTGAAGATGCTGTAGAGAACTAGACGTGTACGTCATTGATTGAACCTGCTCCCTCACCTCAAACATACTGGATGAAGAACAATAAGACGCTGTGCATAACACCAGGTATTATTCCAATACTGCATCAAGTGTTTGAGAGATGCTAGGCGCTCAGACAACCATATTGAATGTACCCTCGAACTGAAGTGGTAGCAGGGGACTTGCAGACACCGCTGAATACTGAGGAGCTGTGGAGAAAATCTGACGGGTGCAAAGTGATGTCATAAGGAGAAGAAACAATGACACGCTGAAACGCTATAAGAATACTTAAAAAATAAAGACATAACTGTGAGTGAGTAGAAACCATATATGCAAAGAAGATAAGTAAGTAACCAGATGAGTAGTAAATGTATCTACGCAGAAACGCAGGGTAGATGAGTCACATAGAAGCTTACTGCAGTAGAAAATATAACATGGGTAAAGCGACCATGTTGGAAAGATGGAAGTCGGCTCTGAATAATAGTAAACAAGAAGCTTGAAGGAGAGAGACTTGGGCTGCAGAGCTGACATGCTGGAAATACAAATGCGTGCATTACAAAGGATAGCTCTTGACCAGAGATCAAGGATTCCACAGCAAGAAGTAATTTAAGGGTACAGAGGGAGTCAATGATTAAAAGTAATGAATGCAGGACATATTTCCCTTAGATAAGTAAATGAGCGAACATTTCTGAATGCCAAGTATTGAACAATTAAAGATGCAGAAAGCATATGTGAGACGGAGCACCTAAGTCTCCAAGGGCCGAAGAGGGTAATGCCATCCGACTTAATTGAATCAAATAGCAAGCACTGAATAGAAACGCGAAATTGACAAAATCATGTTCTCTTCACACATGGTGTAAGACCAGGAAACAGGCCTATGCATGAGCACCATACAAAGATAATGATGTACCGTAACTCTCCTTAAAGTTCCAGAGAAGAGAACATCCAGCAAGGTCAAGTACAAAGAAGAGGCCTCGGCTGAAGGCTTGGCTGATCAGAGATGATAGATTAATTGGGCAAGTGTGCAGAAGTCTGACATTGTTCTCTGCACCTGAGTTTCGTTTTGCTCACTTGCTGCTAACAAGCCGAATGTCCATGGTTGGGAGAGAATGCCAACCAATCATGAGGGCCTATGCAATGGTGAGCATATATTGTTGTGAAGCCAATCCGCTACTGTTATGCTGCTATAATCTGTATTATATGTAGTTAGTGGGAAGTTCAAGGCATGCCTACTAGATACGGGGCAGCCAATTGTGTTACTAACACTTATAGCTTCTATAAGTAGATATCTTCTCTTAGGATAGCACAGGGGCAAGGCGTTGATCTTGGAAGCAATATCACGCAGAGCAACAGAGATTCAAATCCCGGATCCCCGCTTAGCAACCGAACTTGAGTATGTTATTAGGCATATTATAAAAAAACAATAAAATAAATCTGTCCAATAGGTTTTACTATTTGCCACATAGGATGACCTCATAGCTGGTGTACATCAAGGAAAAAGGCCTTTGTGCAACTGAAATATAGTTAAGAGTGGGTGGACTAAGATTTGTTGGTCACCAGGTTTCCCTACTTTATTGAACTGATAATAAAGTAGTATTTGGCCATATTCTTTGAGTCTGTCTGGTTATTTGGGTCCCAGATTCTCAATTATGCATGAACACGCCCAAAGGTGCTAGAGCATAATGCTAAAATCTTAAAACCAAAATTAGGACTATTCAAATAGAATTGAGATGAAAACCCACTCAACAGAAAGGAGAACTTGTTAAATCATTAGGAAAAGATTATAAAATCGGGAGTCATAGAAGAACTAAAACAATTTTTTAACAAATAAATAGGTATATCAGTATAAAACATTATTTCAGATACTCAAAGAGCTTATCATTGATTGCCTGTGGGATGGCACCTGGCATTCACAGACTGATGCAGCAAACTACTGCCTTTATGCCTTAACATCCCGAGTTCCTGAGGGCATAACCTCGCAAATCAAAATCCCTAATGTGTATTATTTCTGTAATGGACCTCTATTGAATTGTGTAGATAAATGACTGCTGATGTTTTGATCTTCTTTCAGAACGTAAAGGTGTGTGTGAAATTAAGGGTTCTTACTGAATTGACCTTTTTAAAAGGGTCCAACAGAAAACTGATAGATTTAGAAAGACCACTCTGTGACCGCACGGAGCGGTCTTTCTAAATCGTACTGTCATACTTGTCAAACCTCTGCCACACACGAGTGAGAGCAGGGGCCGACGGGCTGACAAGGACGCGGAAGAGCCGTTGCTGGACTGGCAGGTGTATGTTTCGGTGGGTGGGTTAAAAAGAGGGTTCAGGGGGGCTAAACCCCCCGATTAAGTAAACGACCTGCTGGAGAGGGTGGGGGTGGGATGCACCTTCTCAGGGGTGTGCGGGATTTGCAGAAAGTGATATTGCCGCATTTAAAAGCCAAAACAAAAACAGTCGAAATAAATTGGTCTTTTTTTGTGTTCTTTTTAACATGCAGTAATATCACATAGAGCCACATTAAGCGATATACAGGAAACCTACTCACCTAAGTGATCTCTAAGTAAGCTCTTCCGTGAAGTGCTACATTTCTTTCAAAGCTTACTTTAGTCCATATGGCACCAGGTATGGTCCCCTTGACGGTTGTGATTGTTAGTAACGCAAATTGTTGGTTATGATTTGGTTGGTTGAGATTGTGGCAACAGCAATGGTGATGAAGAGTTTGGCTGTGAGTTTGAGTGTGTGGGATTCTGTATGGAATGGTTGATTGTGATTAACCCCTTCCTGTGGCTTTATAAGGACGGAGGATGTGTAGCATGGTGCTTGCATTGCCCACAGCAATGCCATGCTATGGAATGCTGAGCAGAAGTGGAACTCTGGCTTCCCGCAGGGTTCCATGCATGTCAGTTGGGCATTCGGGATGGGATTCCTACCAAGTAGGATGATGTTACCTCTTCTCCCTCCTACCTTCTAACCTCATACCCTGGAACTAAATAAAGTACTTCATCTTTAATACTTACTGGCACAAGCGTCCTTGCTGCCTCTCACCTGTGTCTCCTGCGGACCACAGACACTACATTTTTGTGGGCGAGTGGGCGAGAATAAACATACTCCCAGGCAATATATGCTGACACATCTTAAGGATTCATTTGAGCAGATCTTCAGCCCATCACAAGTACATATTTATCTTAAACCACCTCCACACAGCCATGCACTACCTCTAGTATCCATCAACAATGTGCAAAACATGGTTGTAGACTCCCTCTCTCAATCCCCAATTGGGAGCCATACCATAGAGTAAGTCATTTGGGCGTGCTCATTCTCGGTGAAGGGGCTCCCACATTTTTGAACACTCATGATGTACTAGAACCCGCCGTCACAGAAAATGCTCAGCTTTTGCTGCGTGTTTTATCACATCTCTTCGGCTCAACACTCCTTCTGCTTCACACATGCATTCCCGCCCCCACAATCATATTCCTTCCCCCCAACCCAAATCTCTTTCCCATTTGTCTACCTGTTGGTACCCTACTCCGTCCTTTGTATTCTATGATATGATGTGATATTTATAACGTGCTTAATACGCAGAGGTTTCTAAGCGCGGGGATCAAACCTGTGTGCTCCGTGTCGTCTTGCTTCCAAGGCGAGCGTGTTGCCGCTGAGCTATCCTCCCGAGCCAAGCTATCACCTCTGCTCCCCATTTCTTCCACAGATCATGGTCTGGTTCACTTGGGCGGCAGTGCCATAAGTCACCTTTTTTCGGACAAGCTTCAAAGCCGTAAAATCACTACAATGCTTTTCAACATAACATAACTTTTTGTGTTTTATACCCAACAACTTTTATTTGTGCAGTGAACCTCGTGGAACTGTAATGCACCTTTACTGAATTGTGTAGATAAATTACTGTTGATGTTATGATCTTCTTGCAGAAGGTAAATGTGTGTGTGTGAAATTAAGCGCTATCCCAGAAACCTACACACCTGCATAATGCAATAACATGATCTATAAGCATTGGCTACTGTCGCTACCAAATGCTTGCAAATCCAAAGCGTCTTCTTTGATGATTCAATGCAACCAAATCAAAGGCATGTCTGCCCCAAACCTGCTGCCTGCTCACGGCATCATAGTTAAACAAGCATTGGCAATGCCTGCAGTTTGGGCTTGTGTGCAGGCATGGGAAAGTCACTTGCCAGGCACGCCCCTAGTGGTATCAACTGGCCATTGAGGATAGCAGCTGGCAAATGGCACAAGCACCTGGGCATCTCCTAGCAGTGCCTGGCAAATGCCTAATGCTTCTATACACGCCAAAACTGTTGGCTTTGCCAATGCTTTTTTTAACAGGGCTTTGGTGAAGGACACACATGGTGCTTAGAAATCAAATGGGTAAAGGAAGACAGGGATAACACATTTTTATTACATCAGTAGCGTGTTAAAGTCATTAACTATCAGATGATTGCTTTGAAAAAATACTGGCAGACACATTGCATGAAAGGTTTGATGGTAAGGCTTGAATAAAGCGAGCTCAAAGAGTTCCCATGAGGAGGTGTTTTGGGTGCAACAGGGTGAGAATGGCCATAGGGATTAGCATGGCCAAGGGCAGTCGATGGGTGGCCAAATAAGCAAACAACTACAAGCTTTGTGTCCCGCCTCATATGCCCTTTCTCCCTATCTGTACTCTAATGCAATAGTTTTGGCTTATAGGTGGCACTGCCACCTAATAGCCCAAACTAAAAATGGGCATGAAGTGTGTGATTGGATGTGGACCCAGGGCGAACATCGTCCTCTCTGTGTATGTTTGATGCCGGAAGTAAAAACCAGCTTGTTTACTCGATTTCATCGAATCTTAGCAGTTTATCCCGTGTTTGCTACAGTGCAAATGCCGGGGGTTCGAATTGCAATGACCAGGTTCCCATGTAGGACATTTTGCCATATGACCTCATGAAAGGTCAACAACAACTTTAGGCAAAATAGCTCATAATGGGATTTGCTCTTTCCGGACTGATTCTTGGGTTTAAAGTGTGCACACAATTTCCCAATACCATTATAAGAAAATATCCCCTCAAGTTTGATGTGTTAATTTCTGGTGACATCACTTCCCACTGAGTATTTGAATGAGTCCCCCACTTTTTTTGAGCACTTGTTCCCTGCTGGCATGTCAGGCAACCACGTGACTCTGATTTAGCCATGCTGGCCCTTGAAAGGCACTGGAAAGTCGAGAAATGTCCCACCTTCCTCCATAACCCATCTACCTCTGCTTTCTATGCCACAAGAACATGGCAATAACAACAGCTTCTTCGACTGAACACAAACAATGAGGAAACAATGTTATATTATATTAATATGTTTTTAAACTGTGCCAAATCACCACTGAAGTAGTTTCACTAGCATCTAGGCTTGTCCTTAGACTGGCGCATTGAGACCCTGTCTGGGGCATCCAGAGCTTAGCCTCTGTAAGAGGAGAACATCATGTAAGGGAAGATAAGAGGATGGATACACTCGAAATAGGTATTGCCAAACGAGGGGTAAATGCAAGAGTAAAGTAAAAACCAATCATCTCATCATGTGACAAGGGCCAAGTGGAAGTCCTGAAGAAGACACATTTTATCTTGGAAGCCGAAACAGTTAATGTGTGAAGTATTGCAGCCATAGAGAGTCCCTGCTGAAGGACCTTCCAGTGTGCGAAATTGCCAGGAGCTGTGAGCTATTTCGCCAAGGGGAACCTGGTTAGCTTGACACCAGCAACACTTCACTCCTCAGGCAAGTGGTGCCAAACACACATAGCTATGTGATGTTAACTGTGTAGTTTTGAGACTGTGTTTAAAGGAGACTTAAAGGCACACCCAAGGGACATTTAAAGCATAGTGCATAATAAGCAAATTGACAATCATGTGGCCCTCATGTTAAATTTGCTGCGTGCTATGGGCTGACTCCTGGTTCCCCAGAGGTAGCTCCTGCCTAACGGGTGTTGCTTGATACCCAGAAGCTGCTTTTTGCTTCGGGTCAACAAATCCCAATTTCGACCCCTGCAAAAGACTCAGATCCCAAAGACTTCACCTCGTAAGAACTAATTTTAATAATTCAAAAGGGTTCTGGCTTTTCTGTATACAGAAATATAAGAAAATAGGCAACGCTTCCATAATGTTTGGGTTCCTTAAATGGCGTGCCATGTGCATTCGCTTTTCTACTAATTATTTTTGAAATCATAAGTTGTTGAAGAAAGTACGCATGTGAGAGGGAATGCACAGAGATCTTTGCACGCCCTCCAGGTATTTATTATTCACCCAATAGTCTGTGTAAAGAAAAAATAACCACTTTGTGTTTATACTTCCATTTTATGCATTGTTAAATATTTTCATTTTTGTGTTCTTCAAACGATTCTGTTTTCAATGTATTTTCGGTTGGGATATTGGATTGTTCAGAAATATTTAAATATTTTAAAGTGGTGGCTAGAGGGGAAGTGGCTGGCACAGCAGTTGTCGGGGAATCGGGGGCAAATGGCACTTGGCAAAATACATGAATATTGTTTATGTCGTGGGCTGGCAGTACGGAAGTTGGGTAAATAGCTAACAACAAAATTTGATCAGGGCAAGCCTGAATACATTATGACTCCAGAAAAATAATGTTTAATGAGTTTTACTAATAGATTAATTAGAAGGTAGACATCACAATTCAATATGTCAAAATAGTGTAAGACATTTACTAACAATGGGGTAAACAAAGTGTATCACATGAAAGAAAAATAATGATTGATTAATGAAACAACAATACAATGTGAGCATAGTACAATTGAACATGTAAAGAAAAATTGCAAGCATACATTATTACAAAAGCAGGAGGGTCCCTTTAGATTTATTGGGAGCCCTAGGTCATTCAATTTGCTGAAAGAACAGCTTAATAAATAGTATAAACACTTAATACTGTGCAGGGACGTTGACACCGTTGTGTTTCGGCCACAAGAAGCAGTTGGAAGATGCTGTTAGTAGGGCAGCCTTCATCAGGATGGGTTAAATTGATAGATGTTCAATTAATGAGAATTCCTTTGTGTGTCTGCAAATAATCAAGAAATTGTTTTGTGAGTGCCAGAGGGGAGTCTGTTTTCGGGTAGTTTAAGCATCTGAAAAGCTTGTACTTCTTATTGATATTTCGAATTAAGAACAAGCCCCAGCAGGGGCTTACTGTGCATGTGTGTCGCAGCACGGCTGTCAGAGGTCCGCTACTACTTGTTTGTAGGAGACCTGTGAATATATAGAAGTAGATAAATGAGTGAATCACAAAGTGTGTGTCAGTAAGTACCTTGGTGTCTATGTCTCTACCGTTGGATTGGGCAATAAACAAGACAGAAATGCCACAATACATGAAGGCGTGCACAGCTGGGCATGTATTGGTATTCAGGTCGCAGACCGCTGATCTTTCCAGTCGTATTTCTTTGTGGGAAGAGACCATATATGTCATAAAATTAAAAAGTGTGTCACTTAGCCATTGAATATGGAAAGAAACCCATGGAAACCAACCATGAAGATTTCCATGGTGACCATGGAAACAGCGCAGGGACATATATGAAGAAATGGTCATCCACGCAATTTTCACTAATGATCGCTCAATTCTATGGCTTAAGTGGCACACTTCCTTCATTTAGTGTTATATAGGGTTTCTTCCCATATTCAATGGCTAAATGACACACTTTTTCATTTTGCGTCATATATGGTCTCTTCCCACAAAAATACGACCGGCAAGTTCAGCGGTGTGGGACCTTAATATCAAGACCTGCCCAGCCGTACACGCCTTCAGGTATTGTGGCATTTCTGTCTTGATTATTGCCCAAACCAACAGTAGTGACATAGACACCAAGGTGCTTACCGACACACACTTTGTGATTCACTCATTCATCTACTTGTATATATTCACAGATCTCCTACAAACAAGTAGTAGCAGACCTCTGACAGCCATGCTTAGACACGTGTGCATGGTAAGCCCCTACTGGGTTTTATTCTTAATTAGAAATATCATTAAGCAGTAAAAGCTTTACAGATATCATGTTCTTTAACATACCCAAATCCAGACTCCCCTCTGGCACTCACAAAACCATGTCTTGATTATTTGCAGACACACACATGAATTCTCATTAATTGAACATCTATCAATTTTACCCATCCTGATGAAGGCTGTCCTACTAACAGCATCTTCCAACTGCTTCTTGTGGCCGAAACACAACAGTGTCGACATCCCTACGCAGTATCGAGTGTTCATACTGTTTATTAAGCAGTTTTTTCAGCAAATAGAATGACCTGTGGCTCCCAAAAAATGTAATGGGACTCTCCAGCTTTTGTAATAATTTATGCTTGCAATTTTTCTTTACATGTCTATTTCTACTATGCTCATATTGTTTGTTGTTTTATTATTAATTTGTTCTTTCCTGTTACACACTTTGTTCACACCATTGTTAGTAAATGTCTTACACTATTTTGACATATGGAATTGTGATGTCTACCTTCTAATTACTCTATTAGTAAAACTCATTAAACATTCTTTTTCTGGGGTCATAATGTATTCGGGCCTGCCTGATACATTTTTGTTGTTTAGTATTTACTCTTCCACCTGGACAGATCAGAGAATTGCCAGGAGCCCTTTAATTTACAGAGTACGGAAGTGGGGGAATAGCTCTAGTTGAGGTACTGTGAGGCTGTTTTTTGGGGGGGTTAAATATTTGCTTATGAGTCTTTTTAATTCAAGTTATTTTGTGTCGTTTCATTTTGCTGCAAGTCATTTTCAGTCAAGTCTTTTAGAGGTGAGTCCTTTTTAGGTGAGTGATTTCTGAGGTAAGCTCTTTTGAGTCAGATCTTTTGAGTTGAGACCTTTTCTGAGGAGTCCTTTTGAGGTGAGTTTTTGGGGAGAGTACTGTTGCACTGAGTACTTTTGAGACCTCTTGTGTTTGACCCAGCAGGGATTGGTGCTATTGGGTGTGGCAAAGTTGCTGATTTCGATTAATGGTCTGGAGAAGCATTCCACTGATGACCTTCTACGGCTGCACACACTACTAAAAGGTCTGCAACCTTTGGCGCTCCACATGTTTTGGACTACAGTTCCCATCGGTCCTAGCCAGTATAGTCAATGTAAGGGGTCATGGGAGCTGTAGTTCAAAACATCTAGAGAGCCAAAGATTGCAAATTACATCAACGTATTACTGTTCAACAAAATACAATAAACCCCCAACCAACAGTGAAGATTTGTCTTCTCTGAGTTACAGGTTCTGTGACAGGTGTGGGAACAGGCAATAAATGGCTCTTACGATACCTACAGTGGTACACGCGAGGCTGGGCTTCAGGGTAGCAGCGAATAGGCTCCAGGGGTCTCAGGAGGCTCCGGCACCAACTTCGACAAGGCCGCCGGGGCTGGCTCGGCCTCTGGAGGAAGCACGTTGGCCTGGGAGCTGGAGGTGCAGGCCGTGGCTGAGAGTGGCTTCTTCCAAAGCAATCCGAAAACATTGAGGTGACCATGTCGCTTCTTCTCGGCTTCCGCCTGCTCAAGGCGAGCCGCTTCCGGAAGGTGAGCCTCACTCAATACATTGAACGTGACGCTCTACCAACTCCAGAAGTGACTTTTGTGATTTAGAAGAACCCAGAAGGATGCAGAGCTTTCCTCAAAACATGGAAAAAGAAAGGGGCTGGAAAAGTATATACTGTGGCGTGTTCTTATTCCACGAAGAGCAGTAAGGGGGTTAGCACTCCATCAGGGGACGATCAGTAGTCCACGGTTGGGTCTTGGGGGTGGTGGGTTTCTTCTTTTCATCCTGGACCTTGTCCTGAGGGTGCGGTTCTTAGAGGCCGCTGGTCTGCTCCTCGCGCTTTATCTGTAGGAACTGTGAAAGGACAAAACGTGTGGCATTTACTTGAATTTCATTCTCGCCCTCTGCCCTTTATAAAACTTTTGGCAACCCCGTGGTTTCAAAATGGCGCAGCCCTCATCATTTGTTATCCTCCAGTTCCCCGCTGTATATTTGACTGCCATTGCTGCTCAGTGCCATGCTGCAATGGACACTTCACTAAGGGGCCTTCAAATGTGATTGGGCAGTTTTCTATAGTGCACATTACTGAGACGTTCTTTTATTCATAAACACGCAAAATGTTGCCATTCAAGGCGAGTGAAGCACCCGGCAGTTAATGCGATTGGTTGGCATTCTAGTTTGCCCAGGATCACAGTGTTGCCAAGTGTGGCAAGGGTGAGATTGGAACCCAGGTCAACAGGTTACACAGCAACAACGTGAATAATAAATCACCTTCCAGTTCATGCCTACATAATGCAAGAACCCCTCAAATAAAATACACTATAAAACCTATCTCTGGCACGTCCTGTTACAGCTGTGGGGAGAATTGGCCACTACACTATTTTGGAATGTGCGCTTTGATGGCACGTGCCCCATGAATGGACATACTGTAGCGTCACAAGTTAAGTGGACACAGAATTCCAAGCATTGCATTCACTCTCCTGACCCTGTATCGCTGTACAACCCCTCAACTATAGAATTAGAACCATTCGATTCAGAGCAACAATAATACAGTCAGAGATGTGTGTGGGGAGAGGGAGTTGGGGGAGGGAGGAAAGGAGAGAGAGAAAGAGAGAGAGAGGGAGAGAGAGAGATTTTGATTATTTGTGTGGTGGGTTTATTAAAAGCGTGACATAAAATCCTTCTACCTGAATGGGAGTGTAGAATAGGCCCTTTTAGTCAGTGGTCAAAGTGTATGAAAAGAACGAGTGGAACTATGTTCCCTGCTGGCCTGCCCCCACTCCCCACAAACCCCATCACCACCCTCCATCCCAAGCGCAACCATACCCCCACCTCCTGCTTTTATTTTAAAACAAAACCATTCCGGTTCTGTTTCTTTTTCAAATAAAAGTACAGGAACAGTAGAACGCAATAAAGAAAAGCAGAGGAGCACCGCTCCCGCCCACCTCCACCACGGCTTTCAGCTGTGCCACACATGCCACAGCACCACCCTGCAGCCATCTCTGAACGTTCACCTCCATTGCAGAAACACCAAGCAATGCATTGTGGGTATGCACATGCGCTGAAAAGCATAGATGTTTACTGCAGAAAATTGGCTTTAATTTATTGGGCAGTGCTAGTTTTATTTTTATTTTACATATCGTTATCTATTGTTTGTGTGTAATAATGCTCTGGCGGCAGAAGCTGCGGTTAAGAGTGTGAGAACGGCTGCTCTCCTGTTCCTCTCCACACGTGCATACATCACCAGGGTGTGTGAGTTCGCCCTAAGGTTCCTCAGGGTAAGCACAATGCATACATCACCAGGGTGTGTGAGCTCTCCCCAAGGTTCCTCAGGGTAAGCACAATGCATACATCACCAGGGTGTGTGAGCTCTCCCTAAGGTTCCTTAGGGTAAGTACAATGCATATATCACCAGGGTGTGTGAGATCTCTCTAAGGTTCCTCAGGGGGAGTACAATGCATAGCTCTCCCCAAGGTTCCTCAGGGTAAGTACAATGCATACATCACCAGGGTGTGTGAGCTCACCCTAAGGTTCCTCGGGGTAAGTACAATGCATACATCACCAGGATGTGTGAGCTCTCCCTAAGGTTCCTCGGGGTAAGTACAATGCATACATCACAAGGTTGTGTGAACTCTCCCTAAGGTTCCTCGGGGTAAGTGCAATGCATACATCACCAGGGTGTGTGAGCTCTCACTAAGGTTCCTCGGGGTAAGTGCAATGCATACATCACAAGGGTGTGGGAGCTCTCCCTAAGGTTCGTCGGGGTAAGTGCAATGCATACATCACCAAGGTGTGTGAGCTCTCCCTAAGGTTCCTCGGGGTAAGTGCAATGCATACATCACCAGGGTGTGTGAGCTCTCCCTAAGGTTCCTCAAGGTAAGTGCAATGCATACACACCAGGGTGTGTGAGCTCTCCCCGAGGTTCCTCGGGGTAAGCGCAATGCATACACACCAGGGTGTGTGAGCTCGCCCCAAGGTTGCTCGGGGTAAGCGCAATGAATACATCACCAGGGTGTGTGAGGTCTCCCTAAGGCTCCTCGGGGTAAGCGCAATGCATACATCACCAGGGTGTGTGAGCTCTCCCCAAGGTTCCTCAGGGTAAGTACAATGCATACATCACCAGGGTGTGTGAGGTCTCCCCAAGGTTCCTCAGGGTAAGTACAATGCATACATCACCAGGGTGTGTGAGCTCTCCCTAAGGTTCCTCAGGGTAAGTACAATGCATACAACACAACAGTGTGTGAGCTGTCCCCAAGTTTCCTCAGGGTAAGTACAATGCATACATCACCAGTGTGTGTGAGCTCGCCCTAAGGTTCCTCAGGGTACTCTCCCTAAGGTTCCTCGGGGTAAGCGCAATGGATACATCACTAGGGTGTGTGAGCTCTCCCTAAGGTTCCTCGGGGTAAGTACAATGCATACGTCACCAGGGCGTGTGAGCTCTCCCTAAGGTTCCTCAGGGTAAGTACAATGCATACAGAGGGGTAGGTCCTCGGGTTACAGCTTTCGGTCAAGTGTCACCCATTGCCTGCTAAGACCGATGATGGATCCTACGAAAGATGGAAGGACCCACCATTTGTCAAACATTTCTACTATGGCCCACATGTGCCTCTCGAAAAAAAAGAACTTCTTTTGAGTTATACAACAGTTGTCCAGAGGATTCAATACAAGAAATGTTTGAAAAATTGTAAAGAATTGATAGAATATATTGGCATAATTTAAAGGAATATTGTGTGTTGAATGTCACACAAGGTCCTTCCAACTTCCTAGGACATCATACCTAGGATCCATCTTGTTTACCAATATCAGCACACCTCGATGTGCATGGGAGGTCTGTTGGCAGCAGGACTACAGACTTCCTTTAGCGAATTGAGAAGAGAAACACGCGTCTTACACTAATTAGCGGTGCCCGCTCACTAAACCTCGTACTCACTAACTGCTGAGACCCACACACCGAGGTAATGTGGCAATATTATTACTGGCCTTCCTTCCTGCTCTTCCAAGTGGATGGTCCAACCCATAATAGTGCTTTTGTTTTGTGACCATTTAAAGGTGACACATATAAATATACTTTTAAAGAGCCTGTCTAGGCTATTTTATAATTCAAATAATGTGCTTGCTCCCTAACGTTGCCCATATCCCCTGCTAATTTTGCAATGTGTCTTAATGCAATTCCTAGCCAGTATTGGGGCTTCTGTCCTGCATTCTAGTTTGCAAGTACATTCCCACTAGGGCGAGAACAAAACATGTGATGGCAATAGAACAGGTAATGGGTGTAAAGCTCTAGGAAGAGGCCAGGTGACATTTGCCAATATTTGCAAATTCGGCCTAATACTAAAAATACGAATGAGAAATGACCTAATTTATTTATTTGACCGAAAATAGTAGGTATTATAGTATAAATGTGGTAAATAATAGGTGGGGTGGCGTAAGGGTATAAGATAGGATAGGGGGAGGTAAGAGAAGTTGTGGCGGGACGCTCCCCGCATTATAAAAAAAAGTTAAAAAAGCAAAAAACGTTATTTTCGTTTTTCGGTCAAAAGAATTGGGTAATTTCTCAATTCGTTGTTTTTCTGGAAATTATCACAGATACCCAGAAATGTTATCTCAAGAGTTCCCGTCATATTTTGTGGACCCTGCTGAGGCGCCCTACGTGGAGAGGTGATGTCCAGAGGCGGCCCATTGCCGCCTCTGCTCGCGGCCACAAGCTGCAGCTCCTGAGGAAGACGCAATGAGGCGAAACACACCTGAGGCTGTCTACTGTCCCTTGAAGAGAGTGTGGCTTAGGCTAACCCACTCCAGGAAGAGGGGATGAAATATTACAAGTTTGTCTGATTAACAGGTGCAAAACGAAAACAATGTGAAACTTACAACACAACTAAAAACACAACCCTTCAGCGAGTTTGGTCTTCAGACATGAAGACAAGACACTCTCAAGCTAATACCATGTTAGGCCCGAGAGGGTCATGGGAAGCCTGTCAATAAATAACACAGAAAAGGGTTTGTTTGATTGCCATCTGATGTCAGACAACGCAATTATACAGATGCCTTCTGCCCCACGAACGTCCCTAAAACGGCCGGAGTCACACTCTCACATCGAACCAACCCTTCTCTTCTTTGACTGCAGTTTGCGTTGATGGCTAATTCCCCCGCTTGGGATTTCAGACCCATGGGGCATTAGGAGTGGACATACAGCTATATGGACTGATTTATGTACCTGCTGCATAGAGAGGCTTTGCTTAATGTATGTACTGCTGCATTTTTTTATTAAAAAAAATATATGGCATTGTGTGTTCTTGGCTCTACACCAATGGCAATCCACTTTAGAGGGCACCCGCCGGTTTTAGCAGATCAAAGAAAAGCACGATGTGCTCTGCACGCTGGGAAGTTGTCTCGGTGGGTTAATGCAACAGCCCCCGAGATGCGGCTTGCAGGCCACATGTTAGCTCAAACTTTCGACCTTCTGAGGTCCAGGAAATGAGTTCTGCTGCTGTTCGCTCGCCGTATCGTTGCGGCAGTTTTAATAAGCCTTAAGCCCAGGCTAGCGGTGCCCATGCAGAGAGCTGCTTCGCGCCAGCAGCGGGAAGCTGTCATTACCGGACCATGACACCACGGCAATGTCCTATATGTATTGCTCAGTGCTGTTTCTGCCGCTCAAGGCGTGTCTGGAGGAGTGTTTGGCACCTGTGTGTGCTGGAACAGAATTAGCTGGGTCAATCCGACCAAGCCTTGCCTGTCCTGCGGCGCCGAAGCTGCATTCTAAACCGCGGGTTCACTATGTGACGCGCTTGTGTGATCTTGGGACCATGTCACTGTTTTGCAATCCTAGCCTCTCTTTTTTACAAGCCGTTTGTGTAAAGTGCCCGAATGCAAAGTGTTCAGTTGGGGGTTGGTTAAGATTAGAGATCCCACAATGCATTAACTTGTTAAATTAAATATGTGTCTGTCCCCCCCCCCCACCCTTCCCAACGCCCGACAGGTAGTCATCTTGTCAGCCTCAACTCCCAATGTTTGGGGTGCTTAAAAGTAGGCCATGCGCTATGCAGACACTCCCACTGCAGGCCACACTTAACATCTGTACACACACACACTTTTGACTGGCCCTGGATGTGTGAGTGTTTCAAAAGTCACTTTGGGTTTCCATTTTGCAACTTTCCCTTACAGTTAGTTGGCACGGGTACTCCCCACCCCCGCCGTCTCCTTCGCTTCTAATAACGTCTCCCTGTTCCTCGCTCAGCTCATTAAATAAAATGCATCCTGCTTTAGGCAGGTGCGGGCTTTTTAAGGTGTGTTTGCCTTGCCTAATTTATTAGAAAATGTCCGTGCCGTGCATTTTCCTGGCAGACATTAGCCAAATGTTTTCCTTTGCTTATATTAGTGGCTCTCCCCCTCCAGCTCGCGCTGACGCAAGGCCAGCTCAAGCTCGCGCGCTGCCCGCCCAGCGCGTGCTCCCTTCTCCGACCCGAATATGAGCAATTATGTGTGATATTTGCCCGATTGCTTATCCCCCCCTCCCCCCCATCCCCGGTTTTCCTATCGTGCCGTTTCGCAGCGAGTGGAGTCATCTGCCAATTTCCTACATCGACAGCGGGAGAGATGAAAGCTCTGCGCCTACGAGGTCGGACATCGGGGCGCTAAGGTGTAAACGGACATCTCACACGTTCCTTCACGAAGCGTTGTGTTATGACGGAGAGCGGGGGAAGCGGAGTAAAGAAGGAGACGGCGAAAGATAAGGGGAGTGGCAGAGGAGAGAAGAGTGAGAACGAGAGGGGGAAAAGTGAGACGGAGGAAGAGTGATCGACCGATGCAAAGGTATCACAGACGGAGAAAATACGGAGCGAGGTAGACAGGAGAGATGGGACGGATTGAAAGAGAACATTGTTGGGCAGGGGGCAACAAGACGGATACATGCAGAGCTGGTGGGGCGGGGAATGGACGAAAAGTGTGAGAGGAGAAAACCGAAGAGAATGGGAGGAGGGGAGGGAGAATGAAGACAAAGAAAGAGACAGAGGGGATAATAGAACGGACCGTGTAAGAGGGGAACTCATGGAGGCGCGGAGAGAGGAGTGTAGGGAGAAGAGTGTAGATAAGAAGTGCAGTGAGCAAGCAGGAGACCTGCGGCAGTGGGGCGAAGGAAGAGAGGATGGGAAAGCGAGACAGCAAGAGAGAGGGGGCACGATCGGGAGAGAAAGACATTTAGGAGGCAGCGATGAGGCGGAGGACAAGAGGAGAAACACAATGAAAGGGGAAGGGTGCAGGAGGGAGAAGAAGCAACCGAGGCCAGGTGAGGAGAAAGACTGACTGGGGATGTGAAGGAGAGGAGCATTGGGGGAGGAGAGGGAAGGAAATGAGGGTGCATTAGAAAGAAGGAGTGGGGGTGAGGTGCTGGAGGGGTGCTGGAGAGGAGGGAGGCAGGCGAAAGAGTAGAAATGCAGGAGAACTGGGCAGGCTGAGGACTCGAGGTCCTGGCGTGGAGGAGGGATGCGGGATGATGAGTTTGGGTGTGGGGAGGTGGGACTCAGGCAGGCCTAAGAGTGGAGGTGCAGGGGAGGCGGGGACAGGCTGAGGAGGAGAGGCGCCTGAGAGAACACCGAGGGTGGAGCTGCTGGGGGTAGGAGGTGTGCAGGCTAGGGAGTAGAGGTGCTGGAGAGGGGTAGTCTGAGGAGTGGGGGTGCTGGAGAGGGGTAGTCTGAGGAGTGGGGGTGCTGGAGAGGGGTAGTCTGAGGAGTGGGGGTGCTGGAGAGGGGTAGTCTGAGGAGTGGGGGTGCTGGAGAGGGGTAGGCTGGGGAGTGGAGGTGCTGGAGAGGGGTAGTCTGAGAAGTGGGGGGTGCTGGAGAGGGGTAGGCTGGGGAGTGGAGGTGCTGGAGAGGGGTAGTCTGAGGAGTGGGATGCTGGAGAGGGGTAGTCTGAGGAGTGGGGGTGCTGGAGAGGGGTAGGCTGGGGAGTAGAGGTGCTGGAGAGGGGTAGTCTGAGGAGTGGGGGTGCTGGAGAGGGGTAGGCTGGGGAGTGGAGGTGCTGGAGAGGGGTAGTCTGAGGAGTGGGGATGCTGGAGAGGGGTAGGCTGAGGAGTGGAGGTGCTGGAAAGGGGTAGGCTGGGGATTGGGGGTGCTGGAGAGGGGTAGGCTGGGGAGTGGAGGTGCTGGAGAGGGGTAGTCTGAGGAGTGGGGTGCTGGAGAGGGGTAGTCTGAGGAGTGGAGGTGCTGGAGAGGGGTAGGCTGGGGAGTGGATGTGCTGGAGAGGGGTAGGCTGGGGAGTGGGGGTGCTGGAGAGGGGTAGGCTGGGGAGTGGAGGTGCTGGAGAGGGGTAGGCTGGGGAGTGGAGGTGCTTGAGAGAAGAGAGGCAGGCTGAGGAGAGGAGGTGCTGGACATGAGAAGGGCAAGCAGGGGAGTGGAGAAGCTCTAGGTTTGGGGGGGGCAGGATAAGGAGTGAAGTTTCTGGACAGGAGGTGAGTAGGCTGAGGAGTGGAGGTGCTGGGCAGGTGAGAGTTGGCAGAGGAGTAGAGGTGTTGGACGGGTGACGGTTGGCTGAGGAATGGAGGTGCTGGACAGGAAGGGAGCAGGCAGCGGATTGGAGAAGCTATAGTTTAGGGAGGGGGGCTGAGGAGTGGAGGTGTTTGAAATAAGAGAGGCAGGCTGAGGAGTGGAGTTGTTGGACAGGAGCGGGGTAGACTTTGGAGTGGAGTTGCTGGACAGGAGCGGGGTAGACTGTGGAGTGGAGGTGCTGGACAAGTGGGGGTTGGCTGAGGAGTGGAGGTGCTGGACAGGAGGGGAGCAGGCTGGGGAGGGGAGCAGGCTGGGGAGTGGAGGAGCTATAGGTTAGGGAGGGAGGCTGAGGAGTGGGGGTGCTGGACATGAGAAGGGCAAGCAGGGGAGTGGAGAAGCTCTAGGTTTGGGGGGGGCAGGATAAGGAGTGAAGTTTCTGGACAGGAGGTGAGTAGGCTGAGGAGTGGAGGTGCTGGGCAGGTGAGAGTTGGCAGAGGAGTAGAGGTGTTGGACGGGTGAGGGTTGGCTGAGGAATGGAGGTGCTGGACAGGAAGGGAGCAGGCAGCGGATTGGAGAAGCTATAGTTTAGGGAGGGGGGCTGAGGAGTGGAGGTGTTTGAAATAAGAGAGGCAGGCTGAGGAGTGGAGTTGCTGGACAGGAGCGGGGTAGACTTTGGAGTGGAGTTGCTGGACAGGAGCGGGGTAGACTGTGGAGTGGAGGTGCTGGACAAGTGGGGGTTGGCTGAGGAGTGGAGGTGCTGGACAGGAGGGGAGCAGGCTGGGGAGGGGAGCAGGCTGGGGAGTGGAGGAGCTATAGGTTAGGGAGGGAGGCTGAGGAGTGGGGGTGCTGGAGAAGAGGGGAGCCGGCTGGACGCCAAGGTGCATAGGTTGTTCTTCCTGGAAGGCACTCAGACCCTTCTTAGGGCTCTGGCAGTGGGCTGTTATCAGAGGAACGCCAAACCTCACACTCACCCTAGAAGTGACCTTTTCTTTGCGGGACATCGGCACCCCTCCATAGGAAGACCCGCATATTGTGCACCCTCTAAAACTTATTTTCCTTAACAGCTGCCCATGTGTGGGACACCTGAAGTGGGAGGATAAGAAAGAGCCTCTTGTAAAGATTACCGAAGCCCCACTCTTGTAGGACGGAGGAAGTGGGGTAAGACTATTAATAGCGCACTGGCCACGTCTCCCGGGGACCCAGCATCGCCTGTTTCCCTACACACTAGCGGCGCCGCCTCGCTAGCACCCCCCAGGAGACACAGACCCCCGCGCATCGGATACTTACCGGACAGTGCGCTCCTGGCTCGCGGAGGACAAAGGCGAAGTCCTGCGAACACCCTGCAGAGAGTCTGGGAATGCAGCACCTGAGCGGAGAATGTGCTCAGCGAGCGGCGCCTCCCCCGGCTGCCTCCCCGGCACTGCAGCATCACTGCCAGCAGCCAATGGGGAGGCCGCTCGGCGAGCCCCCCTCCCCAGCCTTACCCGGGCATGTGCGCCTCCACCTGACATGTCTGAAGGAAGCACACACGCGGGGGGCTTGCAAGAGAGCGTGCCTTCAAGGCGGGGGCAGTCATACGGTCATACCCACAGTCCCTGTAGACTCTACAGTGTAGTAGAGCAACACATTGCGGGTTCTGTAGCAGCAGGAACACGCGCTGCTGGAGACTGCAGGAACACGCGACGGACCAGACTGCAGGAGCCTGCAGGAACACTCGCTGCAGGAGCCCGTAGTAACACTCCTGCTGGATCCTGCAGGAACATGCGACCGCAGGAGCCTGTAGGAACACACGCTGCATGATCTTGCAGGAGCACACGCTGCAGGAACCTGCAGGAACACATGCCGCAGGAGCCTGTAGGAACACGGTGCGGGAGACGGAACACACGCTGCAGGACCCTGCAGGAACACTCGCGGCAGGAGCCTGTAGGAACACACGCTGCAGGACCCTGCAGGAACACACCTGCAGGAGCCTGTAGGAACACACGCTGCAGGATCCTGCAGGAACATGCGCCCGCAGGAGCCTGTAGGACCACACGCTGCATGATTTTGCAGGAGCACACGCTGCAGGAGCCTGTAGGAACACACACTGCAGGATCCTGCAGGATCACACGCCGCAGGAGCCTGTAGGAACATGGTGCGGGAGACGGAACACACGCTGCAGGACCCTGCAGGAACACTCGCTGCAGGAGCCTGTAGGAACACACGCTGCAGGACCCTGCAGGAACACACGCTGCAGAAGCCTGTAGGAACAAACGCTGCAGGATCCTGCAGGAACACACGCCGCAGGAGTCTATAGGAAGTGGAACACACGGTGCGGGAGACGGAACAAAAGCTGCAGGAGCCCGCAGAAACGCACGCAGCAGGATCCCGCAGGAACACACACTGGAGCAGACTGCATGAACACACATTTTAGGAGTCTGTAGGAATACACGCTACAGGATCCCTCAGGAACACAGGCTGCAGGAGCCTTCAGGAACACATGCTGCGGGAGCCCGCAGGAATACACGCTGCAGGTGGAGACTGGAGAAGGTCTTGTGCGCAGTTTCTGAATCTGCCCCAACTCTGGAGGGACAGTCTCGCGAGAACGGCCGACTGGGTGTGGGGATTCTCATTTTTACACCTGTCCCTTCAGGTATTTCACGCGTGCCTTTGTCTTTGATCACACACGGGAGCCAGAGGAATCCTCATACTTAGGCATTACACGGTTACACCTCACAGGGGCATGACACTGCCACATGCCGTGTATCCGGGTGCATCTCACTCAGAAGTCCACATGACTCCGTCCCATGCCAGAAAGGACCCGCTCAGCCACAGCTGAGTGGATGGGTTCTAGTGCTTGCAGCTTTGCCAGCAAAGTACCCAAGAGTGGCCCCTGCCCGCCTGCCAGGGTAAAGCTAGAGACACAGTAGAGCTTCTAGCAGGAAGCGGAGCAATTGATGCAATGGCCCAGGTGGTCTTTTTATGCTGTCACTTCCTATGAAGCTTAAGGAGGGCTTCTTGGTACCCCAGGAAGCATGCCCCCGATCAGTTCATAGTCACACCTTTGGATTCACGCAAGCCACTCTGTTTACTACACGAATCCAGGCATTGTTTGCATGTCATGTGTGCAGTCCCGCAGTGTTGCCAGAGCTACAGAAATCAGGCAGGAAAGGAAAATACAGGGCTGCAAGGAGCACTCCCCCTCCACGAATGAACAACCTGAAGTGGAAGAGCAGCTCACACGAGATATGGGATAATCTGTAATATCTGCACTGCAATAGCCACTCACACCAGATATGGCACCACCTGTAATATATGCACTGCAATAGCCACTGACACAGATATGGGACCATCTGTAATATCTGCACTGCAATAGCCACTGACACAGATATTGGACCATCTGTAATATCTGCACTGCAATAGCCACTGACACAGATATGGGACCATCTGTAATATCTGCACTGCAATAGCCACTGACACAGATATGGCACCACCTGTAATATCTGCACTGCAATAGCCACTGACACAGATATGGCACCACCTGTAATATCTGCACTGCAATAGCCACTGACACAGATATGGCACCACCTGTAATATCTGCACTGCAATAGCCACTGACACAGCTATGGGACCATCTGTAATATCTGCACTGCAATAACCACTGACATAGATATGGCACCACCTGTAATATCTGCACTGCAATAGCCACTGACACAGCTATGGGACCATCTGTAATATCTGCACTGCAATAGCCACTGACACAGATATGGGACCATCTGTAATATATGCACTGCAATAGCCACTGACACAGATATGGGACCATCTGTAATATCTGCACTGCAATAGCCAATGACACAGATATGGGACCATCTGTAATATCTGCACTGCAATAGCCACTGACACAGCTATGGGACCATCTGTAATATCTGCACTGCAATAGCCACTGACATAGATATGGCACCACCTGTAATATCTGCACTGCAATAGCCACTGACACATCTATGGGACCATCTGTAATATCTGCACTGCAATAGCCACTGACACAGATATGGGACCATCTGTAATATCTGCACTGCAATAGCCAATGACACAGATATGGGACCATCTGTAATATCTGCACTGCAATAGCCACTGACACAGCTATGGGACCATCTGTAATATCTGCACTGCAATAGCAACTGACACAGATATGGGACCATCTGTAATATCTGCACTGCAATAGCCACTGACACAGCTATGAGACCATCTGTAATATCTGCACTGCAATAGCCACTGACACAGATATGGCACCACCTGTAATATCTGCACTGCAATATCCACTGACACAGATATGGCACCATCTGTAATATCTGCACTGCAATAGCCACTCACAACGTATATGCACCACCTGTAATATCTGCACTGCAATAGCCACTGACACAGATATGGGACCATCTGTATTATCTGCTCTGCAATAGCCACTCACACATATATGGGATTACTTGTGATATCTGCACTGCAATAGCCACTCACACCAGATATGGCATCATCTATAATATCTGAACTGCAATAGCCACTAACACCAGATATGACACCATCTGTAATATCTGCACTGCATTAGCCACTCACACAGATATGGGATTACCTGTGATATCTGCACTGCAATACCCATTTACACCAGACATGGGATTCCCTGTGATATCAGTACTGGAAGAGTCAGATACACCAGATATGGGACCATCTAGCATATATGTACTGGTAGAGCCACTCACATCAGATATGGGACCATCTGTCCTATATGTACTGGAAAAGCTACTCAAACTGGACCTGCGACACCCTGAGCAATCTGGACATGAAAAGCTCACACCAGATTTGGGACCACATGGGGGTGTGGCTAGACAGAGTGTGCCTGCAATGAGTGACTGTGGCCTACAAAAGTAAACGTGTGGCACTAAGTAAGATAACATAATAGCACCTACTGGAAAGAGTGACTGACAATGGCAAGAAGAGCGCAGGGATAAATATTCTCAGAGCAAATGCTGAGAAATACCTGTTTTTTATCTTTGCGGACCATACCAAGTTAGGCGGGAAGAGGTAAAATGGCCGACAGCTGCTGCCGAACATTCATCCAATGAACCCTCGGTATACCTGAACATCACATCCGGGCTCCCCCTGCAAAGTGAGCTGCAGAGCCGCAGTGGCGTGTCCAGACTCATTTGACTGGGGTGGCTCAAGTGGGGTACTGATTTATGCAGGGGTGGAGTGAAGAAGGAGCGCACACACACACTTAATGATCATAGCTGTGGATAATGGGGTGGCACCTTTCGCGGCCAATCAGATTCCAGGGGTACCCCGTGCCACTCCAGGCCCCTCCATGGACACGCCACTGCATAGCCGGGTATGTCCATCCCGTGCACAGTGACTAGAAGATCGGAGGGGGCACTTACTCTGTGAGGGAGGAGTGGAGCAGGATAACGACACAGCACAAGGAGTAAAGGCCTGCTACTAAGACGTCTATCACACTCAGTCACCATCCACGATGATGACATCTCCGGTGGGCCAAATCATACAGTAAATTAACAATCCCTAATTAAATCACACCGGGATGCTATACGAACCTACAAAAACAACTAGAACGCCACACATTTTAGCATATTTGGATGGACGCCACAGTGGGGATTTAAACAAACTCCCTCAACCCAATTAGAGAAACTTAGCACTGTTCACTGAGACCATAAATTAGCAAGGTGATAGAACGTTCAATCTGATCCACGGTCCATATACGCCTATGGCGTGCAGATTATGAATCTATATAAGGATATACACAGCATTAAACAACACTTTGAGAAACAACACCCACAAAATAACCCTTTCTGCACAGTGCACCTGAATCAGGTATGTTATTGACAGAGAAATCCTCTGTTATAGAGCACATGGATCATCAACTGAGGGCCGACATTAGTAAGATTTGAGCAGACTTCTAAATCGGCTCTAGGCAAGAGAACTGTATGCATGCAAGATGATATCACAGAGATACAGACTGAGATTACATCCACGGCTGGAAGGAGGCCGGACGCAGAAGATGCCGGACGCAGAAGATGCCGGACACAGAAGACGTGAGACTAGACTAGAAGAAAGAGTTGAGGGTGTAGAGCACCTGCCAAATAGAGTGAGGAAACTGGAAACCATCTGCACTTATTTAGAAGAAACAGTTGGGATAACAGTATCTTTTTTGGAATTTCAGACAGCATGGAGGATGGTGATGTGATAAGATTTAAGGAATCCTGGATACCACACCTGTTAAACATCACATTTGAAGCACAGCTAGAGATTCAAAGAGATCAATGTGCCCGACTAAAAGAACCTGGAAGGAAAGAGGGGCCCAACTTGCTTATAATCTATCTATTGAGATATCAGCAAGCCAGACAGATCCTCACAGTAGCAAAAAAGAAAAGCTATCTTCAATCGTGTACAAAGGTCATGAAGGTCATCTCCCAAAGTTTTCGAGAGAAACCATCATTAAACCAAAAGAATTCCTGGAGCTTAGACCACTACCGCATCAGAAGCAGTCCAGATACGGTCTAATTGATGCAGCGAAGATGATCATCACAGAACACCTAGGCAAGACCTATGAATCTGGGGAACTGGAGGATGTTTCTCACTTTATCCAACAGCAAAGTGCAGAGGACATGGACACCGCTAAACAGTCATGAGCGCTGGCAAGGGTTTTGACCCATGTTGAATTATTAGACTGGGTAGATGTGGGGATGAGCTGTCGCCGCCCATCATTCTATCCCAGAGCAAAACTAAATCAATAGATTGGGTAGATATGGGGATTGAGCTGTCGCCGCCCATCATTCTATCCCAGAACCAGGAGAACCTTGCAGTTTTGCGCACACCAAAATGGTCGCCTAACCTGCGCCACCCACCAGTGCAAGCGTGATGGACCGGAAGCGCCAGGGGTGAAAGGTGGTGCCAAATGAAAAATAGCAGTGCCTGTTAGATCAAAAGCGCCTTGAAATCACTGCTATTTCTCTGAATTGCAAACTCAAAATGTCTGTTTCAATTTGTTCAAAATCCGTTTTTAATTGATGTCAACAAGTTGCTAAAATCATGGGCACAAGACCACTCTAAAGATTCAACCTTCTTGAGGGGGGTTCCACATCACCACTCTACTGTAAGGATGCCCATAAAAACAATGGCAGCAAGGATTAGAGCTGTCAAGCAAAATCCTCCTGTCAAATTCAGGACAACTCCTAAAGAAATGGGGGCAGTACCAGCTTTGGACACAAGCCGGCGCTAGCGGTCTAAACTCTGACAGTAGAACTGAACTTCATGAGTTGCCAGCCTCCTGAGACAGCTGGAAACTTCAAAGCCTTTTTGGTTAATTAAACATTTAAACACCTGCTATTCCTGAAGACAGGCTGATTCTATTAACATTGCAAGAGGCTGGGAACCCTTCTCACCTCAGAACTACACACAAGAAGCCAGGAGATGACATGGAAATGCTAACCAAATGCAGAGTGGCCCCCTGGCCTGCTGACCTCAGCCGACACAATAGACTCTTGCAATTGAATGGGGTATGTTAATTTGGGTGTGGACTGTAAACAGAGCTCTGCTTGGCAGAAGAGACATGTGATCCCTGACTGCCAAGTTTCTGGGGGCGGACCCAGACACTTTTTGTGAATTGAATTGAAGGCAAATATATGTTTTATAAAAACACTGATAACTAATTGTAACCAGATGACAGAAATGTACAACTTTGGGATCTTTAAATGGACACATTCACTCCCAGTTCAAAACTAGGCTGGTCTATCTGTGATGTTCTGAGCCAAAACCCCGCTAATTATTAATACTACAGACACTGTGTTTATGCTAGAGACCTAGGAAATTAATGGAATATGGGTAGAAAGGCGGTGTACATGTGTGCCATTTTTGGTAAATGTCCGATATTGGTAAATCAACTAAAAATGAAAATAAGTTGTCATTTTTGAATGCAAGCTCTTAGGAAGATCAGAGTTGGGCCAGATTGTACCTTAAGTAATCTGTAATATGTACATGTAATGTCAAGCAGCTGTGTATCTGGGAAATATGTGTAGTTATGAAAAATGATTTCTAAGGTAAAAGCAAAGGGGCGTTTCTTCAATAGATCGTAAATGGCTGACATCACTCTGACACACTATCCGTTCTCAAATCAGGGACCAAAGAATCCTTCGACCAATCAAATCTTGAGAGGGTTGGGCATGCAGAATTAGCCGACCCACCCATTTTCAAAACACATAAAAAGAGCCACTGGAAGCCAGACAGACACATACAATTTCCATTTCCTTGTGGAGCACGCTGACAGACGACTTCACATCCAGAGATCCAGACTTCAAATCCATCAATCTAAAGAGACCAGAGAGACCAAGAAAGAAGTGCTGAATCCAGAATCACAGACCAGACCAGATGCTGTATCCAGAACGACTAGCAGAACCACAAACCAGACCAGAACCAGAGAACCAGTACCGGAAATCACCAGAAGTCCAGTCCAACCTGTTGACCATATCCGTAACGAGGCCCGGTCCTTCCAAAGTTAGGAGTGAGTATCCTCAGGACTGTGCAAAACCAATCTCTTAGTTTAAAATAATCTAATTCAAACTATTTTAACCTATTAGAACTGCATCATCAGAAATCGTGTCCATCCTGTTGATTCAAAACCTTCCAAAGCGAATCTGTCATTCTGAAACTGCAAATTAAATTCTGAAAATCTACCTCCACTAAATCGTCTGTATTTCACGAACCGTTGGTGCTAGGAGCGAGTTTTAACTGTCATTTTAAAGCTAAGATTCTAAGCTTTCCAACAAACCTACTACTCCTTATAACTTTTCCGTAATCGCGCTCGACGCACCCGGAAAAATTGCCACGATTTGCGATTTGGCTCAATTTCTTCACTTGTCAAAATAGCAGCTCCTTGCTTTCCTTTGCTGAAATTCGTTTGCAACCTGACAATCATTCATAGAGCATTGCTAAAGTGATCCTGAACTAATTTAAAGTAGCTATCACTCACCCTGAACCTCCTATAGGGAATTAAAAGCAATTTGAGTATATTTTTCACTTCATTGCCACCACCTTTAAAAGGATTTTGCCTGTGTTCAAAATCATATCTGTTTTCCTCTAAGCTCGTTGGGGGGAACTGGAACTTTGTATTGCATTTGTGTGTATTCCTGAGAATTGTGCGTGTTACTTCCATCTCCTTACATTGCATAGGGGGGGAGTGAATTGTCAAAGAAAAAGTGATCACATTATCTTTTGCTGAAATCATATCAAGTTTATTTCTGTACTGCCTTTTATTCATCTTTGCATCTCCTTGAAACCATAAAGCATTCTCTGATACCTTATTCTCCTGTTCCTAGTCATAAGTCACCAGAACTGTGCTATTGTAGGATTATCTATTGCTGATTACTGCTCATATTCACAAGTGTGATATCAATTATTAATTTATTATAAAAGTGCGATATACATATATATTGTTTAATTCTCAAATAAACCTTTTAAATTTGCAAAACAAACTTACTTCTTGGCTCAGTGGGGTCAGGGGGATTCTAAGAGAGGGGTGTTATATAAGGGTTGCCATCCAGAGTACATGAACTGGACATAAAAATATATAATTAAGGGCTTCCCTTGAGCAATCCCAGACAAGGCACTGACTTAGTGGGACTGCTTGATTGGAGTCTTTAACAGCGCAGAAACAAGAATAAGTCTTGAAGGAACCCATACATCCATTTTCAAAGCCAGATGGATCACCCAAGTAAGAGTGATGGAGTAGATTTAGATAACACAACATTTCTTCGACTTAATACAGCACCAACATAATGCCTGCAGATACCTCGCTGCAGATCCCAGAAGATGCCACCTTGTAGGACAAGTCCAGATCTCTGATCAAGACACCATATTCGTGGGGAAGTATACCACCCCTAACTGTTACTGCTCATGTACTTTCTGATGTTATAGCAATTTTAAATGTTGAGTTCTTCAATATAACTCCAGCTGATTGCACACTAACTACCCCTAGCGCCCCAATATCCCTTCCCTAATGTGAAGCAACGATTAATAGGAAATGTCAGGTCAGGAAGGATTTTTTTGGTGAATTGAACTGGGCCTCCTGAGAACTGGCTCTTGCCGCACCCCCAATGCAAAGCGTCCGGCATGTGGTACAAATAGCAATTGAAAAAGTGGTACAGGCTCCCATCTGAGAGAACGAACATGGCCTAATGACCTGTACTATGGGAAGGTAGCCACTCAAGAGTCCGCAGCCACATTTTAGCTCACTCTACCTTTCACAAAGGAGGAATATCCATTTGCATATCAGTCTTTGTCCCGCCCACTTAAGCAGTCCAGCACCGAAATGCTAGGCAAACTTCCTTTGAACAACAGTACCAACAGCAACCCCAGACACGTGTTTCGGCCTAGTCGGCCTCATCAGTGAGGTGGAGATGTGCCTCTCTCAGCACAGTCAGAAAGGGGTCCATGTGGGGATAACCTTAGGTAAATTAGGGTGATCAACCAAAAGTTCCTTAAACATAGAAAAAAGAGGTACGGGCGCCCCTCGGCAAGAACAAACACAGCCTAATGCCCTGTTCTATGGGAAGGTACCCACTCGAGAGTCTGCAGCCACATTTTAGCTCACTTTTACCTTTCATAGATTGAGACTCTCCAGGGTGCCATCCACCCAAGAACAGGTCAATGGGCTGTGTTTTTGCCCGTCGAGGGACTCCCAGACCTTCATTTACATATTTTGAGGTACTTAGTGTCTCACCGTAAATTACCAAGGTAATCCATACGTGCACCCCTTGCTCACTGTGCTCATTTAGGCACAGCTCCACCTCACTGATGAGGACCAGCTAGGCCAAAAGACGTGTCTGGGGTTGCTGTTGGTACGCTTGTTCAGAGATTTGCCTAGCATTTCGGTGCTGGACTGCCTTTGGATGGGACAAAGACTGATATGCATATTGAAATGTCTCCTCTGTGAAAAGCGCAGTGAGCTAAAGAATGGTTGAGACTCTCCCGGGGGACATGCACCCAAGAACAGGTCAATGGGTTGTGTTAGTGCTGGTAGAGGGACTCCCAGACCTTCTTTTGCACAAGTCACAATTGCACCCATTATATTTACACATTACTGGCTAACTTTTTATTCACCTAGAGTAGAGTTAGGAGAAATGGTTCAAGCCCCCGTTGGCCCACCAGTTTAATTTCTTATTAATTTTGATGTTGCACAGCAGTAGATTTTAGGGAATATTACACCACTCTGCAAGCAACCCCACCTTACTACACCAACTTGCCTCCATTACAATCCATGGCCATGAATAAAAAGCGTAACTATTTAACCAGCATGCAATACCCATGCATCAGCAAACTTGACAGGAAAGGTTTTAGCCGACGCGGGAACCATGCCTAACCTGAAGATTGTATCACTCAATGTAAATGGGCTTAACCACTATAGTCAATGGATAAAGAAATTAAACTATCTTAAGTCGCAAAAACTGGATGTGGCACTAATTCAAGAAACATTCTCAACAATGAAGAAGCAGCTAAACTTAGGAGAGACTGGGAAAAAGAGGTTCACCAAAGCTCATTAAAGAAAGGAAAAATGTGGCACAATACTAATCAAGAAAAAGCTATACTGCAATGTTTGAAAACGTCGGGAAGATAGTTTTAATTAAACTAATGGTGAGGTACACCTTAGTAATAGGCTTTATTTATGCCCCTACAGGTGACACAACGGCTTTCCAAACCTTTGATATAGCCATCTCAGAAATTAGGCACTCAACCATTATATTAGGAGGAGACTAGAATATAGTTATGGATCCTTTCTTGGATAAAACTGGCAAATCTGTCAAGACACATAGGTCCTCATTACGACCCTGGCGTTAACCAATGGGGCTATTAGCACCATGGTTAACGCTGGTAATTTACTGGATCCGCCATGGTGACATGGGGAAAAATATTGGCCCCATAATGCCGGGCGCGGCGCCACCCCACAGTGCGGACGCGCGCCCCGCGCCAGTTCAGTGCTAGACCTACCTAGATCGGCCCACCAGCAGCCCATCACACTGCTGCTGCTCCATGTCACATGTTTGACGCTGCAGCAACTGCTGGCACAAGCTAGTAGTGGGATGGATGGGGAAGGGCACACATGGTTTGAGAAAGTATAATGCTTTAAAGTTGGAAAACACTTACTTGTTAAGGTAGGCGTAGTGGTTCCAGCATTCCGGCAACCCCAGAGGCAAAAGAGTGCATTTGAACACACTTCTAAGTTCTAGACCACACTCGTTAGACATCTGGACCATATTTGCTGTCCTCGAAGTGATAATGCATTTGAAAATTGTTGCAAACCTGTGGATGTTATCTTGCGCGAGAGAAGGGGGCAGACAGAAAGAGGTGGAGTTTGATTGTGAGAATGGGAGAGGGAGGGAGATTTGGGACAAGGCATAAAGAGACAGAGAATGAGGGAGAACTGACAGCAAGACATATATGTTTGGAGCGATGGGGAGGGTGTGAAACAGAGAAAACGGGAAACAATCTTGATGAAGGTAGTGTGGGGATCTGGACTCCAGCTGTAACCGTGCAGCCTTCCGGGGGTCATTTTGTAAAAAGGATGTTAATTGTATGCAGCAGCAGCAGACCTCCAATGGTAGCCCTTATGTGCTGCTGGGTCCCCTGCACGCAGATTTCAACTAAACAATGAAGTGGGCAAAAGTAGAAACAGGCAAAATCACTTTTACCCTTTACTTTTACTCCTCACACGCTGCAAACAAGTCTGATTGCATTATGCCCAGTTAGCAACAGGCCTCTGATGTCATTCAGGGCCTCAACCAATCAGGGGTTTACTCCCTAGTCTTGCTGCCTTTCGAGATCCCTTAATAGCCAAACACTGAAGATTCCATTTTACCTCCCTTCCTTCCTTCCCCATGCCCCAAATCTGTGCGCACTCTCTCCTTCTCCCCATTCTGCTGCCGCAGATCATGGCAAGCAACCCCCCCGCCCCCAACACTCCCCTACCAACATCTGCCCATGTCACCGTGACCATTGCCTCTCTGACCCCTGTCCACCTACCCATCCTTTTTCTACCCGGTGGCTTCACAGAGTACTGGGTGAGTACAGTTGCCAGCATAGCTCTTTGAGCTGCACAGCATTGTTACAGACCTCAGTCTGTTTTGTGCGTTGCACCAGGAAGTCAGCCGGAAAGCTTTTCTACCCGGTAACTGCACAGAGTGCTATTTAGTGCAGTAGCCGGCATCTAGAGGAGACTGGAAGCAGCCTCCTTCAAGGTAAACTCTCAGGGCCCTAGTTCTGATTCTTGAAGAGAATCATGTACAATTTACACAGCAAAAACTCTGTACCTATAAAGGTGCCACTTAAAGTTGGCGCAAACGCTTTAAACAACATGGTGCAACATGGCAATGTCGTGTCTTTATTAGGGAAGCCACACAGTAAAGTACAAACTGCTTCTGGCTCTTTCTCCACATCATTGAACTCTTCCGTATCCAACCCCGCTCAGGACCATGCACTCATGATCTACCGACATAAAGAAATAAATCACAGACTTTTTCCAGATAAAAAAGTGAAGGTCACATGACAAGAGTTGGGTTCCATTGTGAAATCAAAAATGGTGGTTGTGTATGTACTGTGAGCCAGACTGCTCAAACGAAATGTGACTCAATTCCTAGAGTATGGACAGACAATGCAGAGCAATGGCCCTAGTGCAAGGTCTCTGATTCCCTTATTATGGACTGAGATTCCATTGTGGCACAATGTGTACAGTGCCACCAATTGTCGGGCCCCCTGAGCACAACCAGTGGGGGGCAGCACTAGTGTCAGGACACGGTCACCCATGGGCCATGGCACACTGGCATTGTGCCACCATGGCCCATGGACCGTGTCCACATTTGCCGCAGGTAAGTAGGCACTGGCAGCCTTGGTCGTCCGAACTCCGAGTCCGACCAAGGCTGCCACAGGGGCGGGGTGCTTTCTGCACTCAGGCCGCGGGGCCGGGCAGCGGCCGCACTGGCTATGGGATCTCATCTGACTGCATTATGCAGATTATTCCATTAGCCAGTGCCGCTGCCGCTCGCATTGCCGCGGCCCCGCGGCCTGCTGCTGAGTCGGCCTCGGGCCGCACAGCCAGCCAGCCCAGCCGGGCGGCTGCGGAGCAGGCGAAGCGCCCACGGGGCCGCGGGGCGGCAGTGTGGCACTGCTGCAAATGCAATGCGGCCGCATCATAGTGGATCGTAGTAAAAGTTGGGGGTGCTTTGCGGGGGGCGGGTCGGGTCACACACTCGCAGTCGGGCCGATGGCGCATGGTGGCATTTGTTTGGAGCACGGCACGCCACCCACCGCCGTGGATGTCATGATGTCAATTGACAGAGCAATCATGTACATTTCACGGCAGCGGGGGGACGCAGCAGGAGGGCCTGAACTGCCGAACACGAACAAACAAACAACAGATAGTGTAAAAAAAAAAAAAGACAAACAACAGTAAAAGTTTCACTTGCTTCACTTACCTTTTTCTTTACAGCGCCGGCCCGCGTTGTTCAGCAAGCGCGGCCTGCCCAGTGCCCGCCCCTGAGGAACTCACTCAAGTAGGCCGGCCCGCAGAGGCGAGCACACGGAAGAACGGAACACGAGTCTGATCACCGGCCTGGCCTCACCTCACGCCACGCCTTAAGTGAATCCTGCCTCTGCTCAACAACAGAGACCCACGTGACTCACCTACCACCACACACTCACGTCATCATGTAATTTCACTGGCTGGAGCCTGGATCAACAAGTTAACAACGAAGCCAATGAAAACTGTACATTCTGTGTTACTATAGAATGCATCAGATACTGCATAGTAACAACAGAATGTTGGTTTTCATTGGCTGTTGGTTGTTGTGTTGAACTCTGTAGGCGTAGCCAGCCAGGAGCCAGCCATGTCTCTGCAAGGAGAGTAGTGAATGATTTATTGTTCATGATGAAACTAGTTAAAGCTTAAAGTGTGAACAAACAAAGGAATTACACATGCGCAGCCAGCTGCCCAATGATGTTCCGGTCCCCAAAAAAGAGTTCCGGTGGCCCCCACCGCCTACCACCGGCACAAATTAAGCACTGCCTTTGGCACTTCGGAGCCGAGCCTGCCATGCTTAACACCCCCAGGGGTACAGGGCAAGCAGGATCCGTCTGCGGGTGACTCCCCTAAGGGGACCAGAAAACCCTGGAGAGGGAGTTAAGTCATCACCCCTCCCCTCCCGAGACTAACACCTTCATGGGGTATGTAGGAGCTAAGGTGTATCATAACCCTATGGACCATTCCACAATGGCTGACTCAGCTTCTGACCAAAACATTAGTCAGTGCTCATGGAAGACCGAGTAGAGACAAAAAGACCAGTCTCCAGTGGGAGCGTCATTTGAAGAGCCAATCAGGAAAGAGATTCTGCAAAGCCTGCACAGTTTAATTGCTCTGCATTGCACACAGGGGGTGTGGCCGGCAGTCGAGAGAGTGCATGATGCAGCATCCCGGCCAGTGGCATGCACTAGACGTGTGCAACCAGGTCCCGTAGATGAGTAACAAGGACCCTCCATTGCAGCCACACAGAGAAACTCAGAACGCCAAGGTACAGCCCAGAGGGGAAACCAACTATAGATCCCTGCTCTGAGTGAGCAGGAACGGAGGGTCAACGCCGGCCGATGTGGGGTCCAGTTGATGAGTCTCGGCTCCACAGCAAAAGGAAGACCTTGGCAGATTACACTCTCTCAAAAGGAGCACCTCTCATCTGAAGCAGGTTTGTGGTGGCTCCATTGGAATTGGAGGAGGGGGGCAAGGAGAGAAAGGCCGGAGTGGGAAATAACGAAAGAACACTGGAGAGACTAGAGACGCCCTAGAGTGGAGCATAAGACAGAGAGACACCGTGGAGTGGGGAAAGAAAGGCAGACGAAAAAGAGAGAAAAAAGCCCCATAGTGGGCAAGAAGAGAACAGTCCCAGAGTGGGAAGGCAGCAAGGAAAAAACACTGGAGTGGGGATATAATGGAAGGCAGGAAAGAGAGACAAAAGCCCCCGAGCATGGATAGAACAGAGCAGTCCCAGAATTGGAAGGAAGAGAGAGAGAAAACCTGAGTGGGAAAAGAAAAGAAGAACCCAGGAGCAGCGAGAAAGAAAGAAAAAACCTAAAGGTCGGGAGAGAACCAAAAAGCCCCACATTGGGGACTAAGACAGAGAAACCCAAGAGTGGGAAAAGAGCAGAGATGTCCTGAAGGGGCAGGGGGGGGGGGGGCTGGGCAAGAAAGATGCAAATCCTAGAGTAGGGAGGAATCTGGGGAGCCCCAGAGTTGGGTGAATGAAAGAGAGAAGCCCCAGGGTGGGAGGGAGAAGAAGCAGAGCCCCAGACTGGAGAGCGGAGGAAAGAACCACAGAGTGGGGAATGGGAAGGAGTGGATCCCCAGAGTTTAGAGAAAGAAAGAGACCAGCCACAGGGTGGGTAGTGAGAAAAATCAGAGCCTAGAATGGGGAAGGAGGAAAGAAACCCAGATTAGGAACTGAATGGAGCGCCAGCGTGTGGAGGAAGTGACTGAGAGGGCCCAGGCTTTCGGATAAGCCAGAAAGTCCTTGGAAAGATGAACGTTCTCCTTACGGGAGAAGGACTATTAGACTCATACATTTAAAGCAGTAACAGAGAGGGAGAGACCTGTTGGGAGTGCGGGGCGGCATGTCAGCATTGTACAAACTATATAAACTGGAAAAGAGACAAAAGGGGTGGCGGTCAAAAGCTATCCGCTATCCATTTCATTGGCCAACGTCCCAAATATGTCTTTGTAATATTTGAGAAACTAGGTTAGAAATAGGATTCTGGACTGGAGGCTTTGTTCATTTAAGACAACCTGGCGAGAACCCTTTTACTTGTTCCTTTTTCTAGGGCTTGGAGTCTTAGGCTGAGGGAAAGGTTAGGCCTTTTACATTGAAGAAAGAACAAAACAATTCAAAGGCCATGCCTCCTTATCCGTCTCCTGATTCTGACGTACCACACTACTTAAACCTGAACTCAGGCTGAGTACAACATACTAGCTCACTCTGGGCAGATGGGAAACCACATATTAGGAGTATGCTGATACAAGATGGTTCCCAGGATAATAGAAGAACGTGACAGCGATTTCAGTTCCTAGAAGCAGAAATCAAGTTACTTACTCAAGCTTATATTAAGGAGTTCAAAACAAACCACACCTAATAAGCTCAACAGAGCCAAATACAAACTTAACAAGATCCACATGAAATCAGCTGAATATGCCCTATTTAGTCTCCGGCTTAGGCACTATGAGAAAGGAAAGAGGGCGGGTAGGCTCCTTGCCACTCAACTAAAGCAAAGGGAGAATAGCATGATCATCACTCTAATTAGTAATGACGAAGACCTCCCACTGAATAACCCGCTGCTAATAAATAGTGAATTCCCAAAAAGTTCTACCAATCATTATACACCGCTGAGCAACGCCCTGATGCCCTGCATAGGCACAAGGAGTTTCTAGACAGACACATTCAATCTTCCTAGCTTGTCTGAGAAAGACAGACTATTGATTGGATCATGATATCTCAGAGCAAGAAATGAAGGAAGCCATCAATTTACTACTGACATGCAACGCTCCATGGATGGAGGGCGTGCCCTCTGAATTTCATAGGAATTGAAAATTTGTCGAGATCCTAGACGTTGTCCTATTTAGAGAAGCCTCCTCCAAGCAAGCCATGCGACCCAAACTTAACCAGGCCATTATTACTGTAACCCCTAAACTGGACAAAGGCCACACTCTCTGCTCTAATTGCAGACCAATCTCCTTCCTCAACACAGGCATGAAAATATTAGCCAAGATCCTAGCCCACTGACCAGAGAAAGGGATCATATTACTGATCCATAACACACAAACTGAATTTGTCCCGGTAAGGCTGGGCAAAAACAAATTAAGATTGTTGCTGCCCACCATCTGGCAAAAAAGGCACAAGAAAGAATCTGTATTCATAATATCACCTGATGCCAAAAAGGCCTTTGACAGGCCCGAATAGCCCTACCTATTGTCAAGCATGGAGACATTTGGCGTGGGACATAACTTTATCACTAAAGTTAAACTACCATATATGTATAGGTCCAATGGCTCAAGTGTCTGGAAATGGTTTTATTTCTGGTCCCTTCCCAATATCCAGAGGCCCATTGTGTCCCCTCCTCTTTTTGTTGGCCCTTGAGCCACTAGCAATCCCTCCTAGGCAAAACAAGAACATTACAGGAATTCCTACACCTGCTGGGGAAATTAATTCATTACTATATGCTGAGGATATACTGATCCTCATCAGGCAGCTGGAGATATCTATCAAAAACCTTACATCCCTAATTGACAAATTCTCTCTTTTTCCAGGATATAGAATCAACTGGCACAAATGTAAGACTCTACCTCGCACAGCACCCCTTTTAAATTCCACCTAGCCAGCTGCAAATTCAAATGGGTGGAGACAGGCCTCACATATCCTGGCCTACAAATAAATAAGGACTTAAACAAGGTAATGGAGGACAACATTACAGAAATATAGGACAAAGCCACTGTCCTATTACACAAACGGTCAGCACCTAACATCTCATTATGGGACGAACCAATGTGTGAAAATGATGATAACACCCAAGTTACGCCTGCTTCCCAGCAAGTCCTGGAGGCCTAATTCAGTAAATCAGTAAACATATCTCCAAATCTATGAAGAGGCGAATCACACCCAGAGTCAGCATAGTGAAGTTACGAGCAGATATGCAATTATGGGGACTAAGATTACCTGACATGGGATGGTGTTTCATTGGAGCACAACTCAGCTGACATCTCTAGATAACCCTCCCCATACCTCCCAATGGGCCACCTGGGAGAGAGCGATTGGGTAAGAAACAGAGTACCTAAAGTATACACAGTATTTCCTCCCATAAAGATAACCACCTCATCCTTAAAGCCCATAGGTATTGCTAGGAATGAGGCCATTGATTAATAGGAATCCATCCATTTATACACCAAGAAGCTATCATATGACACAAGGACTCACAGAAAGTAATGGTGGACAAAGTGCGCTGAGCATCTGCATTACCCAGATGGAACATATCATTGGAGACGATCTGAAAATCGCCCTTTTAGAGGCATTGGCAACCACATTTCTGTTACCACAGAATCAGCATTGGAAGTAGTTACAGCTGAGCAACTGCCTGAGACCTGTGCACCACCGAAGAGACCCTACTATCCTCCCCTTGCCTCTCTGTTGAGACAAGGTACAGCATCTCCTTTATCTACTCCATGCTGACGAAAGATTAAAGTATATTCAACACGATAACTTCGAAACCTCACACCAGGCAGGAGACACTCTGGGGAAGGGGTCCTCTACCTCTGGCTCTACAGATGTTTTGGACCACAATTCCAATCAGCCTTAGCCAACATATTGAATGGTGAGGGTTTATGGAGGTCATAGCCCAAAGCTGCAGGGGTGACCTGGGCTAGATCAGCGTCTCACGTCTAACATGGAAATTATGAGATACTGGCATCAAATGGGTTACTCACTCACGGAGGAGACAAAATAAGATATCTGAGCTGGAACGTTAGATTTGTTTAGAAGCCATACTAAAGTTAATTTAAACTTCAGGAAGCTAAGAAACACATATCACGCTCAGGAAAAAATAATTTAATGTTTTTTTTGTATTCAGTTATTACAAACATTTTAAAAACTAATAAGCAAAAAGAAGAGAGAGAAAGAAGATAAAAGGTAAAAAATATCACAAAGTTCATTATCTTATTCTCCTCTCGTTATGCAGTATTTATCCTTAGTTCATCAACATCCTCTACAGTTGATCTAGATAGAATGTCAGAGCAAATGTTAGTTTATTGTTGGCTCCTTCTGACATCACAACACACCACTTCTCCCATTTTAGGGTGGTCTTTTGGAAATCTCAGCCCGAGATGTTTTGTTCTCAGTGATTTAAGTTCTCCAAAGAACAGGACTAGACGTTTCAAAGTTTCATCAGCGTTGACACAAAACCTGAATCTGCAATCCAGACAAGAACAATTTTTTCTCAGTCTTTGTTTTTCGTTGGTTTGAAAGAGGTTTATCCGAAACCTCAGGAAAATTGATTTATGGTGCTTGCTGATGAACTTTTCCAAGTAGTTTCACAGCTTGTTGTAGGCCTTAGAATCCCGGGCAACTGGTCGCATGCAACTGTGGTGTGCGCTTTGCACCACTGTTTCTACCCAGTCCTGCTGCCACAATTTCTTTTTGACTGAGTTTGGATTATGTTGTAGGACATCCTACATTTGCATAGTATTGTTTCACTTTCGCCAGCTATAGATATGTTCAAGATCTTGAACTGTGGAGGGCTGTCTGCACTGATCACTTTTCTGTAGAGGGACAGCGTGTTCCAGGTAAATCTTTTTTTGAATTGAGACCTAGCTCATACCTAATGCAAACTGTTGGCGTTCCTTTTGGAAGTTATAAGATTTTTCTCCAGAACATGTGTTTGCAAGCGGCCCATAACAAGTGAGAGCAATCCCAATGCAGCTTCCACTCTGTGAATCAATGCCGGCATTACTTTGGCTTTGTAGAAGTTGATTACTGGTTTCAGTGTGAACTTGCCAAACTTCTTGTTTATCATTGTGCCTTGTGCGGCTAACTGCTTCACGCCTCTAGATGTTTTTATCAGGGCGGATAGGGTTCCTTTTGGGTCGAGGCAAATTTAGATTTCTGTGTTTGAATACAGTTCTTTGATCGCCATGATTAGGCTTGAGGGACATTTCCAATTCCTCAACTTCGTCCATAGGAGTTCTCTATCTACACTGTCGAAGGCGTGAGCCATATCTACGAAGACAAGATCGATTTTTGTTCCTTTCTTGATTGCTGCCATTTTAAGCAAATTAATCATGAGTAGATTTATCCTGCATCCTACACCCTTAACAAAGTCTGTTTGTCGGGGATCGAAGGTTCGAGATGATTTAATCCAGGCTCCTAGATGATTTTTGCAGTTGTGTGGCAAAGATTTTTCCTACCACATCTAAGAGCACATTTGGGCTCTATTCTAACGCCCTTTTAAAATATTAGTACTACGATAGCGCACTTCCATGACATAGGTATCATGCACTCTTTCAATATTATCTTGAATAGCGTACCGCAGAAGTCAGCCCACTCTTTGGGATTTTGTTTCAACGTTTGGTTTGCCAAGCCATCCGGACCGGGATCCCTGGAGGAGCTAAATTGCATGATGTTTTCCAAAATGTCGTCTTTGGTGATGGAGATGTTCCAGGCCGTCAGGCAGTAGAGCCGAGGTTCTTTGGTTGATCCTTGCTTCTTAAACAGGTTGGTGTAATGAGCGATCCACTGTGCCTCAGTTACCATGTTGCACAACATGGATTGCTGCAGAGCTTCTCTGTTGTTCTGGATCGTACAAAACTCTCTTGAGTTCTTCCGGGCCAGACTTTCCAACATCGTTTCTGCATCCCGCTGTTCTACTATGATTTTGTGTGAAGTCAGACAGTTTTTGTATCTCATTTTAGCTTTCTATTTCTCTTGGAAGCGATCTGCGTTATTAGTTTGCATTAGTAGTCTGATGTTTTTTCTGAGTTCTCGCTTCTTGTGTACAATTTCGATATCAAAGGCATGCCGTGTTTTGAATCTCAATTTTCCTGTGCCTTGGCTTTTTTCTGTGTATTGTTGTAATAAGGCACCGTACCCCACTTTGTCTCCACCATCCTTGCTTATTTGGTTATGTAGAGCTTTCGTCATGTTAGTAACCATATTGTAATCCATTCTCAGTCTGTTTCGACCGGGTTCTACTTTCACTGGTTGTTTCCAAGTTGCTAGGGTAGTAAGTTTTGCTTCTGTGAAGCACATTTTTACCAAGTTGTGATCGCTTTGCGGCATGTTAACAATTTTAAGATTGCTTACCTTCCTGGCAAATTGTTCAGAAGCAAAAAAAGTAGTCCAGCACCGATTGTTGCTTGCCTCCTCTCCACGTAGCCTGTGATGGACTGTCACCCAATGATGTTCCCATTCAGCAGGGACATATCCCTGGCTTCCATTTCATCAAACCATGCTGTTTTAATTTGGTTTATGGGCGTCATTCTTTGCACTTTGTTCTTTTTGCCACACTCCGACATGGTGCACTCCAAATTTAGGTCTCTGCAGAGAATGATGTTTGGTCTTGTCTCTGTGGACATGATGTCTTTTATCTCACATATCCCATCTATGAAGGTCCAAGCTCCTGCTACCCAGCGACATCATTTCACCAAAATGCCAGGGGTAGCGGAAGTGACATCACACGACCCTTGACCCAATGACATCACAGGAAGTGATATAATTTGACCCCACCCCATAGTGATATCACGTAGGCGATGGGACATGACCTTTCACCCGTTGAGAAAACAGGAAGTGACATCACATAGCATGGAACACTACGAAAAATATGGTTACGATATCACTATAATGTGATGTACATTTCATACATGAATGGATCGCCATATGTATCGTTAAGATCAGTGTGTATAGGCTCATATTACCAAATTACTCTGAATGCAAGCAGACGTCTATGACCACATGATAATGATGTGTTATTATATAGCACTTATGCTTAAGTGCTTTATATAGAAAAAATATACACCCAATATCACCAAACCTGTGTTGGTACTCATTTATCAACCTCAGAAGGACGAAAGGCTGAGTTGAGGCGTTTAAGAACAGACTAAATCAGCGACTCACCCCCTGAAGTGTGCCTGAAATAAATCTTTAATTAGTCTAGCAATTATTGTATAGAATTCCAGAAAGACACATTATTTGGTATTCATATTCTTTCTTATTTAGGGTCAGTGCTGAAAGTGTTAGACTTGTGGCACTCCTGTTCTTATTTTTCTTCTTTATTTTAAGGGGCCTGAACAAGAAAGCCAGCCACTCCAGAACCAAAGAGCCACAAGGTGCTGGCCACAGCCCAGGAGCTTGCATTACAACCAAACTCTCCCCCCCCTTTTTTTTTTGGAGGTCGCAAGGGAGACCACAGAGGTCGCAAGGGAGACCACAGAGGTTGCAAGGGAGACCTCATAGGTCGCAACTAAATGACGTCCCTGCCACTGCCTAGTGTTGCCAATACACATTTGTAATGTAATGTTTGCCTTGTTCCCTCTGAATCCTGTGATAGTTCTATTATAGTTGTTTTTATGTACGGAGAATGGTTGTGTGAGTTCAGTATCCTAATCCCACTTTCTTTTTTGACTAGAGTGATTAAGCCTGAGATCGGACAGTCTCATAGCTTTTTTTATAGCAGTATTTATTGAAATTTCATATACTTCGACCACTGGTCGAAGGATATGAAATTTCAATAAATACTGCTATAAAAAAAGCAGTATTGGAACTATGTTCCCTGCTGGCCTGCACCCAGTCCCCACAAACCCCATTGTCACGACCCCTCCCACACACAATACACCCCCCAAACATTTGCACCTGCTGTTTAAGGGAACGTTCCGTGCATTGCACTGAAAGTGAAGGTTTCCACTTCTTCCGACACTTTATTTTAAAATTAAACCATTCCGGAACGGTTTCTTTTTAAATAAAAGTATAGGAGCTGTAAAAGGTAATTTAAAAAAGTAGAGGAGCACCGCTCCTGACCGCTCCCGCCCACTTCGACCACTGCCTTCGACACACGGTGGAACAAAGAGCCAAGTTTCCTAGAAACATAATATCAACAGGGATTTTAGCAACTTTGATGCGTTGTGGAACAGGTGAGCAAATCCCCGCGTGTTGACAACAATGACGACAACAACAAAAAAATAAAAAAAATGTCAGGGCCAAATGCCGCCAGCAAGAGCTTCCCTCAGTTTGATGAGTTTAGCATCAGCAGGTTAGAAGGGTAGGTGAACAACCAAACACTTTGGATCAGTGACCTCTAGAAAAGGTCCCTATATGCACTGCATTGTTCCCAATATTGTCAGACTGGAGTATTTGTAAAAAAGCTACCGATTTAGGAGACGGTTTGTATCGCACATAAGTGAAGGTCACTGGGCAGGAGGATAGCTCAGGGGCCACGTGCTCGCCTTGGAAGCAAGATGACACGGAGCAGCACAGGTTCGATCCCCGGGTCCGCGCTTAGAAACCTCTGGGTATTAAGCGTATTATGAATAACGCGCTTAGAAACCTCTGGGTATTAAGCGTGTTATGAATAACCCGTCATATCATATCTGGGCAGAGGCATCATATGTGCATCCTATTGCATTTATTTTCAAGTTGTAGCAAACAGGGCATTTTCAAGTGATAACCCACAGACAGGTTAAACATTTAAAAATAAAATACAATTCACGGTACACAGTGGCATGATGTTGTAAAAAAAATAAGCATAACTTACTGATCGTAATCATGAACATTAGCACCCAGGGCAATGGAGGTGCAGGGGGCAGCAACCATACCCATCCAAACCTGCGTTCCAAACAACCTGATGACTGCTTTCCCCGCCCCGCCACCTTCCCCCCACCCTCTCTTCCCTTCTTATTTTTAATCCCCCCCAGTCCCACTCACCTGATTACGGTGGCGTCCTCCGCCGCTGCTGCCTCCTCCTGCCTTGCTGATGTGGCTCTGAACTGGAGGTGAACTTCCAGCCATGGCTACTAGGCGACATCTGTGATTTGGCTCAAATGTATTATGCTTTTATCACATGAAAGGATTTTTTTCAAGCCTTTTAAACCCAGCATTTCTTTGTTGGTGTGATATATATATGCTCATATTATGTTGTATGATAAAATGTGTCAGTGATATGGTAATGTTATGAAGGTAATATTAGCGTGTGCATTAAACATGCTATATTGCAAAGATATGCTATGTTAATAAACCATTTATATCACACCTAATACCTGGGACCAGTCTCAAAGCACAGGACCCAGATTCGAACCTGTATTGCTCTGTGTTGATTTGTTTCCAATACAAACGCGTTGCCCCTGAGCTATCCCCCCGACCTCGTCGTTACACATTTGTTCTGTCAGTCTATGGAATGCCACAAGCGCCTATGCAATGTTATGTTATGTCATGCGATAATGTTAGGTCATCATATGATATGTAATCCATTGCAGTTCTGATCAATAACACTTGGTTTGAACATGACAAAGTATGTCTCAATGAGTTTTCCTTTTCTGATAACTTTGTTATGTTGTTACGCCATTGTACGCTGGTATGTTGACCACACTATGCTATGCTATAGGCCCAGTGTATGGCTGCCACACACGGTCTCTTAAACTAATAATACATGTGAAGTGCTTCTAAAACATTTTAGAGATAACCCATAAAATATGATGTTGAAAGTTCTTAATGTCTGGCCTGTCTGTCAATGTAAGTCTTCAAATGGTGCCATTCCATAGTGTCCTAGCTCCAGCAGGCAATGCAATGACTTGGGCCTGCTGCAAGATCTGGCAGAGAAGCGGCGATGGTGCGCATATTATGACAGGGAGGGCAGGGCTATGGCACGTGGGGTGATGGGAGGAGGCAGGGGGCATTTCAACATGCATTTCCTCCTCACTTCTCTCCTGCTTGCGCAACCGCCCACACTCAGCCATCAGAGTGGTAATATGGGGCATGCGGCAGATGGGATGGGGAGCAGAGGGGGGCATACTTTCCCTTGGGTTCTCTGCTCCATTTAGACAGGACTATAAGGAAACAAAGAAGCCCCTTCACCCAACACCCAAACTGTCTTAGCTCTTGCATTATACTCTATACAGCGACAATGGCTTCCTAACAGAAGGCCCTGCTCTTCTCCTAGGTCTACATGAAAACATGTTCTCAAAAGTGTCACCCAATTGGTTTCCAGCATTTGGGTTAGCTGCAGCCTCCCACACCCCGTTCCCAGAACGGCAGGTCTGGTGGTGTCTCTAGAGCCCGCCTACCAGCCCGACGTCCATCCTCATAAGAAGGTCCATGTGAACCTGTTAAGAGAGTGCTCCATGGCTCCTGGGAATCTCAAAGCAGATATCCAGTGATATGCATACAGCCCAAATCGGCCTCAATCTCCTTGAATAGCCATACATCTGCATGGGAGGTTTGGGGAGGTTTGGGTTAATTCAAGAAAACATAAAACAAATAACTTCCAGGTCTGCAGGAAGTGGGGTAATGGTGCAGGAAAGGAAGAGGTGAGGTGAAGCTGCAGAAGGCTGTCACCAAGAGGAATTTGAGGCCTGTGATGCTGCTTTTTCCAGATAAGCCAGCATATGAAACTTAGCAGCAAGAGATCTCAATATGTTAATGCACCTGCTGCAGTGACTTGGATGTAGCTCACAGGTCACCGATTTGAACATGGGCAGGAACAACTCAACCCTTTATCCTTCTGAGGTTGATAAGTACAGCTGAGGTGGGTAATTGAGAGAGTACAGAAAATATATGCAAAATCAATCACATGTCATGCATTCTTGGGCCTGCTTTTCATCCGTCGCACATTGGTATAATGAGTTTTATAATACAGCAATGGAGGGAGTTTGTGGCAAACAACTACATCGAAAGGGCACGCAGAGCTGTGGTAGACATAGTCATACATTAAGAGTCCAGAAAGCCAGGGGTTGTCTGGCCTATGGGGAACTCTCTGTAGATTTCTCAGTAGGCCTCTGCACCCTGGGCCTCTTTTGTGAGTTGTTTCCAAATGTTCCCATAGGGTTAAGGGTTGGGCTTGCTGAAAATGTGTGATATGGGGCCACTTTGAACATTATTTCCAGGGCGCCGGTGTTTCATCTTTCTGAGGTAGCTTCCTTGAGTACGGCTATGATAAGTAATTGTGCAACAAAGGGAGTCCATGTAGTACCTTCAGAAATGCCACTGGAGCGTTGGAGAAATAGGTCCCACATCAGGCCTGTTTGATGTGGCCGTGCATGCCTCCAACATTGCTTATTATTATTTATTTTTCCCATGTACCCATGTCTCCTTGGTGCAGGTGTTACTTCACCCCATGCACGCACAAACACCCCTGGTGGACTTCCACTTCTTTCCATTCCTGTCAATTTTGTTACTCAATGCCACAATTAGCTTTTAAGGGCTTTTTGCTCATTTTATCTGGGTGTGTACTTACTCCTCCCGCACCCTTCAATTTTTGGAAATAATGGAAGTTTAGTTGTAAGAGCATGTTATAGAAGCATCGTGCTAGGTCATGCTATATTAGGTCATGCTTTGTCATAATGAATTTGCAATTTAACTCTGTACAAGGCTAACAAGGTCTGTGAAGCAGCAGGAAGGTGACATATAGGACTCCTCAGCCCCTAAATAATTAAATCATATACGTTAGTGGCACCCATTTCAAGAAAACGGCCTCATCGTCCATTTGCACCCGAGGAAGCGTGCCCAGCCAATCAGGTGGCTGCAACAGTGGGCGAGAATAGGAAATCCCTGCCTGCTGTCCCAACCTGCTGTTTTCTTTTTCTTTTCAGTGCAGGGTGGCAACAGAGAGCCCCTTCACCCCACAGAAAGCCCTTATTCCCCTTTTACTTACAGGCATACAATATGGCTTTCATGCCCTGCCAGGAGTGCGGACATGACCTTTAAAGGCTCACAGCACAAGCTGAGGCCCTCACTTCACTCTGGCCTGCCTTAGCTCAGGCTGGTGGGCAGTAAAAGGCCATATCTGCCCTCCAGGAATGCCATATTGTAGGCCTGCAAAGGCAAACACTACAACTCTTCTGAACCTATAATTACTCTGCTGCCAGGACAATACTATGGTATGGAGATGGTAACTGCAGCCCAGGTTGAGAAGGCTGGATTATGCAAGTAGCACAGACAAGAGCCCAGTCTCTGGCCAATAGTGATCCACCATTCCACATCATCATTTCCATTCCCAGAAGGCTCATAGCAAGCTTCAAGAACCTTGCTCCCACTGGAGCCACAGACAAAACACCACCTTGATTTTAGAGTGCCCTTGGCTACGCCCAGTTTTCCTGTCCATATAACCTTGCACCTAGAATACACTCAGTGTTGGAAAGCCTCAAAACCTGTGCTTAAAGTGACAGACAGCCTCTGCATACAAGCCTTATAATGGACCCGTTGTCTGATGTGCTTATGTCCTTTCATCGAGCTAGCCCACAATGCATTATTTTACAACCTTACCTCTAATTTAATTCTCTCATACTGCATTCCAGAGGCTTATTTACGAATTCACTACATGCAAAGGCAATGCTCATTCTTGATTCACCAAATGTGGCCAATCTGGCATGGGTTAGGAGGATCCTTTTTCAAACTCTCTTTTGTTGTGTCCTGCAGCACTCAATCTGCAAACAGTCAATTACGGGCTCTGACACCTCCTTCAGCGGGGTTGGCTTTACAACAAAAAAAACTCCAGCTATCAGCAGGAGGAAATCCAATATGTTTATCTGGTAAGTTGCTCCCCCAATTCCTAGAAACTGTTGGGCACACATCACAACACAATTACGCATCTGAACCTAGCTTAACATAATACCAATACCACACTAGTTATAGCACCCATGAACATTCTACTGGGCAATAGCGAAAGCTCTCGCTCCTTCTTCTGATTGCATTTTCTTCTGGTCAAAACACTGAAAACTATAGTAATTACTTCAAGCACTGTACGCTGAATACCCACATTCACAGTGCTTACGGGCTAGAAACCTCAGGTATGAAGAACCACACTCCAGCATGGTTTTATTGCTTTGCTTTGCATATCTCACCGTACATGCAGGTATATCTAACGCCTGGTATCTGCCTTTCAATGCCATATTGGCCTGGTCATTCCCAAATATGGCCTTAAAAGTGGATATGCATTGAATGTATGCTTGACATATCTGACAAACATGTATCTAACGTGCATGTGATTGCATGTAATTCATTGTGAATGTGTTTTGTATGTAAATTATATCCGAGTCCTCAGCGGCAGACAGTTACTCTTGGGGTTGATAGAATGGTGTATACTAGCCCTTGTTGCACCTTTAGCACACACCACATAAAATGCAGCTGGCTTCCATACAACATTCAGCTCAGCTGTCAGTCAATAACATAGCAATCCATGCTGCATCTGCACACTCTTCAGACGACATCTATAATGCATAATGTCACTACATTAATCATCTCTGCTAATGATGGAACAGTCGCTTGAAATAATAAATATTATTTGCATGCAATGTAATGCTCTTTTTATTTCCTGTCTGTTCAGATCACGGTCTGCTGAAAGGCCATTCACCCCATCTATCTTCAAAGGCGTAAAATGGCAGTAAGGTGATATACAAATCTCAAGTACCATAACATAACATAACATAACATAACATAACATAACATAACATAACATAACATAACATAACATAACATAACATCATAACATAACAACATAACATAACATAACATACATTATAGGTTTAGTATAGCAAGGATATGCGTTCAATGCAGCCATGTAGTAGGGAAATATAGCACAATATCTTTGAAGCAAGGGTTACTTTATTTGACAGCTCAAAGAAAACTGTTAAGTTTGTTTTCAATTTCAAACAAGCTGCTTCCTGTGAGACTTGAACCCTGCAAACTGACACATTGCCTCATTTGAATATCTTCTGGCAGAAAAGTCTGCAACCTTGTCCGCTCACTGTTTACAGAACTACTTGCAGCATGAAACTGACATTAACTTAACACAAATCTAAAAACTTAACATTTTTAAAGTTGACAGGTTCTTTTGGACACCATATACCTGGAAAGGTTGGGTGATTCAGAGTTCGGATATATGTATTCACCCAGGCATACACAGGCAGACAGGTCTGAGGCGTTGTTCTCAGAAGAGCCAAAGAAGAACCAAAGACTAAAGCTCACACATATTGCACTTAGTCCCTTCCAGCGTGGTTGCCTAGAATATGGTAATTGGTGGCTGTTCTTGGCGCAAACACACACACACAACCTGTACGTTGTAAAGTCAAGCACACCTGAGCTGGAGTGAGGCTCATGAGAATGCATGGAGATCTTTGTAGAGTCCATACATGTACCCTCTCTGTGAGAACTAACAAACACCCTTACTCTGAGTGCTCCAATGCTTTACAGGCACAAGGAATCATAGCATAGCTTTCATCAACCTAAATAGGACCCTGGCTGTGCACCACTGCTGAGGGACCACATCTATGTAGTTGTTCCCTTGTCACTCCCCTTCAAACTCCAGGCAAAACAACCCATCGACCAATCAGATAGTCAGAGCAACTAATCAGCATGAGACCCAGGGGAGTTGCTAGGTCTGGAAAAGACCCGGGACTAAGCTGATGTCGGTACTGTTGGGACTGGGGGCTAGCTAGTCTTTTGGCTGTAGCTCCTGAGATTCTATCCGGAGCTACAACCAAAAGATCAGGGGCTATAGCCCCCTTAGCCCCCCCCCAGCAACGCCCCTGATGAGACCCAATTCTCCACATTGACATGGTTGACAATGCACATAACCAGTGAGTTGACACATAGAGTTATACAAAAACAGCTAAATAAAAACAGGGTAAATGAATTCCCCTCTAATCCTCCTTCTCATAAGTTAATACAGTCTGTACAAACTGGGATTCCTGTACACCAAATCTATGTAAGAAAGTGGCTGACCAGTGCTGTGTACTGTGGTAACATTCCTTCTCAGTCCCTATTGTTCATATACCTTTTAATGCACAATGTTAACAAAGGCTCCTCTGGTGTGACGGCCAATCACAAACCCACAAGCTGTCAAGTCCCAAAAGCGGCATGCACAAGCCCTATGTCAACACAACCTCTATTTCCTCAGGATACATCTACTATCATAATGTATTGTGCATCAAACAACATTTTTTTAAACAAATCAAAAGTTATACGATAAGTTATAATTCTGAAATCAACTTTCAAATATATATCACATTATCTTACATTTTGAACAAATATAGAAAGCAAATCTCATATAGCATTATTTACAAAATTGTGACAAAAACAATTTTTCTTAATGAACAAATACATCTCAAAGCAATATACTAAAAATAACAGAACATTTGACACTATTGCTCCTCTACAATGTACACAATGATGTTTCTCTTATCTCACACTATAGAATGCATAACACATTGTTGCTCTCTTTCAACACCATGCAATGTTAACTGGTTTCAAAGCAATTCGCTAATTTGTGGCTGCATCTTCAGTAGCGAAGAACATATTTGCACAAAAATGATCACACTCTGACCAAGCACTCCAATTGCTAACGCTTTGGAAACTAAACACAAGCTATTAAGGTGCACACTTTTAACAGAATCATGTACTTCCTCTGGAAAAAAACATAAAATGTTTCTGCAAAAATATGGCATAAGTAAATTATGCATCAAAACCAGTTGGACATCTTGTAGTGTTTTAAGAGAGTAAAATAATTTTGTACATTCTATAGTTTGGGATGAGAGCAGAAGCGTTGTGTTGTAGGGGAGCAGTATTATCACATTGTTGTTTGCTTGATTATATTTCTTAAAAATGTATTTGCACCTCACGAAAATGTGTTTCTGTTCACAATTATTGGAGTTGCTAAATAAAATAATTATTTACAGGTGTTGAATTCTTTGCATTCAGTCACATTAGGGTTTCCATCTATCAGTTGTTACTGCAGTGATTATTGTCACTAGACCGCTGAAGCTTTCCCACATAGGTGTATTCTGTTCATGCATTTCATTCAGAACAATTCATTCATGTAAATGCTGCTTTCCCAAGATTTTCACAGTGCGTTCCCAAAATGTTCACTAAGGCAGAAAAATCAGGATCAAAATAGTATTAGAGTGGAGCTTTATTTTAAAGGGGATTACTGTATCCCAATACCATGACTCTCTTCAATATAATCTACTGTTAAAAAATGCAGCTATTTTTCATGCTAACACCACAAACCCACTGCAGATTTTGGGAACTTTGATTAAAATTTCAGGACTAAGAGATATTTGTACATCTCTGAAATGTAGCAAAACAATACAACACAAGAGGTCCATGTGGTAAAATGAACCTGGAAGAAAATGCAGCTGCTGCACAATAGGAAAACCCTTTTTTCAAGACCTCAGCAAAGATAATCAATGAAAGCACAGCTAAGGATCAATCTGGCCTAAGGGGTCTCAGGGTATCTGTGCATCTTCACCTCAGCCTTAAGGCAATGAAATACTTCTTTAAATCTAGGCATGTGAGCTATCTATCACATAATCACATTCTGATATAGGTGCTTCAATTTGCTCTCAACAATAACATATTTTTATTTGACATATTCATCTACTGGCGAACACAAGGGACTACAATGGGATTTAATTGAGCACCAACGTATGCATATCACCTTGGGTTCAAAGAAGCAATCAATATATATTTAAACATTTCTCCAATCACTGTGAATTGAAAAAGTTATACTGATGTAATCCTGTTAATTTCTGATTTCTGATGGAAATATAGATGTTGACAATACATACAATCAACATCTTAACAGAAACCCACAACATACCAGAATGACTATGGAATACAGTGCCATAGGGCTCGCCTTTCTAGGCCCTACAATTTATACTGAAATTGACTCTGTATAACAAAGAAAAACAAAGGAATGTAACTCAACAGATACAGTATGAGCCTCCTGTCGACCCAAGGCAGCTTACCCGGATAGGGATTTACTAAGAATTTAAAATAATTGCAAACAACTAGGACAATTCTAAGCAGAAGCAGGACACACATATGCTATAAATGAACCATCCTCACAAGAACAATGACACTAACAATGGAAACATCCAGACAAGTCTTAGTTTGAATATTCACAAACAGACGAAAATGAACACCTGTTATCCAAAACACATACAGTTCCTCTCCATGAACAGTACATGCAATGAAGATACTGTCACATTAAGATCTTAACGATAATCTGAACAGTTATACGTAGAACATACCTCAAATTACTTATGCAAGGCCATTGACTCCCAAACAAGTACTAAGCATTTTATTAACCAAAGAATACCAAGTTACATAACCATAAGGTGGCTACCAAACAAAACACACATTTATTTTTTATTTAAGCAGCAATGCCACTGGACCACAACATTAAATTACATTCCTACATATTTTTTCTCTTTTAAATGCCAGTTATTTATTATTTCTGCTCATTGATATGGTGCAATGTCTTCCACCAGAGTGGCAGCACAAAAACATGAGGGAACATAAAAGTATGCACCTGCGCTGGGGAACAAACATGAGGCACGCTTGCAGACAAGCTCTCGCTGTTTTCACCACTGGAGGAATTACATTTTGATCATGATATTCTATTCATTGTCTTGACTACTTTTTTGCCTTCTGATTATTTCCTGCATGTGTGCCATTTTTTGTAGACCCCACTGCAGCAGCTCAAGAAGAAGCCATGAACATTGTGAAACGTCGGCTTAAAACTTAAACATTGCTGAATATAACTTGTGGCGATCTAATGCCTGCCAAAATCATGTTTAAGGATTAAAAGACAAAGTACAGTGCTAAGGAAAATAAAAGATTGTTTGGAGAAATGTCTAAGCGTCCCCATTACTGATTTCAGGCAATGAGAACCCATCTTCCACAACTGGCAAATGATTGTTTCCTGTGAAGAAGTACTTCCTTTGACTTTCGTGAGATATAGGTTTGATCCCTAAGGAAGTGCATAATTGTGAGAAACACACATTGGATCGCTTATAAGATAACAGTATGATGATTTTTCAGAATTTATCATACTGTCTATGTACACATGATTATGAAAAATAGCACCAATTAACAATATTATTAATATTATATTAACAATATATTCATTTATGTTGTACTCTAAAGTAGTAATCACAGCAGTTCCTTTTGATCACAAGCTATTGCAAAACAAATGTATTGGCAGGTAGCTCGACCATGGAGCAGGTGACCCACCGACAACAAAATCAATAGGATTTAATGGTAGTGCCCTTGCCACCCATTTCCAGGTTGCCAACCCCTAATCATGTTTATTAGGAATACATTTCTCATTATACAGTGGCAAGAAATCCGGAAAAATGGCAACCTGAACCAGAAGCATTCTCTCAGCTCGTGCGCATGTACCCAAGCTTCCGAAAGAGTGGACGAAAACCAACATGTTTCAAACAACTTAAATTCCTATAATTCAGTGGTAAAAAAAAAATCGAATGCCCTGTCAACTGCCATACTCCCTTCTCTATTTTCCAACTTCTAGAGCTCCTTAGGACTGGCGCCCCTCACGACGGACTTTAGAGAATGAAGTTAGGCACACCTGTGACCAGATGTGCTGCCTTGCAGAACTATTTAGAAGCTCCGCTCTATGTAGGCTCCTTATTCGTGCATTGATACCGGACTCTCTAGCTGCTGGAAGCATGGCATATATATTCCTTTCTGCACGGTTGCCGGGGACGCTGCCTTGTCCTGTTGCCATTAGTAGTGTCCTTGGTCTTAGCTGCATTGTACAGAAGCCAAGCCTTGTGTGCTTACAGCCATTTCCCCATGGCCTCCAGCTAGTCTCCTTGCCCATGCTCCATGTCCTGTGTACCCGCCATGGCCTTGCCACTGTTTCTCGACCTTGCTCGTGCAGTCTCCTTGTGCTGTATGCATACAGTCTCCAGCTCGTGCTCAATGCACCCATGACCCTATACCCTTTCTTTGTGGTGTCAGTGGTCTGCAGTGTTAACCTGTAGATTTCAGTCTCTCTTCTTCTTTTCTTTGCTCCTCCTCTTCGGTGTTTAGAGCAATGATAATGTTTTGTTATAAATATAGCACTTTGGCCAAAGTACTGTACATAGAATATTTATAAATATTTATCACCCAACCGAAGTTGGTACTCATTTAGCGACCTCGGAAGTATGAAAAGCAGAGTTGTCCTGCTGGGATTCAAATCTGCGACCTGCAGTTTATGCAAGATAGTAGCAGTGCACACTCAACCCACTGAGCTATCTTACCCACTGTCCCCTGGTCTGCCTGTGCCCTTTGTTCTTTGTAAATTGTCTTAGTACCTTGTTATAGTTTACCTTCTCCTAGTTCTTTGCTTCAAATACCTTTCTTGAGTCCCTTCCCACAGTTCCATTGTCTTTGTACCATCCCTTAGTATTCTGCTACAATTACATTTAGTAGTTCATTGCTACAAGTTACAACAGTTATTACTTGAGTCCATTGCTGGGACCAACTAAAGCGTGTCTGTTCTGCTTGCGCGTCGCCTTCAGCCCGTTCTTCTTTGTTACATGCCCTATGTTCTTTTTTATTTTTTTATTTCTGGTCCAATCTTCCCGTGGTTCTCTGCATTCCTCTGTACAGTTGTTGCTTTGTTAGACTCTTGGAGGCAGGTTCTTTCCCTTCCTTCCTCTTGTTTTACGTGTAGTACCTACTGCATTCCATGCAACTATGTGTTGATCAATGTTTTCATTGAAATCATCTTGTGTGTGCCTCTGGGTGAAAATTCATGTGTTTGTCACATGTAAGTATTCTCATTGTTTGTTACTTTGTGTCAAGATTTCAACCTGCTTGCAGGTTGAATCTGTTAGAGTACCCCACACAGAGGTATTGTTATAGCTACTAGCACCCCAGCATGCTTTCTAGGGCAGTCATAGCTTTTTTTTCAAGTTATGAAATGGCCCAGTGGCCATTTTAAAAGTAAAAAAAAAACTGCTCAAAATAACCACTGAGGAAAACGGGAGATAAGAACTACTCCTAGTCACTTTACACTTTTCCTTGCACCCATTGGAACAGGCTGGAGGGGTGAAGCAGAACAAGGTGCTGATTGGGTGGTTGGTGGATGGGCACAGTGAGTGGACGAGTGCAGAAGATAAGTGTGGGGCTTGACTGTGGGGAGTGGGTCAGAGCAGCCGCTGTGACCTCAGGCCTAGGCCTGGGGGATGGGTTGCGGCATTCCCACACATCAGAGGCCCTGCAATGCAGGGTGATACTTTGAGGTAGAGCCAGCCTGCTAAGCTCCCTGGTTGGCTGCAAGGCCATTGTACATCCCTTCATGGGTGCTGATTAGGCAATCTCATTCTGCCACTTTCTCAGTCTCCTTCCACTTTGTCCTCCCTCTAATTGTAATTCTTTCTCTGCCCCATCCGTACTGTATGCACTCTGCCTATCCTTCTGTGTTCACTCAGTGACGAAAATTCTATTACTAATATAACCAATACAGGGTTCTAGATGCAAGTGGAATGTTCTCCATAGAAGTTGAGTTACAGAAAGCAATATGCTAGCAACTGGATCCAGTAGAGACGATATGTAATATGGATGGCCCTCAGTGTAGTAAGTTTGCTGAAAATGTTGGGGGTTGGGGGACATGACATCTGAAGTAAAGGTGCCCCAGCCAAAAGAATGGGGATAAATGGTGTGCCATGAAAGTTGGGGGGGAGGGGACAAACACCCCTGCCCCCCCCTAAAATTATGCCCATGATGGCTCTTTTATCTTCAACATAGTCTGCCCAGAATGACTGTTACTGATTGCTAGGTGATTTTCCTAACAGGTCAAAGTGCACTTTTTATTTGGAGTAGTAGGGCTGGTTGTAAGAATAAACTTGTACATAGCGGGGAGATCCCCACTGGACACCCCCACCTCCTTTGGCCAGTGCAACACGCACAAGAAGAAATGACACAGACAACTTTGTAAGGATCTTTTTGGAAAGTACAAGGTCACAGTTTATTTGGAGCAAGACAATAAACTTGGACGGTCCCAGCCACATAATTATTACAGTCAGGTTACGGTTGAACCATGTCATCCTATTTGCCACCGGGAAAGACTGACAAACCTCTGGTTACTACTACTATTACTACTACACGGCGGGAGCTGCTGGGCAAGAGACTCACTGCCTGCAGCTCCCGTCTTATAAGCGTCCCCCAGGAACCCGACCGGAAGCCAGGTCCAGGGGGACGCATCCTCCACCTAGCAGAGGAGGAAAAGTAGAGGCTAGCCCAACCCCGGGAAGGGGGTGGCCAGAGGGGACAACCCGCAATGTAGGCTGTCCCTCTAGCGACCCCCTGCGGGGGCCGGTCAGCTGCCTCTGAAAGGCAGCTTACTTCCTCTTTGCCAGTTGTTTGTTGCAGTCTCCCACTGAGCTGCATGTCTCTTCAGTCCTTGAGATTTGCGTGAAGGGTACTCAGCCACCCACACGGCATTTTGCAGCTCCACTAAGTCGTGCCTATTGCGTCAGATCTTGAAACCAGGCACTGCAGAATTATTAACGCTCTTTGCCTTTCCGCCTACTAGCATTGAGAGCTCGAAACCGCAGGAGGTGCAAACGCGAGAAAATGAAAGGCTTTAGCCCACGCTGCATGCAAATGAGAGCTGAACGTTCAGCGTGAAAAGTTCAGCCTACAAAGAGGTCTCGCGAGATTCTGTTTTATATACAGAAGGACAAAGCCACTGCTCAACATTTTTAACATCTGTTGAACTGAGGGGATTGCCTAGCTGTCTCTTACATCCATATAAGAGAAACATAGCGCTGCTATTTGAGAAGCCTTTAATTTCCAGATAAACGGAGGGATGGCTCTGCTCTCTAAAGCGGGTGTTAACATGAAAATAACCCCAGTCACAGCTCCCTTGTCTAATGGATCTCTGCCAAGCGTGGGACCTGGTGGCTTGTTTTAAACATTTCAATGAAGTTGCCTGCTTTTTATTCTGTTATCTATGGTGCAGTTGTTGTCAACAAAAAAAAAACGTTTTTTATGCTGTTCTTTTTTTTTAGTAATCTTTGTGAAAGAGTATGCTTTCATAGTTCAGGAAAAGTATTTTTTATTTATTTGTTTATTTGTATAGCGCTAAAGCCCGCAGGCATCAGAGCGCATTCCAAAGAGACAGGACAAGTGAATACAAAAACCTGACAAGAATAGACACACAAGGATCATTTGCAGACCATTTGTTCAGAGTGAACAACAAGCATCATTAGGCATTTGTTTTTTCTCCATGTTCATTGCTTTTAGCGCTACAACATGTTTCGGGTAAGAGCCATCACCATGTGGATCTGTAGGGAAAACATAACATCGAAAGCCTCGTAAAGTTCTCTATTGTTCAAAAATAAAATACCAAAGCAGTTCAAGTTCTTGACGTTAATGTAATCCCTTAAGCTTACCAGTACCACCCTGTTTCTACTCTCAGCGAAGAAACATACACGCGTCCTTTCTCGCCTCATTGTGAACATTGTAAGGAAATCATTTTTAATAGAGCCTGCAGTTGAAATGTCTGCACGATTGCTACCCAAAAGTCCAGGATTAAATTGGTCTTTGATGCACTAAAAAAAACAGATGAGATCCAAATTCTCCTTCAGGCCATGCGGGACAAGCCTTGACATATAGGGCCAGATTCACTGAATTGTTTGCCTGCTGAAAAGTGACTTTGCACACTTTTCAGCTGGCAAAACTCCTTTCACCGATTCATGGATCAGACTTTGAGTGTTTTTCCGGGACTCTGCACGGGTCCGTCACGACTTTGTGTACAGTCGAGTGCTGTGCGTGAAACACCACGCAAAGTGTGGGACGGGCCTATGCAAAGAAATAAATAGGGGGTGGAATATGCATATTACCCATTCTCCCCGCAAATTAAGGAAGAACAAAGAATAACGTGGGCATGGGGTCATGACGAGAAATCGCATACCCAGTCAAGCACAAACCTAACCGTATTCATAGATTCCAACGCGCAACTTCACATCGGTAAAAAGTCACACGCAAACCTTGTGATCTTACTGCCACATGATAGAAGGCGCAAACCACTAAGGGCATAGGAACCAACATGCAAAATTAACGTTTACATAGCAATTTAGGGGTGACGGCACATAGTTGAGGTGCCGCTTGGAGATAGGTGTGATCATATGCAGACTAGTGGGGTGCAGCCTTGAATTACAGGGTATTGTACGCAGGTTAACCGGGCGCTGCAGTGTGTTCTGTGAAATGGAACACAGATCATCAGGGTGCAGTTTTGGGTTACGGGAGTTCGTACGCAGTCCAGCCGAGGTGCTGCCTTGGTTGTGGCGGGACAGCCTGAAGTATTGCCATGGTGCTTGATGGTGGGGATGAGGTATGCGCAAAAGTTGGTATAGGTCGCTGGTTTTGCTTTGTGTGGGTGTGTGTCGTTGGTGCTCCGGGTGATACTCTATTTGTTTTCTGCCCAGGGTTACTTTGCAGTCAGAATTCCATGAATACACAGAACGAGCAAAAAATACTTTGGCGTCCAGGTAGGCGCAAATTTGTTTAACGCGCTAAGGATCCGATTCATGGAAAAGTGTGCAGAGATCCCGCAAAGGCCGCGGGCCAAGAACGCCCCTGCACGAGCCTGCATGCATTCGTTTTTCTGGTCACTCCACGTATTCATGGAATTGTTCGTGCAAAGTGACCGTATATGCAATTCGCAACCGGTACGCCCCTGACACGCCCCAACGCAGAGCAAAATGAGTAAGATACAGCTAGCTTTGTGTGCTCCTCGGGCGCGAACACATGCACCATTGAAACAGTGTGTGGGGTCCCCCGCAGCCAGGTGTGCACCTCAGGGAAACTGCATGCCATAACTATTACCGGCACCCCAACAACATGCGTACAAATTTCCGTAACTCAGGTAAAACTCCAGAAAATCTGCGTGCGAACCCCGTAAACCGTTCATCCACCCCGCTACACTGTGTATGCGCACCCCTAGGTAAGTTCTGAACCCCGCCTGTGTGCACACACCCCTAAATTCAACATTGCTCTGGGCAACCCTCAATATCATCGTTCTTTGCCTGCCAAGCCATTACAAAAGGGGAAAGACCAATGCAATCAGGCTTGGTCCCACCCCAAAAGGGTCTGTCTAGCTAAAAGTGCTTGGTCACATCCCTTAAGCACAAGGCCGCAAGCATCCCCAAACATGTTTCAGCCTCTTTGGACCTCATCAATGAGGAGTAGCTTATGTCTCTAGGCCCTGCAGGCACAGGATCCACGTCTGGGCATACCTGTCCCACTCAGGGTGACTAAAGCAAAACAAAAGAGGTGATGGCTGGAAGGTTTAGAATACATCTTAACCTCTGTCATTGCTCTTGGCAACCCTTCAGACCACCGTTCTTCGCCTACCAAGCCACTACAAAAGGGGAAAGACCTGCCATGAAAGTTCATGGTTGTGAACGTGAGTCGGAAGGAGGGAAGCAGCATAACACCCTTTTGATCTTGCTGAAAAAGGTATTTTCTTTTTAGTTGGTTTAATTATGGGGAGGTGCAGGTGGCAGTGCCACTGGGTCTTAGGAAGATTTATAATGTTTATGCTTCATCCCCTCTCATAGTGAGACACCCAGCACTTTTTGCTGGACTTCTGGACCTTTTTCTTTCAATCCTGAATGAGAGGAGCCGTTTTCTCCTCATTCATTCTCGTGGGCTCTGTCTTTTGGAACTCCATTCCTTGTAATCTACCTGTACTACTGAGTCTGTCTGTTCCATAGCTCTTAAAGGGATCTGTTTTTTACTACTGCAGCACACAGCTCCTAATGGGCAGTGTTGCTGGGGACCCTTAGGGTCCTCCTTTAAGATTCTTTTTCTATATCCTCAATTAACTACATTTCTTTAGGATAGAGAGAGACTTAGTATCTCTCCCAAAACGATATAGTCCGAGAGATTGGCACACACCACTTTCAGTGGTATCCCCCTTCTCTCTGCTCCTGTGACTTTTTTAGTCACATAGACAATCACCTAGCTATGGCTGGTGGCAGTGGGTATGTTCTACCAACTATTGGGTATTTGTTATACCGCAGGCTGGGTCCATAGCCCTGGTAGTGCACAATAGGGGCACCGAAGTACCAACTTGGGTCCTCCCTTTGCTTTTAGCTATTACTAGCAGGGTTGTTTTTTTTAGCCCTTCTTCTACCATTATGGGAGAGTGAGGTCTGTGTGTGGGTTTTGCCTTTGGCGGGAACCAGTAGGTATGCCCACCTAGGCCCCAGAGTGTCTGGGCAGGCATTGAGTGGGGGAGGAGTCTTCCACCGCCTGTCCATTGTCTGCCAGAGTGCCTGAATAGGTCCAGCTGCCACAAGGGGTCTGGCTGTCATGATTGGACAGCCAAGCACCCCTTTCTGTAAAAATGCTGAGAGAGATTGAAGAGGAGTGTGTGCTGGAACTGTATAAAAGGCAAGTCTTCTGAAGTGTAATCAAGTTGACCACTGGAAAAGTAACCAAAGAAGATGATGACCAGAGTTGCCTGCAGACCCTTTGCAAGAACGTGAAGCGACCACGACTGTCCTGACCACGTTTTCTATGCGACAGAGGAGCTCCAAAGAGGATGACTCCTTCCCTTTGGCTGGTGAAAACAACCAGTCCCAAGACAAACTTTGAAACAAGCCATCTCCCGAGGACCTAGGAGCCTCTTGAGCTGCGGAACACCAATACCAGGAGACCTGCTGCCCATTTCGAGTGCATCATCGTGGAAAGGCTGAATCCATCCAAACCTTTGCTGAACCCGTAAGGACACTCCAGAGATCTGATACAACTTGCCCAGACCCCCTCACCAGAGTGTGGGACTGCAGGAAGTGAAGAAGATTGACCGGCTATCCGTGTCCTTTGTTGGTGCTGCTGAAAAGGTGCCAACAATTCAGAGTGAACCAAGAAGTTGCTGAAAGTCATGCTACTAGTCCTTCCTCGAGAAGGACATCGTCCATTGTCCTGCCTTTCGCCACCAGACCATGGAATCCAGAGGTCGGTTCCAGAGCTGCCACATTGCGGAGAAGCCAACACGAACACTTTCTTCAAACCAAAGGTACTGTGGGGAAAAAGGTATTGCTTACCTGATTCCACAAAGTCGCTCGAGAGTGTTAGAGGTATCCAGGGCAACCCCCTCTTACCTCGGACCTAAGCCGCTGCTTGTGTCCCCTTTTCAAGTCTGTTTTAAGATCTCCTTTGTTAGTTGCTAACTTGCTGATTCAATAACTTTAGACACTGGAAGAAATCTGCAGGAACTCTTCATATTCGCTGTCTGCCAAGACTTCAAGCTCTCTCCAAACTGCCTGTAGCTAAGGTTATGTTATTTGGACTTAAAAGACTTTCCAGGTGAAGAAACCATCTCTAGAACCTTGAATTAAGCTCCTGTTGCACTAACCACTTAATTTCCTCCCTTTAGGTGACTTTTCTATATGTGTTTGCAGAGTAAATGTATTACAGTATAACCCGTTGAAAACCGCATGAGTGCGCAATTACCGATAATATGATAACATTGTCTTTTCCCTTTGTAACATTGCTACAAATGTAACCGCGAACAAAAACAAAAGTGAAAGTACCCATTGAAGTGTATTATCCAGTATTCCTAAGTGTTCTACCGTAAATGTCTGAAGTATTTCAAGTGATTCTGGTGTAAATATAATAAACATAAATGTTTTATATAAATATGTGCATAAGTGCTTCTTTGTTGTGGCTGTCTAGCTAAGATTCAGTCTACAGCTCACATCTTCCTCTTAAAATAAGCCAGACTGCTGTGCCACACTACCAAGGTGCTGAGCTAGTACAGACTGATACTAAGAGTTGGGGATCTACAAACCACTGGGATAGCTTACTAAAGTCTTACTGCCAGTAGGACTTTATGAAAACTCCCCTAACACAGGGTGCAGGGTTGCTGGGTCAGAAAGCTGTTAACACAATATTTTCAGCCAATTAGGAATACTTCTATAATCTGCCGATGGGATTTGTTAATTAACCTCACTATGAATAGAGTGGAAGGCTAGGCCCATAATGGACATGGAAAAGGTCATGATCTTCCTGGACAAGGTTTTAGGTGGAAGTGGTTCCAAGGTGCCCGTGATTGACACATGTATTTAGTTCTGTTCCCAGCAGATGACAGAGTTCTTGTACGGTTTAAGGGTACAACACTACCAGATGGTCTTGTACAATCCAGCATCTGATGGGTTGGTCAAGAGAGTCAACAGGTTCATGCAGTGCACCATTCCGCTGGCAACATCTAGTAGGCTTGATTGGATGATAAGTCTCAAAGAGGCGGCACAGGCACACCCCACACTCACAATTGCAGAGCCCTTCACTCTCATGGGGGGTAGGAAGCCCTGTTGAAAGCTTACTCCAGTTTGGGCTTGAGAGAGACAAGGACATGTGGATATTGATGTTGTATCAGAGAAAAAGACGGAATAAGGAGTTTTACTAAAATATGCATCCTGACGCCTAGGATATTATGTGGGTAATTGCATATAAATTAAGGACTACAGGCACCCATGAAAGAGTCTTCCTGGTTCCCTTTCAGAAAAAATAGTTGGCTTGGGAAACTGTATGGTAGTGCCTGGGGACAGAAAAGATGTGGAGTATGGGGAGGCTGCTGAAAGTTCAAGCTCCTGCACGTGTAGAACCTCCCAACCCCCCTGCGACTCCTCCACCAGATCTATCCGGTGGTCAGGCAGGAAGCATGACCAAAGTCAATTTCCCTGGTTGGTTGGCGAGACATACTGACAATATAGAGAAAGAATCAGGCAAGATGAAGAATAACATGGCCACAAGGGAACTGCCTAATATAAAGATATTGTCTACAGTTTCCCATGTGTTTTCCCTTTTCAGGTGCTAAGAAAGGGACGTGTCGTGTCTGGTCCCAAGGGTTTTAAGTCTCTCTCGCTTTTCTCACTTTTCTCCTCATGAGCCCATTCCCTGTTCTTGAATCAGGAGTCTGGTGTGCCAAAGAGCTCCGGCCTTGTAGGATGGGTTGGCGACTCCCCGTGTTCTAATGCACTAAACTTGGCTTTCTTTCATCAGTGCATGTGGCTATTTCTTCAATCACAACATAAAACTACTTTGCATCTAGCAGCACAAAGCACCCCTTGTTTCCCTAATAAAATTTGACTTTAGTTCATGGTCAAGCTCCTCTGCTACCCCCTTACCCTATCTGTAAGCCCCTGGGTGTGACCCCTATGTACAGCACTCCATTGATTCCCAGCTAGGTTTGTGCTTTATAAATCCAACACATATTTGTTTCAAAAGCATGCATTAAAAGCAATCACTACTGAAAAATACTTGTAATACAAATAGAGCTCATCACCAGAGAATAAACTATAGAGAGTGTTTTGGAATAGAGAGGCTACACCTACACAGCAAGATGAGGGAACTGATTGACACTCAGCTCAAACTAGATCCTTGAGAAGGCGCACTACAGAGAACCATGCCAGCCGAGGGGAGAGCACCGTGCCGTTGAAGGAGAGCACCATGCTAGTCGGGGAAGAGCACCATGCTAACCGAGGAGAGAGTGACTTGATAGCCGCAGGAGAGTGTCATGCTAGCCAAAGAAGAGCACCTTGCTAGCTAGAGGAGAGCACCATTCTAGGCAGAGGAGAACACCTTGCTAACTGGAGGAGAGCACCATGCTAGGCGGAGGAGAGCAGTTAATGTTGAGGGTAGTTTGTTCAAGATAAAACATGGCCTTGTTGCCCACATAAGAAGATGCAGGACTAGAACCCATAGGATGGGTGCGCAATGGAAAGAACAGTGGGAGCTCTTGGACATGATAGAGAGAGCAGAAGGACATGGGGAGGGAAATCCTGATGACAGACACACTTAAAATCTCCTCCTGGAATGTGAGTGGGCTAAACAATTATGTCAAGAAGGTTAGAATAGCAGCGTACTTACGCCGGAAAGGAATCCAGATAGCCTTGTTACAAGAGACGCACTTCACACCAGCGAGACTGTCCCAGATATTGAAAAAAAGGGGCAGGAAGGGATTTGGTTCAACGTACTCAAATTATGCAAGGGGTGTCCTCATCGAGGTGGCTCCTATGGTGTCCTTCCAGCTCATAGGAGCGCAAATGGACACTGAGGGACGAATGGTACTGGTTCACAGGTGCCTGGGAAAAAAGGAAGTTTGCTTGATCAATAACTATGCACCCAACCATAATTTGTCCACCCTTTTCCACTCCCTATATCCCAAAATGATGCCTTACAGAGGCATGACATGGATCTGGGGAGTGTATTTTAACTGCACTATAGATCCGGGATTGTACAGATCAGACGATAGAGCTTTGCCACTATCCCCCCAACCAGGGCCCTGAGAGTCCTAATAAAATATCCAGAACTGCAGGAGATCTGGAGATGGCTACATGTACCGATTAGAGAATTCTCCTTCTATTCGACTGTGCACAAACTATACACAAGGATAGATTATATACTTACAGGGAAAGACCAACTGGGAGAATTTGTTGAGGGCTCTTATGAAGGAAGGATGCTCTCTGATCATTCACCCATAGCGGTTACATGGATACTCAGCAATCACCCCGCCCCGATACCCATGTGGTGGTTAAGAGTGGAAACCCTAAGAGACAACCCCTTTAAAGATGAACAGGGTAGGCAAGCAGAAGAATACTTTAACTTTAATGTGGGCAATGACAAGGAAATGGGGACGATATGGGACGTCATCAAGGTGCTGACAAGAGGCTCATCCATAGCCAGGAAAGGAGGAGTAAGGAAAGAATTGGAATACCAACTGGCAAGCACAGAGGCCAAGATTAAAAGAATAGAGGGGTCAGGGAATACGACAGAGGACTCGGAAGGGGCACTCATCGAACTCAGACAGAAATGCACAGAACATTGGGAAAGACTGGGAAGATATAGTTATGAGAAATATACAGAAAAACTGGACGGGCTAGGAGACAAGTCAGGTATACTCCTGGCCTGGTTAACTAGAGACACAGAGTCCCAAGAAGGAATAGTAGAAATAATAGCTGAGTGCAGAGAAAGCTGGAGATCGCAAAAAGAAATAAACAAGACCTTTAGAGCCTTCTACCGAAATCTCTATGAGGACTCAGGAGACACCAGGATGAGTGAAATAACAGAGACCCTGGCAGATATTGGCCTGCCTACACTGACTGCCGAGCAGAGAGAAACACTAGATGCACCAATCACAGCAGAAGAGTTAAAAGAGATGATAACCTTGCTCCCAACAGGCAAACCCCCTGGCAGAGACAGACTTCCAGCAGAATGCTACAGAGAATTTGCAGACATAGTGACCCCACAACTACTTCTGACCCTCGAGGAGGCACTTGAGAAAGGGAAACTACCCAATAGTATGGAAGAATCCATCATACTCCTGATTTTGAAACCCGGCAAAGACAAGAGACTTTGCGAATCCTATAGACCAATATCCCTAATTAACCAAGACACCAACATCCTCTCAACTGTACTAGCTGAGAGACTAAAAAGAGTGATCACAACATTAATCCACCCAGATCAAACGGGTTATGTCCCAGGCAGAGCAACAACACAAAACCTTAGGAAACTACACACCATAATTGACGGTACCCGGACATGGCCGGAAGGCTGCGCAGTGGTGGCTCTAGACGCCATCAAGGGAATTGATTTGGTCAGGTGGGAATGGCTGTTGGCTTCCCTAAAGGCATGGGAGACAACTTTATGAGGTGGATTCACATACTCTACTCAAGCCCTACGGCAAGAGTACGCACAGGGAAACATCTATCAGATCAGTTGCCAATCCAAAGGGGCACAAAACAGGGCTGGCCCTTGTCCCCCTATTATATTCTAGCACTAGAACCCCTAGCAATATTTATGAGGAAAACGTTCAAGGACACAGGACTCCAGGGTGACGGGATACAACATGTGTCTCTCGCGACTATCCCATAGGTATTTAGATCTTCTTGATGAGGTCATGGTTTCCATTTCCTTCCTCTAGTTGTTTTCCATCCTCATATCTGTGCATATGTGCAGCATAGCTGTTTTCTCATGGGGGTTTATTATCAGGTGAGGTGAAAAGTGTGTGCACTAGTGCATTCCAAGTCGTTACATCTTCAGAGCTTTCCCTCCTTCCCTGTTGGAGTGCTTCATGCCACACCACTGCCTCCGCCATGGACCATCTCTTCAGGTCATCCCACCATTTGTCTATATGTGAGCCCTCCTGTGTCTTCCATGCCACTGCCGTTCTCCTTTTTGCCAGTACCCAGGCCAGGTCTATCATCTTATTCATCGGCTTAGCCTTTTTTGGGCCTTTGTATATCCCCTGAAGGCGTGCTTCTGGTGACCAATTGCCCCCCTTCTTCATTCTTGTTTCCATTTCTAGACAAAATTCTCTGATTACAAGACAGGACCAGAACATGTGTCCCATATTTGTGTTTTTCTCTCCGCACCCTGGTCATTATTTTGACCTCTGTTTGTGCTAAGCGTGATGTTAGTTGTGGAGTCACATATGCTCTGTGGAGTGTGTAGTATTGGGTCAGTTTTAGTCTGGCATTTCTTGATACTTTCTTGGGGTATAGGCGAGCTTTCGACCATTATTTTTCCATGAGTTCTTGAGGTCCTGGAGAACTTTGCGATATTATCAGGAATTTCAATCAGCAAAACAAAATCCTGCCTCTTCCCACTGGTGGGGTGGGCTGGTACAGATGAGAAGCATCTGCCACATCTGGGTCTACAATGGCAGGCCCACACCTTCAGGTATCTAGGAATGAATATCTGCCACAACACGAGAGATACACATCAACATAATACACTGAAAGCAAAGATCGGACTAGAGGCCTCCATCAAATTCTGGGAGAAACTGCCCCACTCGGTGATCGGCAACATAGCACTCCTGACGATGGTAGCCCTCCCCTGCCTCCTGTACCACTTTTTGAATGTCCCATATCTGATAGCCAGAACCTTTTGTAGGGACCTGACCTAAATGCTAAGCAGCTTTATATGGGGATGTGGAAGAAGAAGAGTAGCCTTCAATGTCCTATGTAGGGACTATGCAGAGGGAAGATTGCGCCTTCCATGCTTTGAACTTTACTATCTGGCAGGTCAGCTCCGACATGTGGCAGAATGGTTAGCTGATTCAGAAACAGGAGAACATAGCCTGATGAGCCCTGGCATAACCCTGTTCCTCCTAAATCTTATGGCTGGATAGGAAGAGAATTGTCGACCCTGCAAGCCTAATGCAGCTACGGAGGCTGATATTGACCTCAACCAAAGCAATACTGAAACTAGGAGAACCTTACTCTCCCCAGATCCCCCTAACGGCCATACACAGAGACACAGAGGAACATTTAGTGCAAAGCAGGAAGCACTGGGAGGCAAAGCGAGTAGTGACAATCGGAGACCTCTGATGCGCAGATGGGCTCCTATCATTACAGGGCTTAAGGGAAAAGGCTGGGATACACATGAGCCAGTACATAACATATGCCAGAATGACACATACGCTACAAAGAATATGGCCAGACTTCCCGACTCAAGGAGAAGAGAATGCGGTACTGGGATTGCTATATGATGTGTCAGAAGGTGGACATGCCGTATCCAGAATATACCATGGAGTATTAGAAGCATTACCCAAGGACCTGCTCAAAGGGAAAAGGACATGGGAGACAGAAATAGGTAGCGAACTCATGGAAAAATAATGGTCGAAAGCTCGCCTGTACCCCAAGAAAGTATCAAGAAATGCCAGACTAAAACTGACCCAATACTACACACTCCACAGAGCATATGTGACTCCACAACTAACATCTCGCTTAGCACAAACAGAGGTAAAAAAAAAAGACCAGGGTGCGGAGAGAAAAACACAAATATGGGGCACATGTTCTGGTCCTGTCTTGTAATCCGAGAATTTTGTCTAGAAATGGAAACAAGAATGAAGAAGGGGGGCAATTGGTCACCAGAAGCACGCCTCCTGGCTAAAAAGGCTAAGCCGATGAATAAGATGATAGACCTGGCCTGGGTACTGGCAAAAAGGAGAACGGCAGTGGCATGGAAGACACAGGAGGGCTCACATATAGACAAATGGTGGGATGACCTGAAGAGATGGCCCATGGCGGAGGCAGTGATGTGGCATGAAGCACTCCAACAGGGAAGGAGGGAAAGCTCTGAAGATGTAACGACTTGGAATGCACTAGTGCACACACTTTTCACCTCACCTGATAATAAACCCCCATGGGAAAACAGCTATGCTGCACATATGCACAGATATGAGGATGGAAAACAACTAGAGGAAGGAAATGGAAACCATGAACTCATTAAGAAGATCCAAATACCTATGGGATAGTCGCGAGAGACACATGTTGTATCCTGTCACCCTGGAGTCCTGTGTCCTTGAATGTTTTCCTCATAAATATTGCTAGGGGTTCTAGTGCTAGAATATAATAGGGGGACAAGGGCCAGCCCTGTTTTGTGCCTCTTTGGACTGGGAACTGATGTGATATGTGTTTCCCTGTGCGTACTCTTGCTGTAGGGCTCGAGTAGAGTATGTATGTAAAGATTTCAAAAGTGATGATGTATGTAAGAGTTTTAAACCACATGACAAATTAATAAACACATTTAAAAAAAACCAATTGTGGAGTTAAAAAGAAACATTTATTATGCTATCTACCCAACACTCTCTCTTGTACCCACACAGTACCCTTTAAAACAAAATATAACACCATTATCAGGTATTGGCAGTGGGCCATTACATATTCCTTCTGCTTCGAAAGCACTGTAAAAATGAGTGTTACGTTAATAAGAAATGTACCCCTCCCAGAGCCAGTTCTTTACCAAATGCTGTGGTATGCATATTTAAGGAGAAATATCTAGTAAGATAGTTCAGTGGGTTAAAAGCTCACTACTGTGATATATGAATGTTCTGCAGGTCACGGTTTGAATCCTAGCAAGGTCTACACAAACTTGAATCCTTCTGAAGTCGAAAAATGTGTATTGATTTTGGTTGGAGGGTAACAATTTTATGTAAGAGTGTTTAATATATAGTGCTGTAGTGAAAGTGCTATATAAGTCATGGATTATTATAAATTCCTAAATGTTAGCATCAATAAATCCAAGCATAAACTCAGAATAATATTTTAGTCTTAAATCAGCGTTGCTTTAAAAAGTGTTTCTTGCTTTCTTGAGGAACGTTAAATCTTACTTTATACTGGTGCATCTGAAGCTGAATGAGACGGGGTTACTGTCATTTCCTGGCAATTTGGGGCTGCACATCACCCATGGTAAAGATGCGATGCATCAACAAAGTATATGGTGCACATATGGTACCTTTATACAATGCATAAAAGGCATCAAATGGCATTCCTGGGGCATTTGCGGCTGTGCTTCACATAAGCCTCTCCCTTACATATGGTGACCAAAGCTGGTGTATGAGGCATTAACTGACATGGGGTAGCATTACTGGACACTTGAGGTTGCACTTAGCGTATGATAGTAGCAACTGGATATATAAAGCTGTAACTAATATATTTTGACTTTACTGTAAGGCTATACATTTCTCATAAGATATTTTGGCAGCATCTGGGAATGTAGGGCTTTACTTGGCACATGTGTACTGGACCTGAAATGTGCAGCTATAATTGGTATAAAATGGACATAAATAGCCATATGATGCTGTAGTGACATATTCATGGCTATGCCCCTGGCCCATCTTGGTTCTACTGGGTCCTACCCCTGTCATAACATGACACCCTTCAATGCATGACAAGGCAGGAGCCTAGTTAAAATGTGGTTGGTATCTAAAAAGGCTTATTCCTGCCTTAGCAGAGGTTTGGTATTTTATAAAACGCAAGCTTATATTCATTTTTTAACACCCGCCAGGCCCTTCAGGTGATGTTATCGGGGTTAAATGCCATGCGCTGTCATTTCATGTCAGGTCATTGTGGTAAAAGGTTATATGACATCACTTCCTGTGAAGTCATCGGGTGTGTGATTTCACTTCTGCTACCCTTGGCATTTTTATGAATTAACGTCTCTGCATAGCCCACTTAGGCAGAGTGGTTTTGGGATTATGGAGCACAGCAGAGTATAAGAAGCTTAGGTCACATATACAGACCGTGAGAGGAGTCTGGGGCTCATGGCAGAGTGTGAGGTGCCAGGGACAAGCATGGTGATGGTTTGGGAGTGTCATAAGCAGACAGTGTGAAGGGATTGCGGTACATTACAGAGTATGAAAAGCCCAGATAACCTGGAGGAGTTTAGGTCTAACTACTGCAGACAGTGCAGCTACCTTCTATCACATGGTACAGTGTGAGGAGCTTGGGTTACTGGGGAAGATATTCAGAGGAGATTTGGGTAATTGAAGACAGTGTGATGGATAAGTGGCACATGGCACAGTGTGCAGAGAACGGATAATAATGATTGGCAGCGTGAGGAGCGCGTATCACAACGAGAAAATAGTGTAATGGGCTTGTGGCATGTGGAATACTGTGAGGAGTCCAGGTCACATGGATGGACAGTGTGAAGTGCTGGGGTCATATAGGCATACAGTGTGATAAGCCTGTGGTGCACGGCAGACTGTGAGGAGTTTGGATCACATGGGCTGATAATAAGAGGAGCTTGGGGGATATGGACATTTTGAGGAACTACCATAGCCATTTGGAAATGCACCCTCCAGGGGCCCCATCCGTGATCTGTCCCCTTTCAGTGGTATTTCTATTTGTATTTGTATTTGTATTTTGTTTATTTGTATAGCGCGGCCTTGCCCAAGGGCATCTGGGCACATATATTGAAGGTTACAAAGACAGGTACAATTTGCAAACATACTGTAACAAGCATGACATAGTTAATATTGCAGTGAAGGTACATTTTCCAAACAAATGTACAGGCATGCTAAGTGTAATAAGGTTGTGTATGGGTGGTTGGAATGACATGAAGTATCCGAGTAACAAAATAAATAATGTACAAAGAGGAGGACATAATAGTCAACAAGGTTACATAGAAGCAGTGTACAAAGGTGAGGTCTCAATGGCGAATATACAAATATTGCTGAATTGACTGCAAGGGATATCGAAGCTACAATTGCAGAGCAAGGTCGGCCTCGACGTCAGAGGCATGATGTCTCAACTGGCTTGAGCTGAAAGCCAAAGTTTGGTTTTACTCTTAAAGGACTGAAAGGAAGGTTCAGCTCTAAAGGTGTTAGGGTATGCCATCATTTTGTGGCTAGGACCGGGAAGTTTATCCCACCAGCTTTCTGGAGCTTGTATCTAGGAAGGGAGAGGCTGTGGGCTTGGGCAGCTCTCAGTGGTCAGGTAGCTGTGTGCAGGGTAAGTCGATTTGCCAGGTAGCGAGGGGCCTGATTCGCCAAGCACTTGTGTGTGAGTGCAAGCATTTTCAAGGAGATTCTTTGCGCAACAGGGAGCCAACGCAGATTGCGTCTGTGGTCAGAAATATGCTGATTTCTAGGAATGTTCAGGGTGGATCTAATGGCATTGTTCTAAATGACTTGTAGTTTATTTAGATTGCTTTGGCTGGTCCCTAAATACAAGGCGCTACAATAGTCAATCTTAGACATTACAAGGGTTCTGGCCAAAGTGGTACTATTGGCAGTGGTCAAAAAGGGTCTGCATGCTGTGATGAGTTTGCAGACATACATCACTGCCCTCGTGCACTTTTCCTGCTTCCTCCCACTAACTCAACCTCCCCTCCCGTTTCAGAGCCACCAGAGCGCCAAGGGACCACTCCGGTGGTGATAGTGCACGGTACAAATGTCCTTTAACATTAACATTAACATTAACATTAACATATGCAGATGCTGAGCTGACAGCATTAGTTTGTCTAGACAGTGATAGTGAGGAATCAAGATAGACTCCTAAGGTTTTGGTATCCTTGGAGACCTTGATGGCATTGCCACCAATGATGAAAGACTTGAAGGAAGGGTCAAGTTTACTGAGACGTTAATGAGATCCTAAAATGAGGAGTTCCGTCTTGTCATCATTGAGGCACAGTTTGTGTTGAGCCATCCACGCCTGTATGACAGTGTAGACCTTGTTCAGAGATGTAGGGCCTCATTAGGAGTTTGAAGGCAGCCATGCCCTTGCTAAGGTCATGGCTGCCTCCAAACTCGGGTCCGGGTTCCCTGAATGGGAAAATACCAGGCCATTCCGACCTTGAAGGGCATGGTATTTCCCCATTCAGGGAACCCGGACCATCCCCATTCCCAATCGAGCCCCCATAGGGCTCAATGGTAATGGGGAGGGGAGGTAACAACAGCCTGTTAATAACGGGCCCGTTGTTAGCTCCCTCGTCCCCTCGCGGGACCCGCAAAAGATGTCTGGTCTGACCAGACGTCCAGAGCGAGTCCCGTGAGGGAACCTCGTAGTAGGCCAGCATGGGTTTAGCGGCGCCGGCACCTTTAACGGCGCTGTTAAACCCATACCGCCATGGTCCTAATGAGGCCCTTAGTGTCAGCTTTATGGTCACCCGTGATGGGTATGAGTCTCTGAGTGTCATCAGCGTAGTTAGTGTGTGTGACACCCAGATAGTCAAGGATATCGAAAAGTGGTTTGGTGAACACATTATAAAGTGTCGGTGATACACACAAACCTTGGGGAACACCACAGTGAATAGGAGAGGGGCACTGCAGAAGCTGTGGGGAAGAAGATCTGCATAGATCTGTTATCTAGAAAGGATCTAATCCAAGCGGTGACAGAATCTGAAAAGTAGGCAGCTGATTTGAGGTGTTGACAAAGAATTTGGTGAATGACCAGATCGAAGGCTGCTGAAAGATCTAGTAAAAGTAGCAAGGCTAGTTTCCCGTTGTCTTTCAGAACCTCAATCTGAGTTTTAAGGTCAATGAGAGCCGTTTAGGTTCCGTGCCTAGGACGGAAACCAGATTGCCTCAGGCCAAGGATTTTGTTAACTTCCACGTAGTCCTGGATCTGCAAATAGGTAGCTCGGTCCAATATTTTAAGCATGAAAGGGACCGTGGTGATAGGTCTATCATTTGTTGGTATACCGGGATCGAGAGATGGATTTTTGAGCAAAGGGATGACCCAAGCGTCCTTTAGGTTATTTGGAACTATACCTGATTCGAAGGGCGAGTTTATAAAGGAGGTAATGAACAGGGCTAAGTCATGAGAGGCCTCTTTGATGATAGTGACTCGGCATGAATGGTACTAACGTGCCAGCCCAGAGGCAGTTTACATGTGTATTTAATGGGGATACTGGAGTGTGCTTCTACCAGAAACACTTCACAAACATGGCCAACCAGAAAAGAGCAATCCTCTCGGTATACAGAGCCTTGAAATGGGTGTGGCAAAGACGACAGGTTACAGAGCAACTATTTGCAGTAAGTGCCCGCTATTTGCGCCCCATCACCCGACGAGTTTGTTGCTAGCTTCCTTCATTAGGCAGCCACCCTCTTACCTCTTCACCAGTATAAATGAATGTGTAATTGCGTACAGCCCTCGTATCTTCCGGTCTCCTTCACACGACACGACATCTATTAAATGACATGCAAATCATCCCCAAAGCTTGAGAAAGCAGAGCTAAAATGAAATGCAAACAATCTCCGAAGCTTGTGGAAGCAGAGCTGAAATGAAAAGCAAACAACCGATGGAACGTTCTGTGCTGCCCAAGTGGAAGCCGGGCGCTGACGCAAAACACGCGGCCAATTAAAGCCGGCCACACAAGGCTCCCTGCGCGGCCACACTGGGACACCCAGGGTCACCTGTCATCCGGCAATTACAGCGCACACTGGGCAGTCCTGTCTCGTGTCCATTCACCTCTGAGGTCACCCAAGGCATGTGTCAACAAGCACGCACATACGGACTGTAAACGCGAGCCTTATTAATAGGACACTGGCCTGCTTCGGCTTCTAAGCACCTCGAGAGAGCTTAAAGACGGTCACTAAACAGGACTGCTCAGTGGGTCAAACGCCCGCTGTAGATTTCTGTCTGAAATCGAAACCTTTTATCCGCTATGATTGATTAAATGCCAACTTTTGAATTAAGTAAGACTAACACGCTCGTTCTCACTTCAGTGGATGAGGGGGGAAGGCTGGCTGGAAAAAGGCTGGAAAAAGGCGTACTGTGTCTCCACCCCTCATTCGTAAAATCTCCCGAGCAGGGGCTCGACCAGCGGTGTCCCCCATACACTCAGAATCACAGTAGGGAGACAGCACTGACATACTCCCCCATAAGACTGGACCCCGAGTCATGAGTGTGGGGTAGCATTCGTGAGATTCCGCTCCTCTCCAGACCCCCCTCCGCCCTTCTCGCATGGCTGGGAGAAAGCACACCCTTCTTGGCAAGGAGAATGCAGAAGTTCCCTAAATATGTCAACCACAAGAGTAGAAACTACCACTGCAGAGGAGTAGCCAGCGGGCCTGCTCACCATTGCCCGCAAACATAGGGGATGTTCTCTGGACACTGCTTGATGGCCTGTGCTGGTAGTTCCGAGGATTTCTGAACCCACGAGGAGAATGCGTGGTCCTCATCATTGGTGAGATGTAGACCATGAGGAGACTCTGAAGTAGAGATACCAGCCACAAATGCGGAAGCAGCCGAGCTCTGTCCACCGGATTCTCCTCATTGAAGAGAACCAGGGTGTTGCTATGAACAGACATTTCTGCATAAAGTCTGCCATGTAGTAATGAGGTGATTTGACCCAAGGCTGCGGACGGCGGTGTCGTTACCAGGCAGGTGGGTAATATCGCCATTAGCACCAGTGAAACTGCAGTGCGGGTGCTAAATGCTGCAATATAGTAAGAGAAAAAAGAAAATCTCAAATACCTTCTCCCCGGCCACGTCCGAGCTCTACAGGGAGTCCGTTTTCAATGTTGATTACACTGGCATAATTAATACTGAACACAGAATTGATCTTTTCCTTTAGCACCCGCTTGTGATTTTTAATGGATGCTGAAGAGGGCGTGGGGGCTAAAAAGCGGGGGGCAAGTGAGGCAAAAGGCAAGGTGTACGCTGGGAGAGCTCAGCACCCGGGATTTTACCAGTGAATGCAGCCCACGTTTGGCGCACCGCCAAGAGTGCTAATGATCAATATTAATACTAACATGCAATCCATGAAGACAAAACAGACTTTCATTGACATACTCCTCTATTGTAAAATTTGGGAGAAATTGCAAAAGAGGAGCAGCATAAAATTCAAATGATTGTGGGGTGTATGGAAAGGATGTAGACAGAAGTGAGGAGTGGGGTCAATAACGCATGTGAGGAAACTGAAGGACAAGCATGTGCCCAGATTACAGGCGTTATGATATGTTTGGAGTAAAGCCTGCTACATATCATTCCCCTTTTGACACAATACCCCAGGCATAGTTGCGAGGAAAATGAGATTACAATGCTGTATAGTTGTGCTCAAGCCATTTACCTGTGGTGTAGAAGTTTGAGATAATAATATTAGAAAATTAAACAAAAAATATTAAGTTTGAAAAATCAAAGTTTGAAATTATGCTTTCTGTCCTGCCACTGGCCTCTTTCGCAACCTTTGCAATTCTCTCTCTCTCTCTATTCTTCCCTCTAGCCCAACTCTCTCTGCTGGGCACACTCTCGATGTTCTGATCTCCTCTGAACTCCCCCTCTCAAACCCTCTCACCACTCCTCTCTCCTGGAGTGATCACTTTCTCCTCTTATCTTTCTCTCTTTCTCTCCACCCCTCAGGCAAAACCTATCCCCACACTGCCACCTTCCTTCTCAGTCATTCGACCCATGAAGCGTGTGTCAGTTGAGGCTTTTGCCACCTCTTTCGCCTCCCCTCCTGCAACTCTGGCTGACTCACACCCTGACACAGCCCTTTCTGTGCTTCACTCTGCTATCTCTGACACTCTCGAAGCACTTGCCCCTGCCATGAGGATCCGCATGATGCCTGAAGCCAAGTGCAACTCCTGGTGCGACTCAGATCTCGTTACCCTTAAACGCAAGTGTAGGGTGGCTGAGAGGAAATGGTTGGCATCTTGTACCTCCTCTGACAAACTGGCCTGCCGGCTGTTCCAAAGTCAATACCGACTCTCTTTCCTCACTAAGAAGAGAGCTCACATACAAGCCTGTATCTCTGCGGCATCTAATAACTCGGCCGAACTCTTTAAAATCTGCAAGGATCTGGCCAATCCTGCTGCAGTCTCTACCTCTCCTGTTCTGTCCCAGGCCCTCTGTACTGCCCTGGCTTCTCACTTGATCTCTAAAACTTAGGACATCCTGTCCACCTACTCTGCCTCTCCAGCTTCTCCCTCCATTCTCCCTGCTTCCTCCGACCCCCCTGCTGCCCCACTATCCCCCGTTCCCTGCTTTACCTCTCTTCTTCCCTGATGAGGTTTCTAGGCAAGACCGATCTATGAATAAATCATCAAAACATGTTCTTCCCTGCTCTCCCAAAACCTCCAAGGACCACATTGACACCCTTGCACCAGCGTTGGCCAACTTCTACAACCACTCCTTTGCCTTTGGAAACTTCCCCTCCCCTTTAAGCACTCTGGTGTGCACCCTCCGACTCCTCCCTTCCAGCTAATTATCGACCGATCTCTATCACTCCTTTCCTGGGCAAACTCCTTGAAAATCTGGCCACCTCGCAGCTTCATCATCACATCTGTTGGTTGTCTCCATGACCATCAGTCTGGCTTTAGAGCTGCTAAAAGCACGGAAACTGCTCTCCTGAATATCTGTGAAGACCGGATCTCTGACCTTGATTCTAATCTCCCCTCCGTCCACATCCTTCTTAATCTCTCATCTGCCTGTAACACGGTCAACCATGCCAGCGTGCTCAACTGGCTACATGATAACCTGGTATAACTGATCAGGCTCTGGCCTGGATGACCGCTTTCCTCTCTGACTGACCCTCCCTGGTTTAACTTTGGTCCTTCTCTCCTCTATCTCTCTCTCCACCTGCAGTGTTCCCCAGGGGTCTAGCCTTTCTCCTTGGGTGTTCAACCAATACTTTGCACCTCTAGCCCACTGCTTCGCTGCACTCTGTTCCAACTTCCAATGCTATGCGCATGACACCCAGCTTGTTTTCAGGCTCCCCTCTGCCGCCTCCTCTCCTCTCATCTCTGACTGTGTGTCTACAATCCAAGAATGGTGCACCACCAATGATCTCTGCCTGAATGCCAGCAAGACGGAGATCCTTCTTATCGGCACACCTACACCTCTCTTTCCCTGCACTCTCTGGTCGGCCTCCCTTGGCCCTCTTCCTGCTCCTACCTGCGTGGTTAAGAACCTCTGGGCTATCTTCAACTCCAGGCTCTCCTTCTCTCCTCACATCTCTGACTTATCTAAGAAGTCAAACTACCAACTTCACCTCATCAGAGGTATTCTTCCCTTCCTCTCCTTCCCCCAGATGCTCACTGTCTCTAGAGCGCTGGTCCTCTCTAAGCTTAACTACTGTAACAGCCTCTTTTTAAATCTTCATGCCTCTACTCTTAATACTCTCCAACTCATCCAGAACAGGGCTGCTAGACTTGTCCTTGGTCTCAAGCCCAGGGATTGTATCTCTCCAGCCCTGAAATCCTCTATTGGCTCCCAGTGGCTGCAAGGATCAAATGCAAGACCCTCTGCATTGTACACGATGCTTTCTGGGGCCTGGGACCAAAATATCTCCAGCTTTCTCTTCTGAAGTATCTCCCTACTCAAGCTCTTCGCTCTTCCATCTCCAACTCCTTGAGGGTCAATCTCTTTTTCCAAGCATAGAGCTGGAGGCAGATCTCTCTCTTCGGCTGGTGCCTCCCTCTGGAACAGCCTCCCTGCCTCTCTGAAACTAGAGCAGAACCATCTCAGGTTCTGGAAGCTGCTCAAGACTTTCCTCTTTGCTTCCGCTTTCTCTCTTCCTCTTCCTTGCTGACCTCCCATCTGTCATTGTACTGGTTACCTGGCTACCCTCTGAACCTCGGGCCCAGGTGCCTGCCCAGCAGTTGCACACCTGCACTGCCGCCTGGCAACACTGCACTTTGTGGCTGTATCTGTTACCCTATAGTCCCCCCACCTGCACGTCCCAATTACCTGCTGCCTGCACTTAACCCTTGCACTGCCACCTGTTGGCCGCACTTCCTTCTTCATGTTTTGTTTGTGTTTTGTTGATCATATGTCCTGCACTTCTCCCCTCCCCTTCCTCGGGCACTTCTCCCCTTTTGCCCCCCCCTGCACTTGCACGATCTCACTGTCACTGGGCCTAGTAAGATCGCTGTCTTGTTCTCCCTTGTTCCCTTCCCTTGCATCGTCGCGCCTTGATACACTGGTGTAGGGCGTGCTATAAATAAAATATATCATATCATATTATTGATAGGAAAAGCTGGGCAATTAAAAAAAATCAATGTTTTTGTTTAATAAAATGAATGCAATGGGTAGTGTGAGTAGGGTGGGTGCCATGTGTAACAGGCAGCAGAGGTTTTAAAACGTTAAAAACAGGGAAAATAGGACTCAAACCTAGCCTACATGGAAAGGGGAGTAAGAGTTGTCACGACCGTAAGGTGTCACCAGGGGTTTTTCGGTCAGAACATTTCAAAAACAATGCATGACTATGGAGAGGGCCATGTACAAGACTATACGAGAGAAACCACGGCTGTGGGTGTGCGGAGGGAAACTGAGGGAACTGCAATTTAAATCTAACCATAACAAATCAAAAACAAAACATATTTTTTTAAACTTACATTTTCCAAATTATTTTTAGAGATTATATTTTCAAGCTTTCTTGTTCCAAACTTAGTTTTCAAAGCAAGTCTAAGAACCATTTAGTTACAACACCACATCTTTAACAATTCTTCAAGTCAATGCTGGCCAAAGAGGATAGGGCTGTACTATGGAGAGCAAAGCATAAAGACTGCAAGGGGGTAGTGGCTCCGCCGCCACTGCTTCGAGTACAGTAGCAGCAGTGGTTAGTGTGGAGCTGGTACATTTCCCCGGATCCCAACTCACTGCAACCATTTTACTGTACTGAAGTATACCTCTGTAAAGCACTCCGTTATGCATCTGTACTGTTGTATGCCTCTGTAAAGTGCTCCATTATGCATCTGTACTGTTATATACCTCTGTAAAGCACTTTGTTATGCATCTGTACTGTTGTATACCTCTATAAAGTGCTCCATTATGCATATGTACTGTTGTATGCCTCTGTAAAGCGCTCTGTTATGCATCTGTACTGTTGTTGGCCTATGTAAAGCACTCGGTTATGCATCTGTACTGTTGTATACCTCTGTAAAGCACTTCGTTAGGCATCTGTACAGTTGTATACCTCTGTAAAGCGCTCTGTTATGCATCTGTACTGTTGTATGCCTCTGTAAAGCGCTCCGTTATGCATCTGTACTGTTGTAGGCCTATGTAAAGCACTCGGTTATGCATCTGTACTGTTGTATACCTCTGTAAAGCACTTCGTTAGGCATCTGTACAGTTGTATACCTCTATAAAGCGCTCTGTTATGCATCTGTACTGTTGTATGCCTCTCAAAGCGCCCCATTGCTTCCTTGAACCTCGGTCTGCGCTCAATGAAAAACATGATAATAATAAAAATACCACATTTTTTGCAGCAATTGTTACAGAGGGCAAGCCTCCATATCCCTAGTCTACATCCCAACCCTTCCCCAAACCCTAACTGCCTTAAAAATTAAAGATAAAACATACCCTTACCCAGGACGCCCCCCTTAAAAAAATGATGCAAGAAAAATGCGGTGGAACGGCCGCATTGATTTGGGTGGGTACCGTTCAGTGCCACCCCTTTCAACCTCCTAGACATTTTATCTGAATGCTCTGTACACTTTGCAGCCACTACTAGCAACAGATTAAGTACAGTAGCAGGTTCTGGGTGTTGTGAGTATTTTAACATGAACAAACACATGACACGTACAATTGGGGCTGACACCAAACATTGACAAAGCCGATAGTTTTGGCTGTTGCATGAGGAAACATGTTTATGTGTTCAAGCACACAGATACACTCGGGCTAATGGGGGAAGTGTAGAGGGGAATGCAAACAGAGGGTGAAAGAATTAATATGAATGTGAGAATTGATGAGAATGAGGGAAGATGTGTCAATTAATGATTATGATACACGAGTAAGGCTATGGTGCTGGCGGGGTGAATTAAACATGTTGAAGTTCTTTGAAAGTTTAAGGGCAACTGATAGCAGGAGTATGTATGGACAGATACAATGAAATGTGTTAAATGTGTGTAATGGATGCTTACATGATTTAATATGCATGTAAGCATGGATCAATGTGTGTGAGTGTGGCAGATGCATTAAAATGTGAGGGTGAGTGACAAGTGAGAATCAGGATGGATGAACAAGTGAATGAGATTGGGAATTAGTGAATACTTGACTAAGAACATGGTAGGTGAGCCCAGGATGGAGGAAAAGAGATCACAGGTGGATGGGGGAAAGTTCAGGGCAGGTGGAGAAGAGTATGGAGGGGGCCGAGAACTTATAGGATTCTAGATTTCAAAACTGACAGCCTCTTTACCCAGGACCCACTATCCAGGAAAAATGAAATCTAGGTGTGTTTTCCTCCTCGGCTACCATGTTGTGAAACCTAAGCCTTTCTCCCACTATCCAGGAAACTCAAATCTAGGTGTGTTTTTCTCCTCGACTGCCATGTTGTGAAAACCTCACAGTAACCAGAAAACTTCCAGTAACCCAGTGAAAATAATTGAACGAACGCCAACTGCATAGCTCTTTCTGCAACGCTTAGAATCTGACACCACCCCATTTAGGCCCACAGTCCATAGGAAAGAAGAACAGCAAGACGCTAACCCACAACTTGGCCAGCCCCCTTGACACGCCCAGCAAATTGCCCACACCCTTAGCATCACATCAAGCCAGGAACCCTCTACCACCTCCAACTTATTACTAACACAGAATAAGGATACCCTAGTCAATCCCCCAACAGGAGCCACCCACTATCATCACCATCTCCGAATTATAACCCAGGTATAAAGTTGCAAGGCTGCCGGGAGTACACTGTTATACCAATAATCACAACGGATGAAGATAAGAATGCCAAAATCCAAACCCTGCTAAGCCCCACAGACGGGCTACTGCCCCTGTTACCGACACTCCAACCCCCAAACCAACTTACCGCTAAGGACCATAACATGCCAAGACACTGAACAGGATGACACCAAAGAAAAACAGAACAAGGAACAAACCAAATGGAACCACACCCTCTTCCAGTAGAAACTGCCATGAATACAGAACACACCCCTACAAACTATGCGGCCAACAGAACAAAGATCATGAGAAGAGAAAAGTCACTATATCTAACACTGTACCTCACAACTGACCACACACCACAACATCTCAACACCACTGTCATCGGTAGACGCGCCAAGCACATACTGGAACCACATAGAAAAAGAAGAGAAATGCCAAGGAGAAAAAAGAACAAACCAACGCCCTCACCCCTTATATCACAAAAACACAAGGACACCGCCACCAACTACAATAAAACATAGAAGAAGCAGAAGAAACCAGCAACCCAATAATTAATTTAACAGACCGCTTCAACGACAAGGCAAACTCCGCGCAGCTCCCATCACATCCTGACAGTAACATGGAAGCAGACCAACAGAACAACCACAAGACAAAACAATGTTAAAAAATAAACTAAACCACACCGAAAGGATCCACTGCAACCTTAATCAATGCAAGATTATTGTCCAATCATGCCACAGAGATATATGACATACTGTGTGACAAAGGTATCAACATCCTATTCACACAGAAACATGGCTAGATGACAACTACAACATCACACTACACTACTGCCTCCCTGACAACTTCAAGTGCTCACAGACAAACAGGAAAGACAAAATAGGAGGAGGACGTACAATAGCATATATGGAACACCTGAAAATTAAAACAAAAGAACCACTAAACATCAAAAACTGTGAATCTCTAATCCTTCACCTGACAGTGAACACCAAAACAAGCATCAAATTAATTCTGGTTTACAAACCACCGACATACGATGCGACTTTCGTGGACACCCTCACAGAAGCCATCACCAATTTAGCTATCAAGGAGGAACACCTGATAATCCTCAGGGAATCTGGTTAGAAGTAGAAACCGCTGACTCACAAAAATCACTAGCCAAACAACTGAAGACAATGGAACTACATCAGTTGGTCAAAGGAACAACACACACGGCAGGACACACACTTGATGTAATCTTCGCCAACAAAAACCTCCTCACCACGGCACCACCAATACAGATCCTCTGGAGCGATCTCCACATCATTCCATTCGTGATCATGCTACCAATGAAAGCAACCAAACAACCCAACAAACTACAAACTATCATGAAAAGAAACTGGAGGACCATCAAAGCTCGCAACTTAGTAGAACAACTCGAAATGACAAAACCACCAACCACGAACCTGACCCAAGTCAACCTCAACAGAAGAACACAACTACTTCATAAATGGATCACCGGAACAATTGACAATATCTCCAAGGAAAAACCTTTCACCCCATCGTGCAAGAGAGCAACGGCAACATTATTTACTCTGCTCCTCAGCGCAATGGAAAGGAAAAACAAGAAGCTGTAACTAGAATGGAGCAGTAAAGACGACCAGGCAAAAAAATCACAATTTTAACGACAAATCTGTTCATACAAAAAGGAAATCCATAAGGCCAAAAAGAAATGATATGACAACCATATAACAAAAGCCGCAAACACCCAAAAATAACTGTTCAATATCATAAACAAAATGAGGAACCCCCTTGGCTGCAACAACATACCGGTACGCTCATTGAAACTATGCAATGACCTTGCGGACCACTTCAAAAACAAAATCAGCACCATCTACTAAATCATACAAAGCAGACCGGTCAACCTAACCACAAGACCCACCCTCCCAACCGAGGATCATCAGAACACACTCCAAAGCTTCCCACAAATAGCAGAGACATTCGTCAAGCTGGTAAGAAATAGCAACAAAGCACGGCCCCCAATGGACCCCTGCCCTCCAGACATACACAAATCAATCCTCGCACAAGACACACCTCTGGAGTACTACAGAGACCTCTTCAACCTATCATGCTCAACAGGAAAACTACTGCGAAATTTCAAATGAGCGTACATTAAACCACTCCTCAAGGACACAACAGGCAATGTGGAAGACCTCTCCAACTACAGACCAATCTCAAACACCCCTACCCAGCAAAACTACTCGAAACCGACGTCTATGGAATAACACAAGAACACATAGAAAAACACCAACTGCTGGACCAGGCACAAGCTGGTTTCGGACCTGTGGGAGGAAGGGAAATGGCACTCCTCTCAATCTGGGACGATCTAAAGACAAATGCAGACTCTGACACAAGCCCAGCCCTGATACTCCTCAACCTCTCTGCAGTATTAGACACAGTCAACCATGACATTCTCATCAAGAGACTGGAAGAAATAGGAATCACCAACGTAGCACTACTCTGGATCAAATAACTCCCAACAGATAGAACAGAAACCGTCTGGATTAAACCTTTTGAATCCACTTCAATGGAAACCACCTGTGGAGTACCACAAGGATCATGCTTATCTCCACTGCTCTTCAACATCTAGCTGACTCCACTAATGAAGCTCATTAAAAGACACAGCTTCACATGCTACAACTTCGCTGATGACACATACATCATCGACAAAACACAAGGCACACATGAAGAAAACACAATGCTGGAAGATTGTCTACAAGAACTTTATGGTTGTATGAACACAAACAGCCTCAAACCCAACCCAGGCAAAACAGAAATAATGGTATACTGAAAAACAGGGAAAACAAACACTACATCCCATGGCCGACAGAACTAGGAACAGCACTGACAGTGTCAAAAACAGCAGAAAAACCTGGAGTCCTGATGGACAACAAACTAACTCTAGAACCACAAGTAAATGCAATAATCAAGAAATGTTTCTTCCTCACAGTAAAAAGAATCCTACCGTCCCTTTCCTTCACCCATAAGTCACTCACCATTATCTCCCCCATCCTGTCCAGATTAGACTACGCCAACAACCTACACCTTGGAATGCTGAAACGCCTACTAAAGAAACTACAACGTATACAAAATGCAGTGGCCAGACTCCTGCTCAGACTACCATGAAAGCGTATGGGCCCTTCTGAGATTTTTTTGTTCCACAGTAGCTATTCCGATTTTGCGTTCCTTGCTTTTTTGATCTGATGCCATACTGACTTGACACCAGCTGATCAATATCCGGTTCACAGCACGTGCACATTAAGCATTCAGGTAGGTACTTATTACAGACATTACACTGTGAATTGAAAGAATGTCTATTTGTAGTCATTGTGGACCCTTAAGTGTTCATCTGCGGTGGATATGACCCTTCAGTGTTCCTCTGCAGTACATACGACCCTTTAGTGTTCCTCTGCGGTGGATACAACCCTTTAGTTCCTCTGCGGTGGATATGACCCTTTAGTATTCCTCTGCGCTGGATATGACAACCCTTTAGTGTTCCTCTACGGTGGATACGACCCTTTAGTGTTCCTCTGCAGTGGATACTCCCCAGTCCTTCAAATGGCATGTGATTCCTCTTCATGTGGATTATTGTCCATGTGCACTCTATTTACATATTGCACAAAAGTAATGAGGACTTAGGTCTGGATATTCCAGGTCTCAGCCCATAATGCACATCGGAGAAGTCTGCACACTGGGACAGCAATGAAGTGGTAGGTGCAATGGGACAAGTGACTATTAATTACTTACTTTCACAATCAACCTCCTCTGATAAAGAGTGCAAAATAGCACACTAGATATCACCATTGCTACTCTACAAAAGAAAAGGTTCAGTAGTAGAAACAAATACACATTTGGGGACTCTGCACCTTGAGTATTAGTGGAGGCTGTTCACACATTTCCTCTGCAGGGTTACTCGAGTCTGTTGTGCCCTCCTTCCTCCCTTCCGAGTGGATCCGGTGTTACCAGGGTCTGAATAATGTGTGAAGTGAATGCAAGCGTGCATGCGCGCACCCACACACATGCATACAAGCGCATACACATGCACGCACACACACAGAAACACTGGGTGTGGAGTCTGAGGTATGGTTCCTTCAATGAAAACCTTCAGGAATATCATTTGTCACAAACATCCAAGTTGTAATAGATTTTATTGGACCTACTGAACATAATATGCTGAGATGGAGCCGTGCATCAGCATTTAAAATTGTGCGACTTCATCAGATGGCCACAAGGAAAACCAATATTTCTCTCCTCAGATTCAAACATTGCTCCCTTCAAAAGCAATGCTAATGTGAATTGAATGCCTGTTTCACATCTGTAACAAGCAATATACGCTCACTTTTTCTGATGCAGACATCTGTAAATGTGCTGTCTACCAGCTTTTTCCTCTAGCCTGAGGGTCCTGATGGACAACAATCTCACTGTAGAGCCACAAGTAAATGCTCTACTCAAGAAATGCTTCTTTCTCCTGCGAGCGGCAAAAAGGACCTAGCGTTCCTGTCAATCGCCAACAAAACACTTACCATCATCGCTCTGGTCATGTCCAGAGTAGATTATGCCAATAGCCATACCTGGATATGCCTGAACGACTTCTAAAAAAACTACACATACAAGCAGCCAGACTCCTTCTCAAACTACCCTGAAGAGAACACATCGCACCCGCGCTAATAATACTACACTGGCTACCAATAAAACAATGAAGAAAATTCAAATCAATGTGCATCATGCACAGAGCAATATATAACTAAGGCACAGAATTCCTGTGAGATAAATTACGCCTATGCCAGCCGACAAGAACGCTCAGATCAAGCAACGACATCCGCTTGGAAATGAAACCCTACAACAGAAGAAAACTTGGAGGATCCTCTTTCTCTCACCAGGCACCGAAAACCTGAAATGACCTACCGAAGAATATACGGAACACAAGAAACCAACTAGCATTCAAGAAACTGCTCAAATTCTGGCTCTTCAATGCGTAATTTGAAGACCACCCACAAGAACAGCCACACCGCTAAACAACGCTGAACAAAGATACCTATCCCGGGCCCCACCAAACACCCGAACACTAACAGAATCCAAGGAATGCACTCCACAACATACCATAAGACATAATGAGAGATAGCCATAAAAGGAGGACACTAAAGACTGAACACATACAGACCAAGACAGAAGCACTTAGATAACTCATCCATAGCACCCCGGCCTGTACCACACCCGAAGTTCCAGCAGACTAATTCACATAGATAGTAGGGAATGAGGACACTACAACTCCTGCTCTGACACCCAAGAAGGAGAATAGACACACCAATCTCACTATACATTGTTCATTAGAATACAACACTACACAGAGTTCATTAGAATACAACAGGGAGTGCACTGCACTAAAACCCTCTACAGTAAGACCGTCAAGAAAGAATAATAGCAACTAATCCCACCAATAGTAATATAATTTAAAACAAACAAGATTTGCCACAACCAAGATTCTCACCCCACTAACCATATCTTCAAATCTCTGCATACCTAACTCACCCAAAAATTCACACAACCAACTCTCACCCAGCAAACCACACGAACTTCACCACACTGCATCAACAATAAACTAACAACGCATAAACAACACCAACAGCACACGTGGTCGCGCCCCGGTCCAATACTAACACCAAAGCGCAGCACATGGTGCATTCGAGCTGAAGCCGTCAACAGCACACCACCTCTCTCTCTCTCTCTCTCCTCCTCCCTCTTCTCCCGACTAACCAAACCCCTTCCCCATTCTTGTTTACAGAGCCGCCAGAGCGCCTGGGGTCCAACTCCAATGGTGATGATGCACGTTATAAATACCCTTAACATTTAGCCTAGCAGACGTGAAGCCTTGAAGCCCTGCACCTGGCCTCAGTCTGCACCCTTCAGAGCAGACCCTTCCTGCAAAGCTTCTGGTATCTTCGAAACCAAAATGTTTTAGAATGGTTCAGTAGGGATCAAGCCTTCTTGAGGCGTAATACAAGATTATGGCTTTATTAGTTCTTACTTCTCAATGCCACTTGAACAATGTGAAATCCCCAACCATCAATGTTGCATCCCCAAAGGACCTTCCTTGTTTAGGGTTCCACAATTTTGAAGGATGTAGAATTACAGATGGTGCCAATTTTTAAACTCTATTTGTTAGGTAGTTTTGAGTTATTGTGAGATGAAAAGCAAAGCAGTTCCTCTCAATGGCATGCATAACGGAAAAGAACCCCTGGCACTTCAGCAAAATCTGTGCAGAAGGGATATCAAGATCGGGGCACCGGAATCCTCATCATCATGCTGTATGACGGTATTAACTGAAGCCCTGTGGCAGCTTTAAATAATTCCACAAAAACACACCGTCCTGATGGAACCAATGGAGGCAGCTTCTGCTGAGTGTTGTTGATTGAGCGGATAGAGTGCAGGGTGAGAAATTGAGGGAAGATGTGAACTATTTGGCTCCTTTCTGTAGCCATGAAGAGTCTGATGGGCTTGATACCAACAGCTACCTGGAGCTACTTTTGCCTTCCCAGGCCGGTTAATGTCGAACACGCACAGCTATGTGAATTTAACTCTGTGCGTTTGGGACAATCTATAAACATTAGGGTGCATCTTTACAGCATTTAAAACATTTACAGCATAAAGGGGTCCTAAATTATGGGCGAAATTAAACTTTTGCATCTTATGTGGAAGTTAGATTTGCAAACCGCTAGCTTTGCGCAGTGGCAGTATCGTAGCTCATGAGGTTTAACCGAGGCACAATTATTGCTTAAAGTTTTTTTTAACAAAAAAAAAGATTTTCAAACCACTATGTTCTAGCTCCTGGTTCCCCAGCGGTAGCTCCTAGTCACTGGTTAATGCTGAACACCAAGGGCTGCTTTCAGCGCCTGCTTATCCACCTTAATTTTGATCCCTGATGTGTCCAGCTCATAACACAAACAGAGTATTGCACTACTCTGCTGGACACAGAGTTTCTGACAATAGTCATTGACATGGAAAGTCACTCATGGAAAGTGTTACAGGACTAGCCAATGCGTGGCAGCTTAGCATTATTGTGAAGGAATCTGCAAGAGTTGTGTTTTGGGACTGTGAAAACGCCTGAAGATGGTGCTATGACATCAAGGAGGACCAACGCCATGTTGGCTATCGAGGTGAAGTGGGTTGCAGACTCATTTTGGCAAGAGGACAATGCCACAGCCAAATGATGTGTAAAATATACTCCAGAGCTCGAAAGGAAGAGCAGAGACCATACATACCCTCATGATACATAGGCTTGGGTGCAGACGCAGACATCAACGCCTCACGACAAGTGCGAGCGGCTTACTACTCCATAGTTAAGCCAACACCACACAGAGGGATTAACTGATTCATTGGCCTTCCAAAGGGGAAAACAAAATGTGAAATTGTGTAATTGAAACTGGGATAAACCACCATTATCGGTTACACTGAGGGAGGGGTTTTACTAAGTAATTAGAACATTAATTTAAGCTGAAGGTGGAAACATCAGCCACAGCATTTGACAAGAGAACCATTTTGGGAAGTAAGGAGAGCAACGCTGTAAACAGAGGAAAGAAGGAGAGTTAAGCTGGGGGTCACCAGAAATGTAGGCTGAGCGGGAAGGGGACACCAAGAGCTCTGAGAAGAAGCACATGATGAGAGGTTCTGAGGCCCTGAAGAGGTGCGCTCGATGAGAGGTGCTTGATGGGAAGCCCTAAGACTCTGAATAGGAGTGCTCGAAGAGAGGTGCTTGAATCATAAAGAAAAGCCCTTGAGGATAGGTGCTGACACGCCAGGGAAAAATCACTTGACGAGGATCTGAAATCCTCAAAAGAAGCGCTTGGAGAGAGGCACTGGAACCCTGGAAATAAGCACTTGGTGAGAGCTGCTTGGATCCTAAAGAGAAGTAATTGACGAGAGCCACTGACACACTGGGGAAAATTGTTTGATCAAATGCTAGGACTTTAAAACCTAAACTCCTACCCACATGCCCTGTGGGGAATTGAGTCCCTTGCTGACTGCCTACAGAAGGGGCGTGGCCTAGATGTTTGGGCTGGGCTGCTGCCATTGGTGGCAGAACCCAGACTGATTTTCATGTGTCTGATCCCCTTCTGCAGTGCTGCAGACATGGTAAAAACGAGGCATGGGAGGTCGCCTCAAGCAATGCCAGACGGTAGATTCATTCTAAACCTTCCGTAAATCATTTTATGTCTTAGTTTAGCATTTTAGGCAAAGCATGAGGCGGAAAGGGGGCCCATTGCAGGTACCATAACGCATGGAATAAGGACACCAGTTTCCCAGTACATCACAAGTCAGAACCGGCATACCCCCCCCCCCCCGAGCAAAACTGCTCAATGATTTATTTGGAAGGTCCCTGAGCATTGATGTGGGACACTGCAGTTTTACTTGGAGCGGCCGGTAGCATTTAATGGGGTTCTAGGCTGTCCTGGTAACCCAAATCTGCCATAAGCCTTTCCAAGCACTCCTTGATACATAGTTCCACAATGAACTGGTATTGGGGTTCCAGGCAATCATGTAAATATTATTCCACAAGGAAGCTTTCTTAAGATTCCAGCCAGCCCTGTGAACGAAATTCCACTGATCCCCATGACGCTGCCCGCTTGCCCTGCACTCAAAGCACATCTAATGCACTGAGGGTCCGGAGTAATGTTAGTCAGGGTCTCACCTACCCTGTATAATATCTACACAAAACGGCTTTTTGACCACCTTTACTCTCTGGTAGTCTCATCACAAACTATGCTGGCGACACCCAAATCGTCACCCCCCTCTCAGGGGAAAATAGGTAGGGCTCCACTAAGGTGAATAACATTTAGGAAATTATTCAAACTTGGATGTCCCTGCATAGTCTCTGCTTGAACGATGAGAAAACAGAGCTTCTGCTATTTGGCACATCAGCCCGCATCGCAAAACTTGACCCTTCCTTTTGCTTCTTTGACATCGATGGCTATAAGATCCCCATCTCCTCTACGGTAAAAACTCTCGGCGTCCACCTTGCTGTTGCGCTCAATGTGTCCCATCAAATCAACCTCATCGCCTCCTCAGCAGCCTATGCCAAGAAGCGCATCCAAGCTAGTAAACCATTCCTAACTTCAGATAATCATCTCACAGTCGCCCGTGCTCTTGTGGGATCAAAGTTGGACTGCTTTAATGTCTTGTTCTGGGGCATCTCCCCAAAAAACTTAAACAGGCTCCAATTGACCCAGAACAATGCTCTCTGCATTGCACCTGAATAAGCATGACCACCTCTCTGAAGCTAGAAGATCTGTCGATTGGCTCCTGGTCCGAGATATAATTAAATGTAAAATTCTCTCTATCACACATTGTTGCCTGTCAAGCGATGACCATATATATCTATCCCAAAGACTCACCACATATCAGACCCTTGAGGCCCACCTACAGCTACTGCCTCGTCATACCACGATTAAGACGCAAACGAGCTGTCGGGTTGAGCTTCCCGGTGGTGGCAGCAAGCCTCTGGAACAACCTACCACTCTTCCTTAAATCTGAACCCTCAAACGCACGGTTCCTGAAAAAAATGCAAGACCTGCTTGTTCAACTAACTACTACTGTTCCCATCAAATGCATCTTGTCTGTAACTAGCGCCTAGATGCCTAGGGGCTCCACGTGCTTCTATAATATAAAAATAAATAAGTAAATAAAACCTTTTTTGAATTTAAGGCACAGCAAAGTATAGGGAGTATTTGGTGCTCAAAGTTTACATTTTTGGAACTAAAGCTCTTGATGGCCATGTGGAAGGAACCCCAGTGCAATGCTCCTCGCCCTGTGTGGGGGCCAAGGTATGTCCCTTTCCGCGCAATCGCCGGAGCAGAGCATGCAGAATGGGGTCTGTCCCAGCGCAGAGAGAGTCGCTGCACAGAGGGCAGAAGGGTTTGGGAGCAGTGTCGTGCCCCTCACGCTTGCCCTGCTCCAGGCGGAGCTCGTGTTTCCCAGCTCAGATCAGCCAGGCAATCATTGTACCTTTCGGGATCCCAGGAAACCGAAACCTCCGCTTTATTGTCCACATTGAAGCCGCTTTGTTCGCGAAATACCGGACACTTGTACCGGGCACCACACAACCTGCCGCCTGTGGCATCCACACACAGGCGTTTGTGTCCGAGAGATTGTATCAGAGCGACCGACCGAGACACTGTGCTGGGAGAAGTGCGGTCAATTCTCTGGGGACCATTTCACCCAGGATGGATTTCGTTGCCGTTTGCACGAGTTGGCGCACATGCAAGGCTCCTTTCCATCGGGTTTTCTCCTCGAATAATTGCACAGTATTAAGAAGAAGTACCTCTGTGCAATTCAGCACACAAGGTAAACAATCCAAAGGAACCAGGCGGCCATTTGCTTGCACAGGCGTCGCCGTTTGAAAGATGACCTCTTAGAAACACCATTGAGCAAATTAACCTTGTCCACAAATCGACAGCTACCCCACGAACCTTGTCCTCCTTAAGCAATCACTAACTTACCCCTTATTATAATTTTTTTTAAAATCCATATGACACAGGACAATACATATATTTGTGAGCATTAAATGAGTGTGTGAAATAGACTCAAAGGGGTCGATTTGCAAAGAAGTTACCCGGGATATCTCTGAGTTGCTCATGTAGGGAAAAGATTTGCTTCGCAAAAAAGTTTACTCCCACAAACAGTGACTTACTCCTGAGCTACGATTCTCTTTCCAGGAGTAAATTGGACTTACTCCTGTTAACTTTTCTGTGAAGTGTACAGTCTCTGTCTGGGAACAAGTCAAACATAGGTCAAAGTTATTACAGGTAAATCATCCAAGAAGAATGGATTCCTTTATGGAAAAATCACGGAGGAAATGAGTGCTCCTCATGGGCACGTGACTGGGCTGCATGGTTCTATGTGATGTTAGCTAAAGCATTTTAGTAGAGGCAATTTTTTGCCGAATTTTATCAAAAAAACACCAATTATTTCATATTTTTTATTTGGGTGGCTCATCCCCCAAACCCCGTTACCCCATGTTTTTTACCCCCAAGCCCTCCCCACCTGTTTTAACCCCTTAGCCCCCATATATATATATATATATATATATTTTTTTTTAATCTGTATTTTTCCGGTAAAATTGACTCTACTAAAAAGTTTTCGCTAAAATCACTGCACACCAGGCTACATCAGTGTCAGGGCCATACTTCAGATTATCGATCGGTGAAAGGGAGGATTCCCAATCTGGTCAAATATAATTGAAACGTATGGGATTGTTTGAAACCTTTGAGGCTAGAAGGCAGACGTTTGTTATTGAAAATGAGCATAGCGATAGATTTTGTTGGAGTCTGGGGTGAAATTCTCAGATTCCCCACTTACACGGGCATGCGCCTCTTGCCAGAGGAGGTTCAGGGTGACACTGTGCGGCTATTTTGTACTTCAGTCGTTGTTGGCACTGCGGTGCATGGGTATTGTGACGGTTATAGGTCAAAGGTTCGAATGAAAAGGATCGAATGACAAAAGGGTCGAATCAAAAGGACCGAAAACAAAAGATTCGATTTTTTTTGGGGGGGTCCCCCCCAAAACCCACTTTTTTGTGGTAAAAACCACTTTTTTTTCCTATACGGAAACCCCCAAAAAATATATATTTAAAAAAAAAATTCAACCCTTTGGTTTTAGGTCCTATTGACTCGGTCCTATGGCATTCGATCCTTTTGGATTCGAACCTTTGACCGGACACCTATTGTGACAGTACCGCGCAAGCATGGTGACACGATTGTTGGGATAAGGAGGTTACATCGTGGAAGAATTTGTCTAATACGAATTCGCCAATTTTTTTTCTCCGTATTTGCCTGAAAATCTATGTGGAGGTTGGGGGTGGGTAATCATGATAATTAAGTTATGAGGAAGTGGGGGTTGGTGCGGGGGTCTTCCCCCACATATATTTGCGGTCAAATTGAATTAAAGAAAAAATAAATTCAACACACTGGTATTTGTTGAATCTTTTTCACTATAATCACAGAGAACCATGATTGACACATGGCTCGTGCCCCTATTCACAGGTGGCTGCGCATTCCATGGGTCACAGCAGGCGGTGCAACGTGTACACGATCATGGGAATACATCGTATTCCACTGTAACTTTTTTGGGAAATGTTTCTGGAAGTAACACTATGTTTGCACCACTTTGGGTTTTCTGACACAACCCCAACAGATAGAAGGACAATGTGTTGGGGGTAAACTGCCCCCGTCCATATGGGAAGGGCATTAGGACCCCTCTCCCCGTCCTACTAATGACCCCTTGAAGCCTTCTGCTGAGTTGTATCCTATTTCCTGGCCAGGGCAAGATGGATTCCTTTGGGACAGCCAGACAAAAGCTTGGCAATCTGGCTTAGCTTTCAGGATCTCGGGTAGTGGAGGAGGCTAAAGTGTGCCCTCCCTTTTAACTTTAATCAACAAGCCCGAGGGTCCTGCCCTGAGGCGCAGAGGCGCAGAGGCACTTCCAAAGCTGTGCATCAAACTCACGACAAGCACTGCAGCCCCATCTGCCAGCATAGCCCCCTCCCTCTCCCTTCCCCCACTGGGAGCTGCAGGCCTGGGCTGTCAGTGTCCAGGGCTCAGCTGGGGTCAGTGCATGGCACCCACAGCACTGAATCATTGCAAAGGATGGTCAAGCACGGGCACAGAGCGGAAGATCTCCGGGCAGTGGAGGAGGGCTAGGGCTTGCCATCTGAGTAATACATGAATACCGAGTGTGTGGCCAGTGACCAAATATTTTCTAGCACTCCTGTGACATTGCAGGTGGACACCACTGCTGCCAGCATCCATAGCTGCTCCCCTCAGTGTTGACATATTTGGGTGCACACTACAGCTCACACCTGCTCATTGTGGTTGATGGACACCACTTCATACTTAAAGTGAGTCTGAGACAATGGGCCTCATTACACGGTAGGCGGTGAGCCATGGCGCTATTAGCTATTAGCGCCATGGCTCATGCCGGTAAAATACCGGCACCGCCTTGGCGGAAAGGGGATTTACCGCCCCATTCCAAGGTTGGAGGGGCGGTAAATCCCCCTTCCGCCATTGCCCATCCCCATTCCCATTTCTGCCCCATTCCCACCGGTAAATCCCTACCGCCATCCGTGTAATGAGGCCCAATAAGTACTGGGGTTTAAAAATAAGTGCCAGGGCTGTGTCCTGGCAAACACCCCACAAAGTAAGCACTGTGTGTGGTTAAACAAGAAGAAAATCCACCCAGTGGTGTTGAACTCCGCCCCTTCGAGGGTCCAATCACGTCAGGTAAATAATTCCCATTAAGCTTTATTGAATACAAATGTCATTTTTATGGATATCCCCAAAACCTGGTGTGAATTCAGCCCAAGGACTGGAGTTCCACACATTATCACCTGTGAAGAAGGACAATGGGGGACATTACGACCCTGGCGTTAAGGGTTTAACGGTGCCGTAAAAGGTGTCGGCGCCGTTAAACCCTTAATGCCTGATTACGAGGTCCCTTTGCGGCTCCCGACCTTAATGGCTGGTCTGGACCAGCCGTTAAAGTAGGGACCCGCAAAGGGACTTCCGAGGTAATTACGGTACCGCAATTTGCGGTACCGTAATTACCACCTTCTCCAGTCCCATTGAGCCCTATGGGGCGAAAATGGGAATGGGGAAGGGCCAATGGTAAATGGGGAATTACCACCCCGCCAACCTTGGAATGGAGCGGTATTTCCCCATTTACCATTGGTGGACTCCTTACAATACCGGCAGCAACCATGGTGCTAATAGCGCCATTGATTTCCGCCGGGGTTGTAATGAGGGCCAATGTGGTCCTAAAAGCTGACAAAAAAAAGTAAACATCAGAACATTAAAGAATGAATAATACTGGCATTTTAATATTTAAAAATATGTATACTTATTATATAGCGAGTCTACAAAACAAATGCTGTAATTCACACAAAAACTATAATGGGGTTAGATTTCTAAATTCTCAGGGCCTTTTCTTGCGATCATTGGTGCACAACAACGTGCCAGTATCTCTTCTATGTTTAAAAACTGTGTTTACAGGAAGGCGAAGGAGGGTCCATGTTTGTAGGAGGACTGGAAACAGTGGTCGAAGTGAGCAGGAACGGTCGGGAGCGGAGTTCCACTACTTTCATTTTTTACTGTTAACAGTTCCGCTACTGTTTGCAACTATTTTTCCCATTCTGGAATGGTTCTTTTTGAAGTTAGATTACACTTCTCATCTTTACCGCCCAATTGCAGTTACAGGTAAACTGAAATTAGTTTCAACTCAATCGGCTGTCAACCAGCCTGGCTGCAACCCTTGGGTCACAGTTCCACTAGTTTTTATGGTACACTTTTACCACTGACTGGCAACATTTGGCCTGGGGGGCAAGTTTACATTTCTGGCCCGTAGTGCAATGGCCCAAGCCCACAGTGCAGAAGCCCCAACCTCCAGAACAAGTAAACCTAATACCAAACTCCCCCCGCCCCAACACATTCTCAAGTATATATAGTAGACATTATTGACACTACTTTCCTTTTATGCAACATATTTTTCAGTTATGTTTGTGGTTTTTTTTAAAGACCTAGATACCTGGAAATTCTCCCACTTACCAAGATGTAAACGTATTCCACAAGGAAAATATGATTGGTGCAATGGGAAAACTGATACCTGGCATCCTGCCTACCCAGCCCACAACAAAAAAAAACATGCCTGTACCCTGTGTACTCAACCCCACAACATAAGAACCTCACTTGTCATCCTGCCTCCTCACCAGTATGCTTAACATACAATGGTTAAATTATAATTATTCATAGTGTAATGCTATAGAGTTTTAAACCCATATGAGTGAGGCTTTCTCTGCAGATAGTTAAGGAAAATAAGGCACAGTTATGAAAAGTGTTTTGCTTAGGATCACATCATGTATGAAATGTGGAAGGTGAGGATTTTAACCCTGTCTTCCTTCCTATTTCCAGGGCTTCCAATTCAGAAAGCAGGGGAGACTTAATGTTCTCCTATTCCATATTCGATATTGGATATTAGTTATTATTCAAGGGCTAAACTAGGATACTGTTCAATACATATGGTTTTCAAAGCTCCCGTGTTTCTACAAGGGGGATGCCTATTAATCATCTGTATCCTGAGCGAATACATCTGCAAACAAATTATAATGAAAACGTACTATAATTATAATCTTAGTCTGTACAATGGTGTGTACTTTCAAAGCACCAAGTCACATGATAAAGCAACCTGAAAGAATATGAAAGAACTAGCAAATGAAACATATGGGGCCTCATTCCGACCCTGGCGTTAACCAAGGCGCTGTTAGCGCCTTGGTTGACGCCGTTATCTTTCCGACTCCGCCATGGTGGATGGTGGAAAAACCGCCCCGTTCCAAGGTTGGCGGGGTCGGTAATTCCCCATTCACCATGGGCCCTTCCCCATTCCCATTTTTGCCCCATAGGGCTCAATGGGAATGGGGAAGGTGCTAATTACAGCACCGTAAATTACGGTGCCGTAATTAGCTCCAAGGTCCCTTTACGGGTTGGTTTTTTAACGCCTGCAAAAAGCAGGTGTTAAGTTCCAACCCGCAAAGGGAACTCGGAATAGGGCGGTAAGGGTTTAACGGCACCGGTCTCGTTTCCGGTGACCGTTAACCCTTACCGCCTGACTCGGAATGAGGCCCATGGTCTTAAAGCAAGTATGCATCACTTAGTCAGAAAAAAGAGAGTGGGTCAAGTCAGTCCCAGAATCGGGTGCAGGGCATGCAGGTCACACATAGCTCTCAGCAACAATCAACCTGCTGACCTACGATTACAAATGTGCATCTGCATCTCATTTCCTTACCCATAAACCTTCCTTTGCAGCACATTCTAAATGCCCCCCTGTTTCTTACACTTAACTTTCAGACCTCCATTCCCCTTTTGCTCCATCCCTTAACTATTAACTCGATCCACCTCACCTTATCTTGCATGCACCGCCTTCCCTTGTCCACAATGCTCAGATACCAATTCTTTGCCACTCATGCCTTTTAATTGCCCATCACACCAAGCCCAGGTCTTGCCCCTCACCACCGTCCATTTCACTGACTTATAGTTAGACAGTAGTCCACCTTGATGTGCCAGTCAGCCTCTGCCAGACACAATAAGAAGCCATAGTTAGGGTCTTACTAGTAATGGTGGCTATGGGGTCTGCATTTGGACAATGCAGAGCAAAAGACAGCGAGGGGGAGTGGCTTTTTTTGCACTGCCATGTTGCACTTTCTTGGAAAGCTGGCTGTATATTTCATCTCACAGAAGCAGAGAGAATTGCAAGGGGAATAGGCTTTGGTCCTGGAGGAGAGGGAGCAGAATTGGCCTATTATATTTATTTGTGTTTTCAATTAAGGGTGTATGTGCGTGTGTGTGTGTTTGTGTGTGTGTGTGTGTGTGTGTGTGTGTGTGTGTTTCAGCTTTTCGTGACTGGATTAATGTATTTGACTGTATTTGTGACAGTGTGAAATATACGTGGAAGGATGGATCTGTGTCCATGTGACTGCATCTCTTTATGTGAATCTGGTGCTGATTTGCATGTGTGTGTCTTTTGTTGGTCACATAAGAGAAGTGTGCTCTGGACGGGACAACGGAAAGCGATCGCAGGCTTGAGGGGTCATTCAGAGTTTGGTCGTAACGTAAAACCGTCACTTTTTGGAAATTACCATTGATTTTACCATCCACCCAATTCAGGGTTTGATCAAATAACACCAGTGGTATTCCATGGGAATACAGGCGGTGGTATTTTAGGTGGACATTTTGCAGAAAATACACCTATGTTTACCTCCACCTTGTGGAGGTAAAATATCCAAACTGGTCCTATATGTTTTTAATCTTTCTTTTTACTGTACAGAACGGAAGCAGAAGTGCCTCCCTTCAATAGAGTGAGCAATGTTTTTACAAAGGGCCATGACGAGAGGGTAAAAAGGCGGGCATCTCTGATTGCCTACTCCTCTCACTACCGTACCAATATAACGCATACAAGGCCAGAATGTATGCATTTGTGCATAAGGAATATAACAGTAGTGATATGAGCTACATAAAACCCTTTTCACATTACCGCCATGGGAGCTGGTGCATCTGACATAGCACTGAGAGCGAAGCCTCAACATTAGGTATTCTTGGGGGCAATCCTGATAAATTCGCTCTAGCATAATTTGCATCTGTGCAAGATTTAGAGACACATTTCTCTGACTAGTACACTTGTTGTGTTTGTGGAAAGGGATCCAACTGGATTTGCAAATATACCCCATCTCTAGAATTGAGGAATTCCAATAGACTAACACCCAGTGCTTTTCTGAGGACGTAGTGTTGGTTTGGAATTCTCTACTTCCAGACACTGTACATCTTTATAAATGATTATTTGGCAACTTGAGCCCAGACCATTTAAAAAACATCTTCTAGATTTCAGAACTAAGCCGCTTAAAAGAAGTACATATGCCCATTACTGTGACTGCCACCCCTCTCCGCCCCTTCCCCCGGGTCCACACCGGGGTCACATGTAACAAGTAACCCCATGCTTGACATACTGAGCCCATCATCACCGGCAGATGCCACAGTTTTCTTTAAAATGTCACCACTTCTCCCACCCTGACCCCTCAGCTCTCATTCATATTGGCTAGAGGTGCTTACGGAAGCTTCCAAGGTCACTTTTGGAAGGTGTTCATTCCCTATCCAAGGAGCCACACTCTGGATATGAACTTGAGTAAAGTTTATGGACATTTAACTTAGATTTTGGAAATCGGTGGAAATATGGCTGATGTCCCATTACGGATCACTGTCCTTAGTAGGAATCTGCCTTGACTTTTCCTTTGCTCCAGTTGGACTGTTGAGGGCTATCAGCGCCAACAGGACATCAGCACTTTACCAAATCTTAACAGATACCATACAATTGCTGCTTTTCAGAACGAATTTCCCCGACATCACCTAATGGAACAACAACAGCTTTTTTTTGTTGCTTTGTGTTGTTATTTGTAAGAAACCTGCAATCGGTGCTGACTGCTGTCTTTTTTGTGTTCCTCGGTTACAAACCTCCATCACCAGTGGATGAGTGGTTCACTTGGTCTGAAGGCAGAAACAGAAACTAAGTAAATACAAGAGTGGATAAATACACCAGGCCCGTCCCATAGATGGAAATTCAGGTAAGATCCGTGGTCTTCTTAGAAAGTTCAGTATCAAGTGCATCTCTCAACAGCACTCAATGACTCAACCTCCCAAGGGTGCAAGGTGGAGGCCACCCACCAAGAAGGAAGCCTGTGTCCCTCGGGTTGAGCATGTCTGTGCAACAGACGCCTGAATGCCAGGAGCTTCGCTACTCCATCATGTGACCTACCTGCAGCAGGGGGAGTTAAACCCAGGGTGCTTTCAATCTGAGCTACTCTTTCATTCCTGTAATGAGCTACACCTTAACCCAGCCTGCGTTTTATAGACCTGCCATTTTAAGCTTTTGAGACATTTAACACAAAACGTTCTTAAGCACTGAGAAGAAATAATTAAATGGGGCATTCAGCGCCTCACACATTCCGGTACCGTTCAGTTTACCATGCCATTCTTGGTCATAACAAACAGTACCTTCATTTTTGTATCAATTGCTGGCCAGAAGGGAATGCCATCTTCTAGACTAATGTCATCTATTTGTTTGTTCATCCAAAGGAGAATTTATGTGATTCCACACTTAATATCACTTAAAGTTATTAAGGCTCTTTAAAAAAAAAAAAAAAGGTGAAAGATTGGAAAAATATTGGATATCGTTATTATGTTAGCCAGAAAACACTTTCCAAATGTAGTCAGGCTTATTTCTGAGTCGGGCATTCACAGGTTTGCAACCTGTGGACTACTTTGAGTTATTCCAAACTATATTTTCCAAAAGGAATGATTACTATTTCTAAGCATTTTATCACTGGCTGAGAAAGTAGCTTCATGCTGCATTTTGCCTCTGGCATGCATCACGCAGTGCGGTGGGGTCAGGGGTTCAGTGAGTGCTGCATTATGCCTCTGGCATGAATTGTGCAGTGCGGTGGAGCCGGGGGATCAGTGACTGCTGCATTATGCCTCTGGCATGCATTGTGCAGTGCGGTGGGGCCGGGGGATCAGTGACTGCTGCATTATGCCTCCGGCATGCATCGTGCAGTGCGGTAGGGTCGGGGGTTCAGTGAGTGCTGCATTATGCCTCTGGCATGCATTGTGCAGTGCAGTGGAGCCGGGGGATCAGTGAGTGCTGTATTATGCCTCTGGCATGCCTCGAGCAGTGCGGTGGGTCCAGGGGATAAGTGAGTGCTGCATCATGCCTCTGGCATGCATCGTTCAGTGCGGTGGGGCCAGGGGATCAGTGAGTGCTGCAATATGCCTCTGGCATGCCTCGTGCAGTGCAGTGGGGCTAGGGGATCAGTGAGTGCTGTATTATGCCTCTGGCATGCCTCGTGCAGTGCGGTGGGGCCAGAGGATCATTGAGTGCAGCATAATGCCTCTGGCATGCATTGTGCAGTGCGAGGGGGCCAGGGAATAAGTGAGTGCTGCATCATGCCTTTGGCATGCATCGTGCAGTGCAGTGGGGCCAGGGGATCAGTGAGTGCTGCATTATGCCCCCGGCATGCATCGTGCAGTGCGGTGGGACCGGGGGATTAGTGAGTGCTGCATTATGCCTCTTGCATGTATCGTGCAGTGTGGTGGGACCGGGGGATCAGTGAGTGCTGCATTATGCCTCCGGCATGCATCGTGCATTGCGTTGGGGCCAGAGGATCAGTGAGTGCTGCATTATGCATCTGGCATGCATTGTGCAGTCGGTCGGACCGGGGGATCAGTGAGTGCTGCATTATGCCTCCGGCATCCATAGTGCAGTACGGTGGGGCCGGGGGATCAGTGAGTGCTGCATTATGCCCCCGGCATGCATCATGCAGTGCGGTCGGAGGGGATCAGTGCGTGCTGCATTATGCCTCCGGCATGCATCGTGCAGTGCGGTGGGGCCGGGGGATCAGTGAGTGCTGCATTATGCCTCTGGCATGCATCGTGCAGTGCGGTGGTGCCGGGGGATCAGTGAGTGCTGCATTATGCCTCTGGCATGCTTCGTGCAGTACGGTGGGGCCAGGGGATCAGTGAGTGCAGCATTATGCCTCTGGCAAGCATCGTGCAGTGCGGTGGGGATAGGGGATCAGTGAGTGCTGCATTATGCCTCTGGCATGCATTGTGCAGTGTGGTGGAGCCAGGGATTAGAGAGTGCTGCATTATGCCTCTGGCATGCCTCATGCAGGGCGGTGAGGGGGTCAGTGAGTGCTGCATTATGCCTCTGGCATGCCTCGTGCAGTGTGGTGGAACCAGGGGATCAGTGAGTGCAGCATTATGCCTCTGGCATGCATCATACAGTGCGGTGGGGACGGGGATCAGAGAGTGCTGCATTATGCCTCTGGCATGCCTCCTGCAGTCCGGTGGGGCCAGTGGATCAGTGAGTGCAGCATTATGCCTCTGGAATGCATCGGGCAGTGTGGTGGGGCTAGGGGATCAGTGAGTGCTGTATTATGCCTCTTGCATGCATCGTGCAGTGTGGTGCGGCCAGGGATCAGAGAGTGCTGCATTATGCCTCTGGCATGCCTCGTGCAGTGCGGTGAGGGGATCAGTGAGTGCTGCATTATGTCTCTGGCATGTCTCGTGCAGTGTGGTGGGGCCAGGGGATCAGTGAGTGCTGCATTATGCCTCTAGCATGCTGCATGCAGTGCTGTGGGGCTGGGGATCAGTGAGTGCTGCATCATGCCTCTGGCATGCATCGTGCAGTGTGGTGGGGCCTGGGGATCAGTGAGTGCTGCATTATGCCTCTGGCATGCATCGTGCAGTGCGGTGGGGCCAGGGGATCGGTGAGTGCTGCATTATGACTCTGGCATGCATCATGCAGTGTGGGGTGGGGCCAGGGATCAGAGAGTGCTGCATCACGCATGCCTCTGGCATGCATTGTGCAGTGCGGTGGGGCCAGGGGATCAGTGAGTGCTGCATTATGCCTCTGGCATGCCTCATGCAGTGCGGTGGGGGAAGGGGATCAGTGAGTGCTGCATTATGCCTCTGGTATGCCTCGTACAGTGCAGTGGGGCCAGGGGATCAATGAGTGCTGCATTATGCCTCTGGCATGTCTCGTGCAGTGCAGTGGGGCCGGGGATCAGAGAGTGCTGCATTATGCCTCTGGCATGCCTCGTGCAGTGTGGTGGGGCCAGGGGTTCAGTGAGTGCTGCATTATGCCTCTGGCATGTCTCGTGCAGTGCAGTGGGGCCGGGGATCAGAGAGTGCTGCATTATGCCTCTGGCATGCCTCGTGCAGTGTGGTGGGTCCAGGGGATCAGTGAGTGCAGCATTATGCCTCTGGCATGCCTCGTGCAGTGTGGTGGGGCCAGGGTATCAGTGAGTGCTGCATTATGCCTCTAGCATGCATTGTGCAGTGTGATGGGGCTGGGGATCAGTGAGTGCTGCATCATGCCTCTGGCATGCATCGTGCAGTGTGGTGGAGCCAGGGGATAGGTGAGTGCTGCATCATGCCTCTGGCATGCATCGTGCAGTGTGGTGGGGCCTGGGGATCAGTGAGTGCTGCATTATTCCACCGGCATGCATTGTGCAGTGCAGTGGGGCCAGGGGATCAGTGAGTGCTGCATTATGACTCTGGCATGCATCATGCAGTGTGGGGTGGGGCCGGGGATCAGAGAGTGCTGCATCATGCATGCCTCTGGCATGCATCGTGCAGTGCGGTGGGGCCAGGGGTTCAGTGAGTGCTGCATTATGCCTCTGGCATGCCTCGTGCAGTGCGGTGGGGCCAGGGTGTCAGTGAGTGCTGCATTATGCCTCTGGCATGTCTCGTGCAGTGCAGTGGGGCCAGGGGATCAGTGAGTGCAGCATTATGCCTCTGGCATGCATCGTGCAGTGTGGTGGGGCTGGGGATCAGTGAGTGCTGCATTATGCCTCTGGCATGCCTCGTGCAGTGCGGTGGGGCCAGGGGATCAGTGAGTGCTGCATTATGCCTCTGGCATGCCTCGTGCAGTGCAGTGGGTCCAGAGGATCAGTGAGTGCTGAATTATGCCTCTGGCATGCCCCGTGCAGTGCGGTGGTGGGTCCAGGGGATCAGTGAGTGCAGCATTATGCCTCTGGCATGCCTCGTGCAGTGCGGTGGGGCCAGGGGATCAGTGAGTGCTGCATTATGCCTCTGGCATGCCTCATGCAGTGCAGTGGGTCCAGGGGATCAGTGAGTGCAGCATTATGCCTCTGGTATGCCTCGTGCAGTGCGGTGGGGCCAGGGGATCATTGAGTGCTGCATTATGCCTCTGGCATGCCTCTTGCAGTGCGGTGGGGCCAGGGGATCAGTGAGTGCTGCATTATGCCTCTGGCATGCCTCGTGCAGTGCGGTCGGCCAGGGGATCAGTGAGTGCTGCATTATGCCTCTGGCATGCCTGGTGCAGGGCAGTGGGTCCAGGGGATCAGTGAGTTCAGAATTATGCCTCTGGCATGCATCGTCCAGTGCGGTGGGGTCGGGGCATCAGAGAGTGCTGCATTTCTGCCGACGTTTCAGAAGCTGCACACACATCTGACTGTTCCCCTTCTCTTCCGGCCACCCACTTCTGCCCACTGACCTGCCCCTTCTAGCCGGGTGTACAACTAGTAAGCCGCTCCGTACATGGAAGATCTTCTGGAGGGCACTGGGGACTCGACCAGAGCTACTGGAGCCTCTGCATGTGCCATGGGTAACAGGGGCAAGTTGGACAGGGACATGGGGCCTGCTGCTCCTATGGGGACCGGGTCAATAAGGACCTGGCGGTGAGTCCAGCACAGCGTTCTGACATCACCTGGGTTGACAGGCACAGACACAGACCATGGCAATGCTGCCAACATAGCTGGCACATTCACACCCGCACCCCAAAGATAGGCCGGAGAGTATTAAAGGCCTGGGAGAAGGAGGAGTCACAGATGCAGACACAATAGCCATTGGGCTGGGAGACCAAATGGTGACCGGAAATTCAAAAGGGCAGTATCTGGGGTAGGGGACGGATAGCGGGTGAGTTAAAGAGCTCGGAAGTACATTATATAGAAGACCGTGTGAGATTGGGGGATGTGTAACACTGAATGAGGAGGAGGTCTCCCCTGCTGCCACCCCCCCCCCCCGCCCCTGCTGATATCCCGACTGACTGCTCCACGGACTGGTCGCGTGACCACTCTCAGAATTTGGGCCCAGGTTCCTGCATGTCCAGTTGCACCTCGCACTGCCTCTAACTCCCCCAGCTGTTGTGGTCTGTATCTGCAACCCTACAGTCCCTTCTCTCTGCACTTATTAGCCACCCAATGGCGCACTCTCTGATTCACCTGCACTGAACCACTCACTGGCCACACTTTGAGCTGCCTGCACTTCTTCCCCCGGGGTCCCCTTACCACTTCTCCCTTTCCACTTCACTGCACTTGTGCAATCTGAATGGCACAAGGTCTAGTAAGATTTTTGTTTTGTCCTCCCTCTGTTTCCCCCTCCTTGTCTTGTCGCAAGACAAGACAAGGAGGGGGAACTCGTCCAAGGGCCTTGGTGCACAGCAAGTTAGAGGAAAGATGTGAGCGAAAAGGTCAAAACCAGGGAATCCAGAGGCAAAAAGATGCGTTTTTAAGAGCTTTTTTAAAGAGAGATAGTTCCTCACAAATGCGAAGATGGGCAGGGAGAATATTCCACAGGTGGGGGGCGATGGAATCAAAGCAAACACCACCACAGCACTGAAGCTTAAATCTTGGAGAGATTAGTTTCTTAGTGTGATTAGACCGAAATGAGTATTCAGTGAGAACACGCCTAATCCGATTTCTAAGCTAGATGGGTGCTTTCTCATGGAGACATTTATGTGTGAGAAGTAAGAGCTTGTATGATACGCTGTGTTTGACAGGGAGCCAATGCAAGGCCTTTCGAGCCTCAGTCACATGTTGTCTTCTGGAGAGACCACTAACTGGTTGCACCGCGTTATTCTGGGCAACCTGTGGCATTCTCATATTAGATTTAGACGTACCAGCCAAACGTCAATTCTCATAATCAAGTGTGGAGTTAACAAGGTCAACTGCAAGGGAGGCGACATCGGAATCAGAAGGAAAAGGTTTGATCTGTCGAATGAGACGGGTTGTATATGCACATGAGGACTTCACCCGAGTGGCATGTATCTTCATACAAAGCATGGAGTCCAGATAGACACCTAGTGTCTTAACCCAAGGACTAGTCTTGATAGGAAAGCCTCCAATATCAAAGTCTGAATATTCAGAATCAAGTTTTAACAACCGCTGAGGAGAGGCAACTAACATAAGCTCAGTTTTGCTCTCGCTAAGGGCCAGGGAGTTGTTTAGGGTCCAGTTTTCTATCAGGCCATAGATATAGTTAAGATACAGAAGATCTTTTTCGTAGTTGCCAGTAAGTTTTAATAATGATCTGAGTGCCACTGGTGTAATTGGTGTACTTTACGCCGAGACTGTCCAGATGTTTGAGGGAAGGGCAGATGTACAGATTAAAAAGGGTGGGCGAAAGACAAGCTCCCTGTGGGACGCCACAGATAAGGAGTTCTAGGAAAGATATGAACCCACCAGAGGCAACCGAAGCAGACCTACGGCCCAGGAAAAAGCACAGACATTGAAGTGCACTGCTAGAGCAGTTGGCGATGCTCCTCAACCTCTCAAGCAGCAGGGAGTGATCCATAAGATCGAATGCTGCTAAGAGGTCGAGAGCATAAGAAGGGCAATCGGTTATTTGACATAGGTTGGCCTTAAGGTCAGTCAGATCAGTCTCAGTCTCAGTATCACGGAGGGCACGAAAGTCGAACTGAAGAGGACCAAGCAAGTTATTGGATTCAATGTGTGCTTGTATTTGAGAATAGGCAAGCCTATCAAGAATCTTCATAAGAAGAGTGGTGTTGGTTATAGGCCGGTAGTTAGAGACATGGAAGGGTCCAAAGAGGCTTTTTTAATCACTGGGGGGATCCATACCCTCTAGAGAGATTCAGGAATAGATGAGGTAGCGAGGGAAGTGTTAACCAGATGTGTACCGAATGGAATCATACAGGCAAATGATTCTTTAATTTTGGAAGGTGCACAGACGTCATCCGTGCACGAGGATGTTTTTAAGTGAGAGATAATCTCCAAATTGTCATCCTCGCTGATAGATTCAAAGTCAAAGGAAGGGGTACATGGCGAGGGTAGGGTGGAATTGGGGCCATTGGAAAGAGTAGAACTGTTAGCGCAGAGAAGTAAAGATCGCATGGAGTAACTGCGGTGGGAGTTCAAGTTATCCCTAAAGCCCTGTTGGATATGAATGAATGTCAGTGCACATCTACCTCATCGGGTACATGAGTTCATGCTCCTTGTCCATCACACTTGGCAGAGCAAGGTGAGGCAGGGGCGAGTAGCACAAACATGACGGCAGAGAGGACACAGTGGTAGTAGTAAGATATTTGCAAAGCACCTTTGGCCATCAGTGTGGTCCCAACATGCTGTAGGTGTACGCCCTCAGAGGACCGGAGTCCAGGTATGGGAAAGGTTCGAGGAGGTGCTAGTATGCATGTGTGCATATTGGCCAATATTTCGGATGTGATGTGCGGCCAAGACCCTGCTGCCCATGTGGAGCTGGCATGTTGATGGGTGGTAACAAGTGGGGTAGAGGGCGTCTGAGAGAGCGGGACAGAGGATATGTGTGTGAGTACGTATCGAATTCTTGTCTTGAACGGTAGCTGCATTCTTATGGCAGACGTGTTGTGCGAAGTGTGTTTGAGAGGCCTATGATGGCAAGTGCGTGCAGGTTTGCAGCCATGCCTTCGGATAGAATTCCTGTGCAGGGAGAGAAAAAGGTTAATGCATGATCTACATACTAGGCAGGTGCGCAGGGTTGGTACACAGGCAGATCCTGGCTGCCCGGAACCCCAACCCGCTCCGATAGTACCAAGTAATGCAAAGGCAGGATAGCAGTTCAGCAGGTGGTGTCTACACAGAAGAAGACTTTGGGTTGTAGATATAGTGGTGTCGATGTCAGCACTAGCAAAGGGGCTACCTAGGGGGTTAGTCCTGGGCGCCCACTATTCCCTATATTTATGCAGGTGTGAGACTTTGCTGGACGGCGTGCAGTTGCTGTGCATGTTGTGCTGCTGTCTCTTTGCCTGAGCTGGGTTGTCCTCTTCGTGTCCCTATGCTAAACCTGGGCGCTGCTGCTAGGTGGTTGTCTGTGAATGGCTCAGCACAGTTTCCCAGTAGCTCTTGCAGCATTGGCAGTCTGTGCTGCATGAGTATGGGTAGGCCGCGTCTATGGGCATGTTGTGTGGCATCAGGCAGGTTTTCAGGAGAACAGCAGTCTTCAATGAAGTGACTCGACTTTGGCTTATGTCTGGTGGGTGCCGTTACTTGAAGAGTTGCTTTAGAAAGCCGATTGTCTCACAATAGTGCTTGTGAGCTAGGTTGAGTCACTTCTTCTTTCTTGATTGTTGTATGGCGCCATGAGCAGAGGAACGTTTAACACCAGCGGATTGGCTCCCGACCGCCATTTCCGCACACACGGCAGACCGGAAGGCGTGAGCCGGGCTTCCAGCACCAAGGGCTCACACTAACGGCATCGTCTGTCCGAGCCTGTCAGAGCCAAAAGTGCCTAGGGCCTAGAACACTGACCTCTTTTAAGGCAAGGTAAGCGACTGTTCACCGAACCAACAACAGCAGGGGAGTTGCTAGGTCTGGAAAAGACCCGGGGCTACGCTGATGTCAGAACTGTTGGGACTGGGGGCTAGCTAGTCTTTTGGCTGTAGCTCCTGAGATTCTATCCGGGGCTACAACCAAAAGATCAGGGGCTATAGCCCTCTTAGCCCCCCCTAGCAACGCCCCTGAACAACAGCCCCACATCTCGTCAGAGACAGATTATCTAACTATGCGCTAAGTCTCTGCACTCTCTAACATTAACACTACATCTACTGTAGCACTCGATTGCAGATTTAATCCTGACGTTGCGCAAGAAATTTCAGTGGGATTCAGCCCATCTTTTGCCATGACTGTGCACATTTAGAATTAACCAGCCCACTCAGTAATATTATTGTCTAATGCTCCATTTTTGTCTCTCGTAGCTGAGCTAGCCAGAAATAGCCTAACTGTTCGGAGCCATACGTGCTTTGTAATTAGACTGTCGTTACTATGATTACTCAGTAATAGCCTATTTAGCATTACTAAGACTGCCTGCAATCATCCTTTCATCTCAGCAATTCTTTTAATGTAATAACCTATTTTCACATGTTAGGCATGTCCCAAATCAGCCTAACGCGCATAGTTATGAAGTGTGTCTAACTGCCTATATTGTCACTGAAATGCACATTCTGAATTAGCCATTTGTATAACCCTCAGCTATGCTTGTCTGACAAACGGAATTCTCCCAATGATTCTGCTTCTCGAGAGATCGATACAAACTGACTCAGCCCCCATGCCGAACAACACCCTCCCGCTATCCCACAATGTACCACCCACACCATCGCTTCCAGCACTATCCATAGGCTCATCAACCATGAGTTCAACACCCACCTGGCCAGATCTCAGGCTACACAGTACCTCCCACAGTACACAAACGGACACTCACATCATGCCTCTCCACCTGAGAAATCAGAAGCTAGGCACCCGATCGCACCGCCTCTCAACCAACACAAAAACACACCCTGACAAGCCACCACCGCAGACACCACCACCAAAGGTCTTCCCATTGCGTTCACCAGCATCCCTCCTAAAACAAAACTAGGGAAAAATCAGGAAACACAACTCCAGTGCGCACTCATTAATGCACGCTCCATCCAAGTGCATACCATGGAGATCTCATCACCGATTTAAACTTAGACATCCTAGCCATTACCGAGACCTGGTTACACGTAGCATCTGGTCCTGCCATCTGTCAAACCCTACCACCAGGCTACATCATCCTGCGCCAAGACAGAACCTCCAATAAAGGGGGAGGGGTCGCCATAATCACTAGGGAATCCCTTAACGCTAGGCAACTAAAAACTACTGAAGCTGACAACTATGACATGCTATCAGTACAAATATCTCTATCACCAAACAACACTATAACACTCCACACCGTATACCAGCCCCCAGGCCCAACACTCGACTTCCAATCCAACATCATCCATACCTTAAGAGCTAACCTTGAAACAAATACAAGAGCCAGCCTCCTAGGCGACCTTAACTTCGGCTTCAAAGACCCCAAAGACAAGGAAGGCAATGCCCTCTCCAAAGCTCTCCTAGACTTAGGATTCTCTCAACGACTCAACGACCCCACCCATATCAAAGGTTGTATATTAGATTGGATCGCGGATCACAACTGCACGGTAGACATCAGCTCCAATACCCCATGTCCATGGACTGACCACCATCTACTGCACTTCTTCATACCCTCTAAAACAGTTGCCAACCCAAACCCACCTGTGCCAGACACTATGGCTATATCCAAGAAACTACTCACCGCAGAAAGAATTCTCCCTCTCCTCGACACATCAGTGCTTGCCCACCCAACCTCCCACGATCCTACAGAACTAGTAGAGATCTACAATACCACTCTTAAAGAGATACTAGACACCATAGCCCCATTGGAATTGAACAAAGCCAAGCACAGACTACATGTGAATTCTTGGTTTACACAAGAACTCTCGGACATGCGTACTGCTAAAAGAGCAGCGCTAACTGCATGGCAAACAAACCCATCTACCATCACAAGAGACAAATACCTCACAATCGTCAAACAATACAAGCAGGCCATCACCAGAGCTAAAGCCGCCACATACAATTCCAGGATCGAGAAAGCCAACTCCCAATCAAAAGAGTTATTCGCCATTTATAAAGAATTGTCTATCCCTCCCACATCCACACAACCCACCGAAAAAAATGAAACATGGTGTAACAACATCCAACACGCCATGTTAAACAAAATCAAAACTCTCCAAAACAAAATCAAGACTCAATATGACAATTTGCCTAAAAAACCTCTGCCCTCACCAGAGCCCTCGAACTTCCCACCGGTCCAAGACTCCCCACACTGCACAAACAAGCCTACACCCTTTTCATTCAGGGAAGTAACAATCCCTGAAAACCTACTAATCATGAAGCATATCAAACTATCGCTATGTAAAGGAGACATATACCCAGCCAATCTCATTATAGATTGTGCAGCTGCCCTGCCCCCATTTGTCACTACATTCACCAAGGCCTCCTTTGCCAACAGCACCATCCCATTAGCCCTTAAGGAAGCATGGGTTTGACCACTATTAAAGAAACCTACCCTTGACCCGGACTCCCCTAACAACTACCGTCCAATCACCACCGTGCCATTTCTGCTAAAGATACTGCACAGGGCTGCCTATATACAGATACAGTCGTACTTGGAAACTCACAACATACTAGGCAAAAGACAATCTTGTTTCCGCCCTCGTCACGGCACTGAAGCAGCCCTATTAGACCTTAAGAACCAACTACTGGAAGCCATGGACAAAGGCAAATCGTCATGCCTCCTACTCTTGGATCTCTCTGCTGCCTTTGACTTGGTTGACCACAAGATCGTGTGCAAACATCTATCTAACAATGCCCACTTCTCCCAAGAGGCCACTGCCTGGATCACCTCCTTCTTGGAGGGCCGAGCTATGAGAGTCTTTTCCGACCAAGCCTCAGCTTCTCCAACTCCTATTGAGTGTGGAGTACCACAAGGATCCTGTACAGCCCCTACCCTGTACAACCTCTTCACCCTCCCACTTTTCAGAGACTTAGGAGAATTTGGCATAGCTTTCACAAACTATGCCGATGAAACACAAATTCTTCTCCCCCTAACAGGGAACTACGAACAAGACCTCAACACCCTCCAGCTGACATATGCACGCATCCAGGCTTGGATGGCAGCCAATGAGCTCTGTTTAAACGGGGGGGAAACAGAAATCTTGCTAGTAGGCCCGAAAGAAACCCTAAAAAAACTAAATGAGAAGTATAACTCATTCACTATTGAGAACACTACCATTACAGCCTCCACCTCAGTGAAAACCCTTGGGGTATACCTCGACTCCACCCTAACAATGGAGAGGCAAGTCAGCGCCATCTCATCCGCTGCTGCCCTTACCACAAAAATTCTAAATGCAGTAAAACCCCACCTAGCGACAAGCAATCTCCTTAACATTGCGAGAGCCACAATTGGCGCAAAACTTGACTACTGTAACATCCTTCTCATAGGCACTTCTGCTAATAACATTAACAAACTACAGATTGCACAAAACAACGCCTTTAGGGCCGCCCTCAGCATCCCTAAGAGAGAGCCCATCTCCCAGGGCAAGAAAGGATGCCCACTGGCTCCCAAACAGAGAACGCATAACATTCATAGCCCTTACCATCACACACAAGTGCCTCGCCCAGACTGCCCCAGCCTACCTAGTAGACAGAATACACCAGACTCCACCCGCAGACCTAACCGTGACCAATACTCTCACCTGCTCTCTGTCCCAGCATTCAACGGAGCTAAAGCTGGCGGCACTAGCTTTGAAGTATTAGCCCAAATATCCTGGAACGTGCTTCCTCTCAGCCTAAGAGCGAAGAATCTCTTACAGTGTTCCGAAAGCTGCTAAAAACAAAGTTATTTAACTAATACTTTCCACAAATGTACTGTCTCCACTCTGTTCCACTGTAACCCCTGGAACTCTCTCTCAACACTGCCACTGAACATGTACCACTGTTATCACTGCCTATGAATTACCTGTCCTACTGTACTAATTAACCTTCTGTAACAGTGCCATAATGCCTCCAGGCCGCTGGGCGCTTTATAAATTCAAACAAAATTAAAAATTAAAAAATAGCCCCGGGTCTTTTGGTGGTAGCCCCGGATAGAATCTCACAGGCTACAACCAAAAGGCTAACTAGCCCCGAGTCCCGACGGTCCTGGCATTAGTGCAGCCCCTGATCTTTTCCAGTCCTAGCAACACCCCTGGCCATGAGGCGTGTCTTTAATCAGTGTCCTCTGTCACCTGGGAGCGGACGATGAAGGTGGGATGACATCACAGCAGAATCAGTGGCTGAATGCATGTAGGCACCTACGATTCGAGGTGGCGGGTGGGTTGAGAAGTGGATATTGTCCACTGCAGGTGCACATGAATCTTGGTAAGTTGACCTACCTAATTGGTAAAAATGTTAATCAACTGGCCTCCATATGGAAGCATAATGCCTTTGTCTGAGGAAGCATTTGGAGTAGGTGGCGAACTGTATGTGTGCATTGCAAGATTAGTGTACCCTTTCAGGTTGCAGGTAAATGCTGCTGTGAGAGACAATCTTTGTAGACAATGACACCAACAACCAAGGGGAATTTGGCAATGACACTGAAGTCCTTTCTGGCTGCTCTGATGAGGTGTGAGGAAATGCACCACTGTGAATTCCCATACTGCTTTGCAGAGCATCTCCCGTAACTTTTTCCAGTGAGCCTGTTGCATAATAGTGGAGTGCATTGGGGAAATTCAGCTCCCATGACATAGCATGTGTGGTTTTCTGTATGGGTTTGATGCCATCCTATATCATGGGCTTCATATTTTGTATAAAGTCTTTATTGAGGCGCTATCATTGTATACATAAATGCATTTGCAGTCAGTGTGCATTCCTACGTTCTGTGCTTGTGGGACCTAATCTTGGTGTTGGCAATGTCTACAATGTCCACATTTTCTCTGCAACCTACCGCATTGCACCTGTATGCTGAGATGTAGACTGGGCACAGTGTGGCATCGGTGCAATGCAGATCGTATTTCTATGCTTTTCGGTGTCCATGGATTGCTTGGAGATTGCCTCTGTTGCTTCGGGCAGGAGCTTGCTTGTGATGTGGATTGTAATGGGTTATTTATAACGCGCTTAATACCCAGAGGTTTCTAAGCGCGGACCCGGGGATCGAACTTGCGTTGCTCCTCATTGTTCTGTTTCCAAGATGGAGAGCGCGTTGCCCCTGAGCTATCCTCCTGAGACATTTTCTGACACTATGACATTGGTGACCCAAGAATAATACCAAAAAGACTTTTAAGGCTTAGATTCAATCTTTAATCGCTGACTAAACTAACACTGTCCTTATGGGAGGAACTAAACTCTCCCTCGGACCCAGAATGACCCTTGAGAGTGGTGTTGCATCATCTGTCTAGCAAGGATAGAGGGAGAGGTGTATCCCTCCACTAAACTCAGATCTGAATCTATATCTCCTGCAGAAACTCAAACGGAATGTTACTTAAGCCGTCCAGCCATCTCCTCCGAACACGGGCCCACAGAGGCTAACCCAAGTATCCATCCAGCAGACAGTTTGATACAGACTCGCTAAAAGAGTACAATTTAGAACCAAAAGGAACGCAGAAGAGGCTATTTGTCGTAGGACCAACCCATCTATCATTTTAGAGGGGATTTTCGTTTTAATCTTAAGCCACCCAAGTGTCCGTCCATGTGATTTGTCCACAACAAGAGTCGTGCACTCGAAACCGGTCACATGCGACAAAGTCCATAAACACAGCAACTGAAACGATGTGTTCCTATATCACGTCTCGGAAAAGGATATCCACGATTCCGGTCGACCGGTTTCAGTGACCTGTAGATCATCACTTTCTTCAGGACCAACAATAAAACACCAATTTGCATCTGGGGGTCAATCTCTTGTCATCAGTGATGATGGTGGGTGGTCAGTGCTGTTGGTGGCTCAGGGGTGCTAGCAATCTTATCTGCTCTCTTGATATTCCTTTGTTTCCTATGCCAGCAATTCAAAGGACTGCGACATGTAAGTCGCCACCTGGTTAATTTGGGCTTCTTTTGAAACAGCAACGCCGGATCAACGCCGGATCAAAACTCAGCTGTTCTATGGCCCCTGTCTGCGTATTATCTAAGATGTTACTTACGGGCATGGTTTTTCATATTTGTGTTGCAGGATTCGAACATTGCCAATGTTGCTGCCTCATGTCCCTCATGTTGCTGACTCATGTCTCTCAGCGCTTTGAGATCATACCAATGGTACATAAAGCGCTATACAAATGCACTATAACATAACATTATGGTCAATGTATTTATCTGTAAGTTTCAGTGAACCTCTTTTCCATGTGTGCAACTGACATGTGCACTGTTGGCTTTTCTTTGTTTGCAGGTGCTACTGTGACATGTCAATGTACTTTTTGCTCTACTGCAATGGTCCTTACATATTTTCCTTTTGTAAAAAAGTAATTGTATTGTTCTTTTCTGGTGTGTTTTCTTCCTTGAGTCAGTTATGTGTTTGTCTTCACTGAAATCAAGGAAACTCATTTTGTAACACATTACATATATTTTCACATTTCGGACCACCAATGTGTAAACCGCGCTTATAACTAAGCATGAGCAAAGCCAGGCGTTCTGTTTTTTGTATAATGAAAGTGTTTTCTGTGCTGTCAGGAATTACCCACATCCCATATTTAGTATTTTCATCAAATGCCAAAATGTAATGATAGGTAGTCCCTCAGATACTCATACTATGTCAGGTACTCCCATCCAATGGCAAGCACTCACATCATATGCCAGGTGAAGCTCTCAAAAGGCCAGATACATGCATCACATTGCATGAAGTGCCACAATATGCTATTTACCCCAGAATTGCCCTCACTTGCCACATGCGCACGTTGCATGAAATGCATTCCAATAACATGTCCAGGAATTTGCATAATAGGTCGGGTATTGCTATAAAGAACTTGATGCTTGTATCATATACAATAGTCCCACCATGCCACGGGTTGCCATCATGTGGCAGATATGATATAATAGGTTATTTACAATGCGCTTAATACCCAGAGGTTTCTAAGTGCAGACCCGGGGATCAAACTCGTGTTGGTCCGTGTCATTTTGCTTCCAAGGCAAGCACGTTGCCCCTGAGCTATCCTCCTGAGACGATCCAAAATACTCACATTATATAGTAGGTATCACCATCAAAAATTCTCTCAAATCGGAAGCCAGGGAGTTCCATGACATTACGGGCATTCATATCATATGCCCTAAAATGCCCAGATTCTCACATTGTATGGAGGAGGCTGCTGAGAAGGTGGCAGACGGTCGCATTGCATGCCAGGTAAACATATCATATGCCAACTATGGCCACCAAATACAGGTTGTCACATCACATGCCATATAGTATCACACTTTGCAATCAAGTGGCCAGCTACTCAAATCGTATGCTGGATACTGCCATCAAATGCTGGATATTTGTATCATATGCCAAATATTGCCATCAAAATCAAGGTCCTCACTTTATATAGCTGAGCATTGCCATTGAACCCCATGTGCTCACACCATTTGTTGGGGAATGCAGTATTCTTAGGGACAGGCATGTCAGCCTTTCAGAGACACTGACATGTGGAATGGTATTGCCCAGCCCTTCTGGCCTTCCAGAAGTACTCCCTTTTTGGGAAATGTACTATTTTGCAAGGAGACGAGTATACCCACACTTCATGGGATCAAGTGACTATGGGCCTCTTTACACGGTAGGCGGTAAGGGTTTACCGGTACCAGTATTTTACCGGTACCGGTAAACCCTTACCGCCTTACTACGAGGTCCCTTTGCGGGTTGGTACATTAACGCCTGCTTTTAGCAGGCGTTAAAAAACGAACATGCAAAGGGACAGGGGTGCTAATTACAGTACCGCAATTTGCGGTACTGTAATTAGCGCCTTCCTCATTCCCATTATGCCCTATGGGGCAAAAATGGGAATGGGGAAGGGCAATGGAGGAAGGAGGAATTACCGCCTTCCCAACCTTGGAATAGAGCGGTAATTCCCCTTTCCTCCAAGGCTGTACCGGTAAATTACCGGCATGAACCATGGCGCTAATAGTGCCATGGATTACCGCCTACCGTGTAATGAGGCCCTAAATCATCTAATCCTGATTCCTCCACCTCAAACTATTTTGTAAACTTGGTCAAATCACTTTAACTCCATGTGTCAGAGTTCTTGTACCAACAAACTAACTAGCACATTACGCCTCTAGGAATTAAATAAACTGCAATTTGTGTTTGTATTTGTATCTGTATTCATTTGAAGGGCAGTGATGTCAATTTCAATCAGAAATGACTTACAATAACACATTTACAGAGGGCAGAAGCATTCCCACGAAGGGTGCCAGTAAAATAGCACATAGATGAGAACATGTGGTGAGACAATTTATGAGGCTGTTCAAAATAAGGACATATACCAGGGATACAAAAAAAACAAACAGAAACAAAATACATATATAAGAAGAAAATAGGTGACTCACAAAGGTAACATTAACCTAGCATTAACCTAAGGAGGTAGGTGCTTCACATTAAAGAGGAGTAGTCATTGAATATACAACATTACATTATTAAGCACACTGGAGGCAGGCAGTGGTGGGGCCAGGTAAGGAGGATGTGGGAGAGGGCAGGGGGCTGCCCTCTTTAGCAAGTCAATTAACTTTAAGTTGAGCTTTGAAGAGATCCAGGGAGGGCATGGGATGGTGAGGTTGAGTGCAGAGGAGGATCAGAGGGTACGAGGTGGTGAGTAAACTGAGATACAAGCAAACAGGTACTGAGGAGCAAGACCATTGATAGCTTTGTAGACTAGGGGGAGGAACTTGAAAAGAGAGCGGTTGTGCATGGAGAGCCAACCAGCATGTTGTCTATAGGTAGAAGTGGAGGAGGATCTGGGTAGGTTGTGGAGAACGTGGGTAGCAAAGTTGAGGATTTTGTCTAGTGGGTGGAAGGAGTATAGAGGAAGTGCAAGGAGTAGCCTTGTGTGGTAGTCCAGTTTACTTAGCAGAAGAGTAGAGATTAGAGTTTTTGCAGAGAGGATAGTAAGAAAGCTGAATTTTCAGAATTTGTAGGAGTTTAATACGAGCAGCAGAGGCAGTGGTAGTGATGAATTGTTGTAGGCGTAGCTTTCAATCAAAGCGGACCCCAAGATTGTGAGCCTTGTGGGAAGGAGCAGGAAGGTCAGAAGGAGATAGGGGATGGATGGCACTGGAAGCTGGATGAAAGATGACTTCTATTTTTGAATAGTTCAGCATGAGGCAGCATGAGGCAGCAGAGAGCCATCCAGTGACGAATTACAGTGAACCCATTTGTGATCTGTTCAGAGATGGATAGGGTGAAGGAGAGAAAGGAGAGAAATATTTGAGTGCAATCAGCAAAATGGTGGCAGTGAAAGCCAAAAGGATGAGATATGTCTTCCTAGAGCAGAGGTATCGAGGGCGAAGAGAAGAGGTCCAAGGACTGATCATTGACGAATGCTGACAGGAAGAGTGGTGGGGTCAGAGGTTTTTGAGTTGCAAGAGATTTTAAAGGATTGACCTCACCATCAGCCATCAATATCTCCAATATCTCCATCGAAGGGACCCCATATTCACCCTATGACTTCGGATCTCCGCAGGGACTGCATCTACACCCACTGCTCTCACTGTCTCCCACTAATGGCCTGCAACCTGACCTGCTGTACTCAGAGTCTTCGAAGGGCCTATATCCTTACCTTTATCCTCAGTATGTCCTTCCAGGTGCCTTCATCTTCACCCCCTCCCCTTAGGGTCTCCAATGGGCCCCATCCTCACCCTTCAAGGTCTCTTCCTCAGCACCACGTAAAGAAACAAATCAGTTTGCAGTGTACATGTTACAAATGACTAATCCAAATTCAAAATGTTCCCACCTTTCATTTCGAATATTCTTCCCTTCCCTCCCATGACCTTGTTCCCTTGATCTGTCCCAATTCCGCACTTTGCAGCGACCTTACAGCAGTGTTAACGCTATGCAAGCAATTGACATGTCATATCTTAAATTCTTCAGTCTCCCTTATAGTATTTTTCCTATTTTCGTCTTCCTTTTATTAACCCCAACTCCTACTTCTGTTTCCTCATAGCGCCTTGAAGCCACTTCTGGGTGACATAAACGCAATGTAATGAACATGTGAGTGTGCAGGGAGGCTTCTGGAGCTGCTGCCTAGGACTCACAAAGCCCAGCAGTCACGTCTAGGCTGGGAAACTGTGGGACCTTCCTTTGGAAGGAGGGCACACTGTTCTGACATGGCACTGCGCCTCATACTATTTGTATTTATTTGAAGAACTGGCTTGTCAATTTCGTTCAGAAATGATTTACAATAACACATTTATAGATGGTGGAGGCAAACCTGAATATTTATTCACACATGCACTCACAGTAAGCTCTTGCTGCGCTTCCTAGGCCCCTCAAGCACTGTTCTTCGCTCTTGGACTGGGCCCAATCGCTAATCCGCCACGATGCCAGCCAACAGCATGAGCGGCACTTGACCTGTCAAAAGCTCTGACCCGCAACAAAACATTCCCAACGCCATAGAAATGCGGATTCCTAACGAAGCCACTAATTGCCATCTTCCCACCCGCAAGAGCGCACTGGGGCGCTCTTACTGCAGACCCTGTGACGCAAGACGGCGGGGAGCAGGGTGACGCTCGAGTAAAGTGGGTCATCTTCCATAGATGTCGGTGAGACCTCCCGCCTCTCCAGTGGGCACGTCTCGCAGCTTCACTTTGCTCTCTAATTAATCTAAATGTTGACGAGGTCTTCTGCTATGCATGGGAGGTGGGGCACATTTGCCAGTCCTGTAATTGCGCATGCAAAGCCTGCAGGCCTAATTGCACATGATGAGAGCAGAATGGTTTTTAATTGGATGAGATGCAGTAAGAAGAAAAGCAGTGTCTAGTGACAGAGCAAGGGAAGGAAGAAAGGGCTTCAAGGTACAGAGATTCATGCCGTACCCTTTTCAGGCACCCTCTTTGGGAGGTAAGCCCAGAGATACTGAAACAATTAGGGCCTAATTCACAGAAGCGTTTTATAATGGCAAAACCCCATTGGAAAACACTCTGTGAATTAGGCCCTTAAAGTGGTGGTCGAGTGTGGCTACCAATGCAATGGGGCCACCCCTGTGACAAAGCAGAAAGTCCTCAATATATAAAATGTGGGCTTTCTGATCTAGGAGTGGGCAACCTGCAGTCCTCCAGATTTTCTGTCCTACAACTCCCAGAAGCCCTAGCAAGCATAGTCAATGGTGAGGGATCATGGGCTTCATAGGCCAAAACATCCGGAGGGATGAAGGTTGCCTTCCCCCAGATTGTACCACGGGATTGGTGAATGTGCGCTAGTGTGACCAGATAAAAAAAAAATTAAAAAAAACAACCCGGACAGGCCATAGACATAGAAGCAGGACTGCCGTAAATACAAATCAAACTGTAGTCCTACTTCTATACCGCTGGGGGGCGGGGGTGTGCTCACAGCACACTCCTCTCATTTGAGGAGAGCAGGGAGGGGAAGGGGGAGGAAATGCGGGCATGAAAAGCATTTTACGCCCCCATTCGCGCAGGGTTTGTTGCACTGGGACACGATTTCGAAATCGGGTCTCTTCAAAAACCAGGACTGTAGACACCCCTCTTGCAAACCTCAGATGCTGTTTTTACAATTAAAAAAATCCCGGGACCCCGGGCGATTTCCCGGTACTGTCCCGGGAACACCGGGATGTCTGGTCACCCTAATTTGCACTGATGTACAATATCGATAATTGTCAGAAGATGCAGGTCCTACAATCTCAATTTATTATCTGCAAAATTCTGTGAAAGTGTTTTCACATTTTTTTGCCAACACAAGATACCTTCAAAATAACTTTGCAGGACATTTTATCAGAAAAGTGAGTGAACTCTGTTGTGTGAAGAAATTACTACTGAAGGAGTACAGGGGTGAGCAGTGGATAACATCTCTCCTCAGCCCCATGCTACTAGTGAACCAGCAGTGATACCGATCATAAAGGTGAAATGGGAACAGCATGGCAGGTGTACCTTCTTTGCCTATTTTGGTAAAGTGGACCATGGGCAGGCTACACTCTTGAGGAGGCATGTGAGCTGGCACAGAAGCAATCCAAACAACAATAGTATTACTTTATCAAAATCAAAGAATGCCCATCCAGGGTTCTACAAAAATAGGATACTTTAATGAAAGGACAAATACAAACACATAAATCAAAAACACTATACCCACCCCAGCAAGAGAAGACACAGAATATGCAGACTTTATAATGAAGGGGGCACCCTGGGTGTGACAAATTAACCTGCAGTGTACCAGTGGTCCAGTGGTGGATATCGGTTTCTAAACCATCAATCAGCCTCACACCTCTAATACACCCAAAGGGATCCAAACAAATTGGAATAAAAAGCAGATTATAAACCTCCTTGTCCAATTTTGGTAACGTGTATGGAACTCAGGCTTATCTCCGAAAGGTCGTGGATCGGTGGTTAAATACAAAATACAATTATTACCCAATGATAAAATCAAAAATATCTACTTTATTTCGGTTCCAGCAACACTATGAAATGCAACACACCACGTAAAGGAATGCAGTTTCAAAGAAGGAAAATGGATGCACTCTGGATACTGACAGGACGGTATTCGGTATGGTTAATAACCACACTAGCTTGTTAAGGTTTCTTGGCTTTAGCACAAAGGGAGCGATGGGTCTAAAAATGTTTAAAGGCGGCATCTGCGAAGGACCAGGGGGACAGAACCACAATGTACCTTGTGCTATAGATGTTCTTGGTGCTCGACACAGTCGAGTAGGCTTTAAGGCAGTTTGCAGGCTTCTGTGACAGAGTTCAAGATGAGAGTCAGCTGCAGGTAGTCAGTCGGCAAGCCAGATCGATGATCGAAGCTGGATGAACGGCTGCAGGCTGGACTATGCAGCGGCTCGGGGTCAGGAATCGTTGTTTGAGGACTGATCAGTCGTTCTGAATGACTGGTCGCGATGTCTCCAGATGTCTATAAGTGACGGCGGCTTGATAACGGTCAGTGTTTCTGTCATTTGCACACCGCAGAACTCGACTGGCTCGAAAAATGTCCTTTAATGCAGACGTCGGTAGATGCTCATCGAGGCACTTCTCCCAACTTCTTCAATGGGCTTGGGTCGTCCTTTGAGGCGGATGGCCCAGAGCTGTGGAGTGTGTTGCAGGTAGCTGCCTTGTCCTGGGTTGAGGGGTCAGAGATCTTTTAACACTTCCTATCCAGGAAACTTGCTGCAGAGCCTAGCAGGGCACAGTGTGCGTTGGCTGGGTACTGGAGCGTTTGGAGGGTCCTCTGAGTCTGTATCTCCCTCTTTTTCCTGGGAGATGTTTAGGGAAGGGATCTTGCTTTCCTCTTTGGATATCCTGGCCTTCCTTCACTGGCAAAAGATGTAGGCAAACTGTACCCTCAGCCAGGGTCCAAGGTTGCGTTCCTCTTTCTGCTTCTTGCAAAGTCTTCAAATTATCTGCCAAAAGAGGGTCTCCACCCTCTTTTAAAGCCAAGTGGGCCACAGGGATTGGTGTAGGCTAAGCCTACCTTAATGAACCAATCCTGGGGCCCATACCAACATTCCTGTATGTGTGAGTTTATAACAAGAGTACTCTGAATCAGGAAAGGTAAAGGGTAAAGGGGTGAAAACAGGAACAAGGTGTGCCCCAGAACTAAAATGGCAGAAACCTTCTCTTGACAGAAAGCTCTGGCCACACTCCCTTGTGAGACTAAGTCTCACCCATCTTCCTCTCTGTTATGTTCAAAGAGTCTGTCTGGTTAATGGTCCTCTCTATGTGATCCCTGTTAAAGTGGCATGTCACCCTTGAAGCTGTGGCGAGACCAGACACCCTGGCTCCTGCAAACCACATTCTCGTACCTTAAGAATGGGATCCCCCCAGTGGGGTGGCTTTATGTAAACAGCAGTCCCAGACATGACAGCTCACTGTCATTGATATTGAGGGTGGGAGCTGGCTTAAGGTTGACACAGCTACATATAAAAGGTTGTTGGGTTTCCTCTCTCTTTTGTTAACCTCTTCAGCCAGGCCCCATGTGGGCCTGTTTGAAGTACCCTCTATTGGTAGGTTAATCGCTGTCACCAGCTGCATGTCCTAACAAAATGTCAGGTTAGATCCATGGAGCCTCTGTTAGTTAATCAGGCTGGCCATGGCAGGGGGAAGCTTGGTCCTTCCCCTTCCTGCGGATGACATAGTGTACTTATGACTTTCACATGCCAATTAAATATGACAGGGCAGACTGTGTCTGTAGGCTGTGTCCAGCCAGAGCACACAGGTCTATTGATATTGATATTGATATTTTATTTCTATCGCACTCGTACACAAGTGTTTCAGAGCCCGACAAGGCAAGGGAGGGGAACGGGAGAACAAAACAGCGATCGTACTAGGCCCAGTGACATTGAGAACGCGCAAGTGCATGGGAGAGGGGAGGGGAAAAGTGCATGGAAGGGGGGAGAAGTGGAAAGTGCGAAGCAGAGGTGAAACAGATAAATAACAATAAGTAAATAATAAAGGCAACGAACAATGGTAGTGCAGCCAGCAATTTGCAAGTGCTAGGTTTAAGGCAGCAGACAGGGTAGGTCTGATAACTGCAGGAAGAAAAAGGGGCGGGCTGTATGGGTACAGATACAGACCCCAGTGCAAGGGGTGGCTCGGAGGCAGTGCGGGAGGGTGGCAGGGTGAGAAGGTACCTGGGCCCGGAGGACAGAGCGTGGCCAGGTGCACGGTGCCAAGAGAGAACAGATAAACAGGGGAGAGGGGGAGCGAAGGCAAAAGAAAAGAGGATGGTCTTGAGGTGCTTCCGGAACTGGAGATGGTTCTCCTCACGTTTTAGAGTGGCAGGGAGGCTGTTCCAGAGGGAGGCCCCAGCCAAAGACAGAGATCTACCCCCAGCTTGTTTCTTCGAAAAACGACTGACCCTGAGGGAGTTGCAGTTAGAGGAGCGAAGAGCTCGAGAGGGGAGGTATTTGCGGAGGGATAGCAGAAGGTATTTTGGACCCAGGCCCCCAGAAAGCCTTGTGGACAATGCAGAGGGTTTTGAATTTAATCCTTGCATCCAATGGGAGCCAATGGAGAGATATCAGAGCTGGAGAGATACGATCCCAGGGCTTGAGGCCAAGGACAAGTCTTGCAGTCCTGTTCTGGATTAGTTGCAGAGGGCGGAGAGTAGAGGCAAGTAGATTTAGAAAAAGGCTGTTACAACAGTCCAAGCTACAGAGAACCAGAGCTTGGGATACCATGAGCTTCTGGGGGAAGGAGAGGAAAGGCAGAGTACCTCTGAGGAGGTGCAGTGGGAAATGTGACTTTTTAGAGACCTCAGAGATGTGGGCGGAGAAGGAAAGGGTGGACTCAAAGATGATCCTGAGGTTCTTAGCCTCACAGGTTGGGGTAGGAGGAGGGCCAAAGGAGGCTGGCCAGAGAGTGAGGGGAAAGGATGGTGAAGGTGTGCCGATGAGGAGGATCTCTGTCTTGCTGGCATTCAGACAAAGATCATTGGCGGCACACCAATCTTCAATGGCAGTTAGGCAATCAGAGATGAGAGAGGGAGAGGAGGTGGCAGAGGGCAGCCTGAAAATGATTTGAGTGTCATCAGCATAGCACTGGAAATGTATTTGAGCAGAAAGTGGCAAAGCAGTGGGCGAGAGTTGCCAGGTATTGGTTGAAAAGCCAAGGCGAGAGGTTAGACCCCTGGGGAACACCGCAGGTAGAGAGGACCATAGATGAAAGGAAGGACCCAAGTTGGACCTGGGAGGGTTGATCTGAGAGGAAAGAGGTCAGCCAGGCCAGAGCCTGATCAGTGATACCCAGGTTTTTACGAACCTGTTTTGACACGGCTTTCATAGATCGGACTTGTCTAGCAAAATCGTCAGGGGAGAAAAGAGGAAAGGACCATAAGGATGGTGGGGGTGGCTAAAGGAGGGTCCGCAAGTAAGTCTATGTGTTTGTCATGGTGTGGGCATAGGAAAATGTGTATGGTTTAGCCCGACACATATTCCTGAGGTTGGTCAACCATCATTCCATTTAATACAAAAATTCAAAAAGCCCAGAAGATGTTCTTTACTTTAAAAAAGGTAGATAGTGGAGTCTTCCCAGTCACTAAAGCTGTTTAGGGCAGGTGAGGGGGGACATAACCACTTCAGATAACATTAATGCGTGTTCTTGGTTTTCATCAGCACTTACCCAGGCTTCTGGTTGCTTTGCAAGTGGCTGTGTCAGCATGAAGACGTCTTGAGTTGGTTGTTCCCAATGGATTGCGGACATCGAGACAGTTGAGTAGCTTGAGATGGTCCCGCAATGTAGTACAGTCCCGTAGCTCTGATCAGCTTGAATTGGGTGAAGAACAGTCAAATAATGGGTTGTGTTGATGCCTCGAATTGGTCGAGTTCGGTCAGACAGGTCCACAGAGGAGATGTGGTTCTTCAGTGACGATCAGTGGTTTAATGGTTTAATGGCTCAACAGCTGACCAAAAGCAGTCAGTGCCAAAATCAGCAACTCGAAAAGCATCTCAAAATTATCATGCCAGCTCAAAAAATATCAAAGCTAAAAAACAGGGCCAAGTGCTGTTCCTTGACGTCTGGTTGCTGGAGGGTCTGAATCCTGTCCAGGGTCTCTGGGGCAAGGTAAGTCATTGATCTGCACTTTCCAGCAAGGAAGGTTTCCAGAGATCACTTGCAGGGGCTGTGACCTCCCGTGCGGGTATCCGTGGACTCAGATTGCAGCATGTTGGGGGTCGCCTGCCATGTCCATCCGGCAGGCGCCCCCGGGGTGCTGCTTCCTCACAGCACCAAACAGGCCCAGCGCCTGTGGGAGTTTGGGGCCTGCCATGTCCATCCGGCAGGCCCCGTGGCACTAGGGGACATCAGCCCCATCGGGGTGGGGGCACAGCCTGCCAGGGTCCTGACCATGCGGACCTCGGCCACCGTCCTGGCACGAGGGTCCCTTGGCAACAGGGCCTGCAGGCCTGTACCTCCCACATGTAGGCCTGCGGCCTACATCATTAATGAGACACGGACTCAGACCAACCTTCCACGGAGTCTGCAGCTGTTCTGTCTCACGTGCCTGCAGGGGCTCCTTTTATTAGCTTGGGCCATGACACAGTCATGGCCCATCTTAAAGGGGCAATACACGTGGGAGGGACACATCCCCTTAAAGGGGCAATACACGCAGGAGGGTCACCCATCACACTCCTCCTTTTTCATAACAATAAACAAACATTGCGGAGGCATACATGCATCCCCCTGTTACAGAACGACAAACTACTAACCAATTCTCCACACACTCAATGGGTGACAGTCGAGCTCAGTGAGCTGCCGGAAAAATGCCGGCAGTTCTCCCAGTTTACAAAAACCCTTTATTAACCTGGGGTTCGGAACAGCAAATGCCGGAACAACACCATGACTGGCGGCTGGCACCACATGCACACCCTGCAACGGCGGGACCACAGCTTCACCTCATAGTTCTCTCCTGCGAGCACTTGAAACATGTAGTTACTATGTAGGTTCACAACAGCAAAGCACACAAGATTACTGAGTCCTCCTTGCGCAATTACAGGACCACAGACCAGTTCGCCCTTCATCAGCGTCGGTTCAGGAGTTACTTCCAGAGTCCAGGTCCATTGATGGCATAATTCACGGCCGGCAAGACCGCACCTGGCAGGTGGTGCCCGGGGCCACATCGGCATAGGTCCTTGATGTTGTGGGCAACTCGTGCATGAGTCACTTCCCCCAGATCCAAGTCCCTTGAGGGTACAGAGCACCGCCGGCAAAGCCGCACCTGGCCGATCCCAGGGGCCACATCGGCCTAGTCCCCTGTTGTTCAGAGCAGGGTAGTGAAACGCAGGTCGCGGGGCATCCATGCTGCTCCTGAAACTGTTGATCGGAGGCGTTGCGGGACGGTGCTGTAGGTCAGGACAAGAGGTGACAGGATATCACTTATCCCTCCTTGCCTGCAGTGCTCCCTCAGGCCGGCGTGTCCCCTTCCTCCCGGGGTGCCAGAGGGCGACAAGTACTCCTGATGAGCTGCAACCCATGCCCTCCCCGCTGCACGACTTCATGGTGTTGGTTCGGTCAGACACTAGTTGTTGGCCGAACTCGGGGAGAGGGCCGGAGGTACCGCCCCCAAACCCACGTTGGCCTGGTCTAACGATGGTATGGCAGGGAGGGCGACACCAGTGGCCGGCAGTCCAGGAACCTTGGTGGCTAGATGTCGAGGCCACCTGTGGGATAGGCAGGGTGGCTGTAAATTCCAAAGAGCATGAGGGTGGAAGTCCCACATTGGCCACGGGGGGGCCACAGTTGGTGTTGGGTCCGTGCCACACTCCGTTAGCATAGGGCTGCCTTTTATCTTCTCTGCTCCTCAGGTTGGTCCGGGCTGCAAACGAAACCCAGAGACGTTTCCATTCCAAACAGCGGATGCTGTGGGGTTTGGGCCAGCTCCCTCCTCGCAGGCCCGGCAATGCCGCCAGGGTTTGCAGGCTGGCTACCTCCCTGGCTTTCCCCGCCGGGCCCAGGATTGTGCTGGGGCGGCTGCCGGTTTTCACTTCGCTCCTACCAGAGCACGGCAGTAGCACTTCGAATCGGGTCACCTTCTTCATGACACCGCTGCAGGGCCCGGGATCAGGCTGGGCCTCATTTCACTTCCTGTCTGCTCTGATGACAGGAGCACGCAGTCTTTACCGCCGGTAGCCCAGGATCACATAAGGGGGGCCACCAGCACCCATGGCGAGAGCAAACGTGGGGCCTCTATCCTTTGCCTCAGTCTGGAGCCTGCATCACTCACACCGCCCAGCGGCCCGGGATTTCACAAGGCCGCTCTCATTCCATCTCTGTTGCGGTGGACACCGTATAGGTGTGCAGGTCCACTCCCTCCCTGGTCGCACGAGCACCCTCATTGCAGAGGGCCGCGGCCAGGTAGGATCGCAGACAGGGCCCCTCTGCCCCCTCTGTTTCAGGGCACCTCCACTGCTCGCTTGATTGCGGCATCAGCCGTTTCGTTTCTTTGCGGCTCAGGGGGCGGGACCAGCACAGCTTCTCCTTGTTTCGCTTGTGGAACGCCGCCGGGACACGATGAGGGTTCCTGGAACGCCGCCGGGGCACGATGAGGGTTCCTGTTGGCACAACTTTTGCTACTGGAGCACCTCCCTCCTTTCCAGCAGATAGCCCCAGATTGCGGTATGGGAGGGGCAAGTCTCTCCCTCTGCTCTGGTGGAGGTGCTTGAGCAGGAGGCGCACACCCGAGGTGTAATCCAGGTGTTCTTTTTCATTCGGCTGGGTTTGCCGCGTTAGGCAGGTTGCCTCCTGCCTCCACAACATGGAGAGGCACGCTGGTGCAGGCCGTCTCACGCCCCTTCCCACGGCGTGTCCAACCCCTCCAGTCTTCTTGTTCGCCATGGCCGACCTGCCGGCCTCCTCCATGCATGCAGCGGGTGCTGCAGGGAGCTGCTCGTTGGGCCCCACACGCACTGCAGGGCCTCCAGGCGGATCCCCACTCCGGCCGCACGAGCGCCCTCTTTTCCAAGGACCGCGGCCAGGGGAACAGGACCGCCAGTAGGGCGCGGGGATGGCCCGCTCCCTCTTCTCCATCCGGGGACCGGGGTAGCATAACTCCTCAGTGTGCAGCGGATGCCGCCAGGGAGGGGAGTGTCACTCTCACTCCTTCACTTCTTCGTGGCGGATGCCACAGGGGCTGCAGGCTGGCTCCTCCCCTGGCCGCACGAGCACCCTCGTTGCCGAGGGCCGCGGCCGGGGAGAACCCACTGTACCACTGAGCCCGCTGTCTTCCAGCAGGCATCCACTCCCTTTTTTTTTCTTTCTCGGTTGATGTTGGGCCCGCCTCCCATGGGGGATAGGGTGCCGCGTCAGCTGTTTTGTACGCGGTGGATGCCGCCGCTTCGTGCGGGGGCAGCCCCTCCCTGCCGCGGTGAGGGATCTTGATGCGGCCGACGCCGCCCTCTTCATTGTGGCGGCCGAAGCTGCGGGCATTTCTCCCTTTCCTTGCGGATTGCGGGTGGGGGAGGGGCAGCGCCCCCACGTCGCGGCTACCGCCACAGATACTTTCGGGGAGACAGCACCCCCCCCCTTCATGGAGGGGCAGACCCTCCTCCGAATGCGGCCGACGCCGCTTGCGGTTCGGTGCCGCCTCAGCTGTACGGCGGCCCCCTTCCAGCTGACACCTTCACGGCTCGCGCCGCCTCTTCTTTCCTCGGGACAATGAGGTGGGGCAGCTCACGCGGCCACCGCCGCACATTCCCCTCCACACGGGGTGGAGGCAGCAGCTCCTCCTCCCGGGGCCACCTCTCATTGTTATGGGACTGCCTTGCGTCTCCCTCGGGAGACGGGCCGGTAGCTCACCATCCTTATTTCCCTTTTCGCGGGAGGGGCCGCCAGCTCCTCTGCGGCCGACGCCGCTTCTCCCTGCGTGCGGCTAGCACCGCACTGCAAACCGGGGCACCAGGCGGCCCGGGCCCACGCATCCGGGGTCCTGGGCCACCCCAGCTCCTCCATACCTCAGGCGGTCGACGCCGCTATGGGCTCCAGCCTTCGTCGCCATTGTTGGGGGTCGCCTGCCATGTCCATCCGGCAGGCGCCCCCGGGGTGCTGCTTCCTCACAGCACCAAACAGGCCCAGCGCATGTGGGAGTTTGGGGCCTGCCATGTCCATCCAGCAGGCCCCGTGGCACTAGGGGACATCAGCGCCATCGGGGTGGGGGCACAGCCTGCCAGGGTCCTGACCATGCGGACCTCGGCCACCGTCCTGGCACGAGGGTCCCATGGCAACAGGGCCTGCAGGCCTGTACCTCCCACATGTAGGCCTGCAGCCTACATCATTAATGAGACACGGACTCAGACCAACCTTCCACGGAGTCTGCAGCCGTTCTGTCTCACGTGCCTGCAGGGGCTCCTTTTATTAGCTTGGGCCATGACACACTCATGGCCCATCTTAAAGGGGCAATACACGTGGGAGGGACACATCCCCTTAAAGGGGCAATACACGCAGGAGGGTCACCCATCACACAGCAGGTCTTGTCCAGCCACCAAAATGTTGCTAGGGAATGTTGAGGGAAACGACTTGACTTTTCTTGGAAGTCTTTGTCATCACATCTATGGAAGATAACTTTAAAGCAGAACTCCAGGTGTAATCCTTTTTCTTTAGTAGCCCAAACATAATTCAACAGAGGGGCTGATCATACCCACCTTAATAGGGAACCTGCTGCAGTGGATTGGTTCATTTCTAGTCTCCTCCAATAGGTCCAACCCAGGCTGCTGTTTCAGAGTTTTCTGTCTGATGGTTTCATCCTCAGAATGCTTTGACTGCAGAAGGGGTACGGGCACAGGAAGTGTGTAAGCCCTATGAACTACCAAGATGGCAGAACCCTTCTCTTCCACCCCTTCACCTGTCCGCCTACATCAAAGAGTCCCTGTTAATTACCACACTGGTATGAGCTCTCCATTGTCCTGACTGAGCTTGTATTTGAAACAGTGGTTCCTAGCTAACACCGGGGGAGATTGCCTGTCTTCAGGAGGAGGTGCCAAGCCTTACCATTAAGCTTGCTGGGCTGGGGCCAGCTGGTTGTTTCGGGTGAAACACAGATCCTAAATGCTGATGCATGTAAGGCTGTGTCCAAGAGTCATTAGCAACACACCTGACAATAACATCACACCAGTAGGTATTGGCCTATATAATTGTGGATTTCCAGGGACCACCATGTCAAATCTTATATTTAGAGTTTCACCTGCCACCAGGTTCTGTGAGCACACATTTACATGAATTAATTTACGGTCAGGATATTCCCATGTTTAAAGGGGGGCCCTGACTGCTAGACTATTGGTTCCATCGGCTTTTGGTAGGAATACACATATCACTTTGCAATGGCCATGGTGTCAACCTTCAAGGCAGCTGCTGAGAAGTGTAGGTAAACAAGCCTGGCACACTCTGTAACCCAGAGTTACATGTCTGCAATATGCCTTTCATGGTGGAGCAGTGTAAAAGGCGCGCTCAGTTTAGCAGGCTTTACTTCCTGAGACATATCTACCTGCCTCATTTTACATTAAACATTTTTTTTTAACTCTGGCTATTTCACCCTCACAGATGGTATTCTGACTCAAGTGAAGAATTTTCATTTGCTATGATGAAATATAGTCCAGTCTATAAATAATCTGTGAGAATATTTATCAGCAAAAAAGTGGAAAACACTGAACAGATCTGCAGCACATTCTTCGTTTATTTTGCAGAAAAGTAAATGGAAACTCGGATACATCATCTATTTACTCGAGCTTTCCTGGGGGAAAAAGAAGATATATTTTTGCCTGAGATTTTCCTAGAAACCTAAGTGAAAAGATTCAAATTAGCTTATTGAAAAACTCCAGCAACAATGCTTTTCCTGATTTTTGCATCAATTGTGAGGTTTTTAAAAACCACAACATCTATTTGTGTGGACTTTATTTACCACACACAAATATACAATTTGGTTATTTTGCCATGTTTATGAATTTAGTGAAATTTGATGCACCAGTCATGAAATTGGCAAAGGCAAAATCACCCAATGTCATGCACCCCTAGTTCGATGGTGGCAATTGTCCCTGCAGTTTTAATTGTAATTGTAAGGGGTTATTTATAACGCGCCTAATACCCAAAGGTTTATTACCACGGATCCGGGGATTGAACCTGTGTTGCTCAGTGCTGTCTTGTTTCCAAGACAAATGCGTTGCCCTTGAGCTATCTTCCCAATATGCATTTCACTTGCTGCCAACTAAAAGATGAACTGGAATCCTCCTTTGGGTTAAATAAAGTACAAGGTGTAAAATCAGAAACAGTGATTGGGTAAATTCATTGTAATTTACCAATAACAAGACATGAGAAAGTTGATTAATCAATTCCTTCTCTATAGAGAACGCATACGCCCACCAGGTGGTTGCAGGCAACGTCAGTTCTCCGTCATTCTCCAATATGGGAGGAGTAGTCCCTGTCATGGGATCTGACTTTGTCACACCCCCTCGATGGGGACCAGCAAAGGCTAAATGAGCATGGGCGTGTATGTCTTCTGCTGCAGATGGAACATGGGGCTAGCAGTTCATGCTTGAGAATTCCATTTTGGGGGGCCCGGTCAAACGTAATGAACATGTGGTTGATCCCCCACAAGGAAGAGCTACAAGACTACAAAGAGGAGTGCACTATGACAGCAACGACTTGGCTGAAGCATTTCCACCAATCCCCTCTTGGCATTGCAGTATTTGGGAGGAAGGCACAGTGCCCTCTCTATGACATTAACAGGACATCAATGGGTCAGAGCTGGTGTGCCGCCATGGTAGGGACTGAGCCCAAAGAATAGTTATTACTATGACTCATTTTTTGAATGTGTTAAATCGGCTATTTCAAGAACGTTTACATAGGAGGCACACATCATTCAAATAAATAGGCATATCATTATAAGGCAACAGGTGCTGTTAGCTGAAGCAAAACGACTGTGAAAAGGTTTTGAGGAATGCAACTTTTTTGCATTATTCAGATCAAAATATTTCCTGATCTGCCCGAAAGGACACATGCCTCACATTTCTAGACACATTTGAAACGCTATGTAACATTTTGAAATCCTCAAAGTGATACAGCTCTGCGGTAAAGGTGCCACCAACCCACTTGTGGGGGCAAACCTGGAGAAACTGAAATTGATGGGGCAATGTCAGCGTCTGAGAGCCCCTCTGTTAAGGCATGGAGACAGGGCAGGATATCCCCCTATTCCCAAAGCTCTTAGACATCTAAGAAAACAACTAATGGGTGGTAGCAGAGAGAGCAAAAATGTGCCCTCAACACTATGCCTGAAGCGTAATCACTTTTGGGCCCTGCCCCATCCTAAAATGCCGAAACCAATTGGAATTGTTTTTGCACAGGAACCCTGCATTGGTGGCTTGATTGGCAGCCCACCAAGCCTGGAGCAGAAGCGAAGCAAGTCATATATTACCAATCAAGTCCTAGCCATATTGCTCCTGGAGAAAGCAATTCCAACTAAGGTTTGAGGTAAACTTAACCCAAAACAATGTATACCTCAAGGTCAAGTCAAGCGCTTTTAGGTGGGGATTTTTTTTTCTCAAGTAAAACAAATGATAACGTTTGTTTTTCCTACATCTACTTCAGCTTGTTGAGTATGAAATACTGAAGGAGCACATTTATCTTCTGATGTAGGCCAAGTAGGATCACAGCCCAAATGATGATTCTATTGCACATCAGTTACGTCAGGTTGTTGTTGCCTGCTCACAGAGGAAACACTTTCATCTCAGCAAAGAAGGCTGCAAGATCTACTAAGCAAAGTTTATATAACATGGGTTTAGAGACACAGCGACTACTTTCTGCTCACAGCATAGACCTGTCTATCCTGTGGAACAATGCCTGAAAGTCAACAAAGTAGGAAAAAAGCCTGTGTCCCTTTCTATGTATTTCCCAGAATCCAATGTCGGAGTGCAACAGTGGTCATCGGTTATGTAATCTCTCTAGGACCCTTAGTACACTTGGGGACCAAATTAACAGCTCAGCCCAGTTTCTGATGTACCTTGAAAAGATCATAGAAATGATTGTTAATATAACATATAAAAGCATTATGGGAAGATTAGACCCTAGCTGAACCCTGGGGTCCTTCTGACATAACAGAACTATAACTGATCATTTTCAAGATGGAGGGACCTTCCGTGTGAGAATCACTTCAGGAGTCAAATCTTCTAATAAAAGAGACCATCAAAGCAGGTTAATTTGATATGTTAAGATGTTTAACCTATTGGGGACAGGGGCACTTGATGTTTCCATAGATTTTGGAGCATCATAAAGAGATTTGGTAGATATCTTGACAGGTACACGATGTTAAAGAAACTGGTGTAAAACAACGAGCTAATTGGCTATATCAGATCACAGGTAAAATAGGCTTCTGAGTGCAATTCACTAACATATTCAGTCCATTGAGCCTCAGTTAGCAGGCACAGGCCTTCAGACAAGATTTTGAAGTTGGGGTATTTTGCTCCCTATTTTTCTAATTTAGTTGAAAATGATTTTTTGGGGAGTAAATACTGTCCAAAGGGAGTATTTTATAGGCAAATAAAATATATATTTACCTCTAAAACAGAATTGTTTTGTAATAAATATTTCTTTGCACTTCGATGTTCATGTTCATGAAGATACACATTGTTGCCTCTTCAGTAATAACAGTAGAGCTTCGCGCGGTGGCTCTTCTTGCACGACTGACTGATCTGAACACCCCACAGAGCTTTGTGGGTGAAAGCAAGGGGACAGTCGCGTACGTGCCTGTTTCCTATTTTTGTTAGGAGTCATTTTACTCCCTATTTCTCTTTGTTGCAAGTATTTTCCTATCTTCAGGGCGTGAAAATGGCCGATATGCCCCTTATCCACAGGGCAGTGAATACATGTCTTGGATTGGTACACCACTAGATCACCGTAGCAACCATGGCTAGAACATATCTGGGTTTTGGAGAGCAGTATCTTAAGTGATACTGTCAGCATCTTATGCAGGGTACCTTTCAATAAATACTTCTATTCATGAAATTCGGCCTTACTCGAGAGAATGATGAAGGGGTGATCTTGTAGCATGATGCAACTTGCTTTCAGCATGTTTCATTTCATATTAGACTGGTCACCCACCAGAGTAATATTTCGACATGTGCTCACGTGGGGCAATAGTTTGATAAGAGAGACATTAATCCTAACATAAGGTAAGAAAACTCCCCACCAGTACAGGTTTTAAGCCAGATAACATTCTATTTCCCCTGTTATAATTAGGAGTGCTTCTGACTACAGTACCCAGAGACACAACACCTGCTGCATCAACACCACCAAGACTTTAAAGGGGCTGTGAATGGAGGCTTGTAAACCATCCAACGAGCATCTAGACGTCATCAATGAAAGAGGCTGGGTTTTAGGGCCCGAAGCTGCGCCCCCAGTCAACATGCAGCAAGGGGTTCAGCAGCAGACGGTGGGGCCACAGTTCCTTTCCTGTTCTGAACCTTTTAAAAAACAAGCACAAGAAAAAGCCAACCATGTGTATAGGCATGGGATATGTATTTCCCAACCACTGCCATAATGGTTCTACCTGCCCTTAATATAGTAACAGCTAGAACATGGTGTGAGAACCTGGGCGTATGAAAGCAAAGCCTCTAATACCTACACACAAGCCATGACTTTTGGCTTTGTCAGTGCTTGCTTTTAACAGAGCTTCAGTGAAAAGAACAGATGCTAAGACACACATAGGCTGCTTAAAAATCAACTCACTGAAGGCACACTCTGTTAAGACATTTTTATTACACCACTAATGCATGCACAGCTGCAATTAAACCATGAACTCTCAGAAGACTGCCTAGACAAAACACTGACAGGCTCCATACAGCACAAAGCTTGCTGTTACCTCTTGATAGAGCTATCTCAAAGAGATTCCTGGAGGATGTGTTTTGGGCAGAGAGAGGCAAGTAGTGGGTGAGAATGGCAAAAGGAACGAGCTTGCCCATGGACCGTCAATGGGTAACTAACCAAACAACACACACAACCTGTGTGTCCCTCCTCACATCCCATCTCCCTCTCATATGTACTATAATGCAACAAATATGGCTTGCAGGTGGTGCTTGGGTGCCATATGTTAGGCAGAATCACATTCAGTACCCTGGGGGAACGCTACATGCAATTAAGAATACAAGTGTCAGTACAATTTCACCTTTGGTACAAGCCTGTACTACACAGGTATGTGGTAGCAGTGGCTGAGCAGCCAGACTTATCTCAAGAGTTGAGTGAGCAGTAGAACAAGTTACACAAAGGGCCAACAAATACAGCGATTCAAACAAACACTTACTCAAGGTTTCTTGGTAAAAGGATATGCATTTATTTACACAGTCAGTTTGGAAACATTACACTAGCAAGAGCAGCTCAGTATCATATACTAATATACTACAAATACACAACGAAAAAGTTACTGAACAAGTTCAGCTCCCCTGAAATGGGAGCAAAATGGTAAAAAGACAAGGTTATAAGAATCAACAGCACAAATATTTTAATAGGCAAGGCAAAGGGTTTCAGTAAACTACAACCAGCCAGCAATTCAGTTCATAGGCCTGGGCCAAAGTCAATGGTTCAGAGTCTTTGTGTAGGATAGCACAGTTCTGGTAGTAAACGGTTAAGTCTTTGCCACGGATCTTAGAAGAATTTGGTCAGACGAAAAGTTAGACGAATGTTTAGGGAAGGACAAGCCTTCGAAGTCGGGAAATTTTCACAAACTTTCACCGTGGCCGAAAAGATTTCCAGACCGCGTTTGCACAGCACCTTTAAAGTGAAGAGTTTTAGCTGGGGCAGTTGTTCCTGGCAGATCTCGCTGTTCCTAAGCTTTAGTCGTGGGGACAAGAAGGAGGATGTCGGGAGGTTCCTGCACTGCTCAGGGAAGAGGCCACAAGCTTGGCAAAAACATCTGTTTAAGGTGTCAGCGCCTTAAAGTCCACAAACTGGTTTCCTTCTCACTGGCTATCCGGTTTTCAACAGCACTCTGAAGAAAATTCGAACAGGATGGGGACGGTGTCCAGGTGGCTTGTGAGTTGGTTGTTCCCACCAAACTCAAGGGAAGAAGTTAACCTTGGAGGGCTTCTCTGTTGATGGAGTTTCAGGCAATTCAGACCTGCAACAGGGCTTCACCGGTCGTCCTGGAGTTGCAGCAGTCCTCTTCCTTCAGCTCGTCTTCGGTTCTTTCGTTCCAGTGGTCGACTCTGCTTTTCAAGTCCCAGAGACTTGCTTTTAAACAGTTTTCCCCCATTCATTCCAGCCTGGCTGTCACTAACACAGCAGGATGGCTGTCCTTGCAGACAGCCAGCCGGCCAATCACGCCAGAGTGCACAGGGAGTTTCGGGTACCTCCCTCACATCCTGTTCACCCCAGACACTCAGGTGCCCGAGGAGGGCTTCAGCACTGAAGCCCGCCAAAGGCCAATGAACAAAGGGACCAAACTCGGTTTGGTGCGCAGAGACAAACACACGAAGGACCTTTCCTAAAGGAAATGGTGAAAAAAGTTGACCAGAGTCTGTTTTTACAGATAGGTCTTGGGCGCCATATTGAAAAACATGGCTGACCCGATTTTTAGCTACCATTGTTCGCGGTCGGGAAAAATCATGGTAGTTTGATCTAAACCACTGCCACCAGCCATTTAAAGTAGGAAAGGGTAACATTTGACTGTTACATGAGTGTTTTGACTCGGGGGAAGTTAGGCAACCTCTCCAGCACTCTATAGGAATATAGTGTGTGTTGGGTCTGTAAATTTAAAGACTATTAAAGTCAATTTAATTTTACATGCTCTGGGAGACAGTAGTCAGTCCCAGATAAGGTATTTAAACCTTGGGACGTCTGAAAGACACCCCTGTGTCACTGCCCTGAAGGTGCTGTGTGACACACAGAAAAAGATGATGCCTTTGGAGTTATGTTAAAACTCCATAACCAAAGAGCACAAAAGTAAAACACATTGAAAATGAAAAGTTAAAAATCCCAAAATATAGCAAAAGAGCTGCAGGGCTCTAAGGTAGAGGGAATTAAGCACTTGGGTGAGAATTCTCCCTAACACAATCTAATAGTCAAAACGAATAAATGACACCTCTAAATGACCTGGGGATGTGGTGTGAAGGATTTACAAGTCCCAAGAGCTGTAAGAGCATTCACTGAGCCACTGGAGGGCAATGCACAGACCTTCTACGTCATGGTGCGCGGCAACGGTCTGATAGACCAACAATCAGAGGACAATTGTATTTTGAACTACCTCTTCATCTGGTATAAAGGGAGGTCACCATTTATTTATTTTGTTATTTATATAGTGCGCCTACTCCAAAGATATCTGGGCGCTTTTCTTACAGATAATGTTACATTGTTTACATGGATATGAATGTTCAAATACATTAACACTTTTTGATCCATTTGATTGCAGGGTAGTACATGGTTACGAATATGCAAAAAAAAAAAACTTGAGAGAGTAGTCAGATGTTCATTTGACGTGAATACGAGTTCTCATCATAACCTGTATTTACTCTGTTGCCATAAAAGGGAGCACTCATTGACTGCTAAAGTTGGAAAGTCAGTGCCATCATGCCAACCAGGGGGGTTTAGGCTGAGATCAGAGTCTCATACCACACCCTGATCGTTGTACCTTGTTGGTGTAGATGGGTGGCAGCCTGGCAGAGGTTGACCTCATGACATTATGAAGCCCCAGGTGTGACACCTTAGCGTAGCCGTTTTAAGCCCATTGGCTCTCAAGCTCATTTTATCCACTCAAGAGATGTTTACGGCAAATACAGTCAGTGATATTGCTTCTGTTGTTTAGTAGGCGGGGTCCGCACAGCTCTTTAGGTCTTGCATTTTAACAGAATCTAGAGGTCAGAGGTCGGTCTTCCCGGCATGTTGGGAGAATGCAATGGCTAAACTGCAAGGGATTGAGGAGCTGGACACCCCAAAGATGCTTAGTGCTGCAGCATGGGATGAGCAACTTCCCTTGCATCCCAAACGCCCAGTGAGACCCTCAGAACAAACATGACCGAGCTCAAAGAAGCGCAGGGTTGGCAGCCTCTCCCCACCGGGCTCTTAATGGACGGAGCCTGTTGTCAAAGTAAGTGTCGCCATGCAGCTGGCAGTGTGTCCAACTTTGCTCTCAGCATCAAAGGGCATAGTTGGGACCTGGGGGGGGACCTCTCAAATATTCCTGAAATCAGATCCCCTCTTTAACTTTGAAGTGCTGTCCTCTTCACCATTTGCACAGATTTTCTGGGCTTGGGCCACTTGCTACCTTTGGGCTTTGGAACCACTTAAGCTTCCATTTCGGTCTCTTGCACAGGTTGTAGCCAAAATAATCGGCCTCCTCATTATACTCCAGGCTCTAGAAACTTCCAAAACAAAATGAAAGAAAACGAGAGGCCATGGTTTTGAGAGAAATTAAAGCGGCTTATTTATTTTATATTTGTAATAATTCACTATTTTTACATATTGCCAGGAAGGTCTTCAGAATAAAAGCCAACAGAAATACAGGCAGCCTTGCAATGCCTGAAGCCAGGCACAGTGCAGAAGCTGTGTTACATAGGAGCCAGTGGCATAACAGCCTTTACTGTCGCAAAGATCACTATGTGAGCGGAGTCACATCCAACATAAGAGTTTTGCTGCCCTCTGCGGCATCAGGACTGGGCGCGAATTGCCAGGAAGAGAGCTTACAGGAGGTGCCTGCATGCTGTTGATTGCACGGAAGTTATGCTATGGTAATCATTTTGATACTGCGCCAAAATCACCACCGCAGTAGTCTCAGAGCGCCTCCACTTATTTGTGTGTTGGCGAATTGTGCCCTCGCAAGGCCTTTTTCTGAGCAAAGAAAAAGAGCAGGTGAAGATAAGAGTGGGGGGTGAAGGCGTGAAGGTTTTGTGATTGCACTGGTGCATGTCAGATGTTTTAGGTGAACCATAGAATTTAAGATGTAGAAAAGATGGGTTTATTCTAATTTGTGTAGGCGATTTATTGGAATGTTTTACAAGTTAGATTTGGAAAAAAGGAAAATGAGTACACTATGCAATATTTAAATATTTAGAAGCATGGCAGTCTTGGGGTGTGCTCGGGCAGCCCTTTGAGATTTGGTGACTTATTTGCAAGGGCCTCGCTTTAACTTATACTACAGGCCAAATTCCAGAATATTAGTTCCATGATGGCGAAATCTGAAGACCGAGTGTGGCTGTCCAGTCTGAGTTTGTTTTATTTTTCATAATAAAATGATACAGGTAACTCTGTTCCTGCAAGTGAGGTCTGTTAATCAGATCCCACTTTCATAATGTCCCATTCCAAAAAGCATAACGGACACATGTATCTTGCTGGGGCCATCTCCTGAAATCCCTAGTAACTTCCCTGAGTAGTAGCAGGATAGATTCATGGGCCACACATGCATCCCTGCACACACTTGCTGCAGCTCAAAGTTCAACATACAAAGATCAATTTTTAAACATCTTAATCTCTGGTTTAAAATATTATAATTGTTTACCATAGCATCATTGTGGCATGTAACAATATATAAAAAAAAGAAGCCATACCTACTGATGACAGGGTGGCTACTGAGGCTACACAATTATACAGCTGCAAGCAGTGGATGTCATTTTATTCTCAGCTTGGTGAGCAGTGATTCATTCATGATAGACTTGGGTTTGTGTATAATCCATCTATCCTAGGTTTTTCCACAACAACTACGTGGAACCCAGCCCCAGAACCTTCTTTGATAGCCCTTACAGTCAACATGTTTTTCCAGAGGATAAAAACCCTCCCTCGGGAGATCCCCTGGGAACCAGTGCTTTAAAGACAGTCATGTAATGGCAATGGTCATCTCATACAAGGGTGCTAATTACTGGTGACCTTTTGATGTGGGCATGCAGAGAAAGGGACTTGAGGCAGAGTATCCCAGGGGAGAGGTTCAGACCAAAGAGAGGTCTCACCATCTTGGTTTTTGCGAGGGCTATTAAACTTTCTATCCACCCTCCTTACTTTCTACAGACAAGGAACTCTGGGTATTACATCAGCAGGCAAACTACACTTGTTACACCAGCCTGGATTGGATCATGTACAATAGGCTTGCTTTGGAGCAATCTGCTGTGGCATTAGGCCTATGTAAGCATGAAGGAGACACTCACTTTAGTTCATTCATCTTTTAGAAAAGTGTTGAAGAGGGATTTACTGGAAACTGATTGGGAATACAGCCTACTTGAAAGACCTCTGCCAGAGAGGTGAAGACAGGGGCATCCAGGAAGAGGAATCCTCTTCTCCCAACCATCCCAAATGCCATTTTGGGATGGCCAGCAGGCCAAACAAGGACTACTGCAACTAAGACACCGGTACCCAAGGACGCTGTTCACTGGAAGTGGCAGAACCCTACACGTTCTCTCTACAAACCTTTGGGTAGGGAAGGGCATCAAAAACAAATTACCTGACCCCTGAGACACTGGAATTTGTCTCCCAGCAGCCACAAAATCAAGGAAGGGGCCCCTGGTCTCCCTGCATCTCCAAACCATCCTAATGCCAGTTTAGCTACCTTCAACATCATCAAAACTGCTAAAAGGGAAACGCTGCAGTCAGATTCAACCTCAATGCTCGTCTGCATCTCCAAATTTCAGTCGATGCCGACCCCAAAGCTCCACTATCTCCACCTTCTGAGAACCAGCACGTCTTTGAGAGTCTGCAACTCGACACTGCTTACCTGGTTACCAGATTCTTCAAGCTGCAACCCATTGCCAGTGCAGTACCCCTACACCACGTTGAGCCAGACAAACCCACTTGCCACACAAAGCCAGTTTCAATTCCTTTGCACTGGAGGCTTTCAAGTCTTCCAGTGCTGCTGACCCGACATCGCCTGCTTTCCTATGCGCCTTTGATCCACAAGCCTCGCTGCTGTAGAAGAGCACTGCATTGTGGGAACCCTTCATCTCAGCTCCTTGAATTTACCCTGGCTCAGTGCCTAAAGCACCCAGACTCCTGGTCCTATGCCGAAAAGACTGGCGTGATGCTGTTGAGCCCCAAACGCGTGAACCTAATGTATTTGTGGAGGCTCTGTCCGCCAGTCCACCTTAAGTGACCCTTGAGACTTTTAGCCCTCCTCACTTCTCTACCTTTTGAGAGACACAGTCATAAACGTTGACATTTTGCTGTTGAAATCTTTGCCTGAGCACTCCTGTTTACAAATCCATAGTACCCCTCTAAGTGATTGGTTTCTCTGCATTTTCCCTTACTGGAATGAGCCAGTAGTTTTTTAATTACATATTTGGAGAAATGGCATATGAGGAGGGACACACACAGCTTGTAGGTGTGTGATTATTTGCCCACCCATTGACGGCCCATGGCCATGCTAATCCCTGTGGCAAAGCCCACTCAGTTTCTACCCCTTCCGCCCAAAACACCTCCTATTGGGAACTCTTTGTGCTTGCTTTAATCAAGCTCTGCCATCAAACTTCGCACTCAAAGTGCCCGCCAGTGTTTTTTCAAAGCAGTCTTCTGAGAGGTAATGATTTAATTGGAGCTGTAAACCCACTTCTGGGGTAATGACTGCCTGTCTGCTATTCAGGCATGGTGCTCTGCTAACTGTCTCTGCCTTAATGCCAGTAAGACAGAAATCCTTCTCATTGGGACCCCTGCTCTTTCTTTTCCTCCCATACTCTGCCCGCCCTCCATGAGCCCCCTACCCTGACCCCCCTTTGAGGCAAAAAACCTTGGTGTCATCTTCGACTCCTTGCTCTCTTTCTCTTCTCACATCACAGACCTTGCCAAGAAGGCCCACTTTCAGCTACACCTCCTCAGAGGCATTCTCCCTTTCCTCACCTTCCCCCAGAAACTCAATGTCTCCAGAGCTCTGGTCCTCTCCAGGCTGCACTGCTGCAACAGCCTCTTCCTTAATCTTCCAAACTCCTCCCTTCGCTCCCTTCAACAAATCCAGAATAAGACTGCAAGCTGTATCCTTGGCCTGAAGCCCATGGCTGCATCTCTCCAGCCCTAAAATCTCCCCACTGGCTTGTGGTTGCTGCAAGGATCAAGTTCAAGACCCTCTGCATCATCCACAAGGTTTTATGGGGCCTGGGACCGTCTACATCAAACTCTCTCTCCCTAAGTTACTCCCTGCTAGAACCCTTCGGTCTAACTCTCTGGAGATCAGATGCTCTTCCAAGCAGAGAGTGGGGGGTAGATCTCTCTCCTCCACAGGTGCCCACCTCTGGAATGGCCTCCCTGCCCCTCTCAGGCTTGAGCTGGATCTCCAAAAAGTTCCGGAAGCTTCTCAAGACCTTCCTTTTCTCTTCTTCCTTCCCTCTCGCCCTCCCCTGCTAATGTCCCTGTCTGCTTCTTGACAGGCTGCCTGGTTCCTTCAGAATCTTCAGGCACCTGCCCCCCATTACAGTCTTCCCCTGCGCTTGGTCTCCCTGGACCACTGCCCCCTCAACCTGCACTTGCCCTTCTGGGCCCCTGCCCCTGCACTTGCTTAGCTGGGCCTTCACCTTGTAGCCCTTCCTGCCCGTTACTTGCACTTAATCTCATGAACCTTCCATCCCTTGCTCTCTCTGCTTTCCCCTTGCTCTGTCCACCTGGGCTACCCTGGCACTCATTTTTTTTCTCACTGGCCCTTCTGCCCTGACCGGCACTTCACCTTGCTCCTCTCCCTACACTTCTTTTACTACACTTGCCCGTTCTGAATGGCACAAGGCCTAGTAGGATCTTTTGTTTTTGTCCTCCCTCATCCCCCACCCTCTTGACTTGTTGCACCTTTAAACATGTGTCTATAGGTGCATTATAAATACCCAATAAATAAATAAACTAAAAATGTCTAACCAGATCTGCCTTCATCCACTCGATATATAAGCAATATGTGTGTCCTTCACCAAAGTCGTCTTAAAAACAAGCATTGACAAACCAACAGTTTTGGCTTGTGTATACATATTAGGAATTGGCCAGTCACTGCTATTTGCTGCTCAGGTACCAATCTCATTTACACCTGCCTACCACCTATGAATGGCCAGTTAATACTACTTCAGCAGTGCCTGCCAAGTGGCCTTACCATGCCTACACAAAAGCCCAAGCTGTTGGCATTGACAAAGCTTGTTTTATTAGTTCTGTGCATTTCAGTTAGTTTAACTTAAGATCTTATTTATAAGGAACTTTGCTTGGACATTATTTTGCTCACTGTGCTGTTATTGTTTGCATTGCTTCTGTACCAGCTCACCCCCCTCCTGTTGAGAATAGCCTGTCCCCGACCCATGTTAACAGAGGAGATATACCTGGTGGGCTGTGCCTGTTTCACCCATTTGATCGGGATCACTGCTGGTGTAGTAGTAGTGTGGCGCTGGAAAGCCCGGCACACGCGCAGAGCAGTAGTCATTTTGCCTCAATGACCTATTAAAGAATAGAAGGATAACAGACGGAAGGAAATGGAGGTACAGTTTGACTTACATATTGCAGCATGTGTTGAGAACCTGGCACCATGTTGGAACTTTCCCAATTCCAAATTGAGGTGAAGAATTGGCATAATGAACCATTCTGTAAAATCAACTCCACTATCACAGGCCACATGCTTTATGTAAGCGGGCACGCCACATGTTAATGCTGCTACACAATTAGACATCCAAATGCAAGACATGCAATGAAGTGCAGCGTGCAAAGAAGTCATGAAAGACATGAAAATGATGAAAGCGGTTATGCATTGCATTGCATAAACATAAGAGCTGAGGTGATGCTTATTGATCCGGGAAACATGGCCCGTCTCAATTAAGACAACGGTTCTCCGCTAAAACAATAGTCATTATAGCCCATACTTGCAGGTGTTTCCTCATCTGGAGGACCTAGCCACTGCCCATGTGTCTGCAAGATGTAAATCTGTGTTCTGCATGCCCCCCCTGAACACTGCAGCAAGTCAGTTTATAATAGTCTGGGCTGGAGAGAAATCCCAAGAAATAAGGCGCTAGCAACTGAACTGCATGTTAAGGGGATGTCCAAGCCCCCGTAGGGGGCGCTCAAGGGACATCCCACATAGCAGGACGCCCCTCTGGCCACCCCATCCCCTCGTTAGGTTTCCACAACCCTCCCTGAGAGGAAGGGGTGTCTCCAGGACAGGAGCCTCCGGTGCGCCCTGGAGACAGCATATAAGGCGGGCGGACTGGAGCTCAGACTCTTTCCAGTCCCCCCGCCTCATCACCCACCCGCACCCTTCTTGGCTAGTTCAGTGCAGATAGGCCCCCGCAGGGGTTTGCCGACCAGGGTAGCAGGACAGAATTTAAGTAATTGTGTAAATATGTTAAATTTAGTTTCCGCAGATTTCGGGGTGTAAGTTGGTAAATACTGTTTGATGTTTTTCTTACCCATCATAAAATGTAAATAAGGTCAAAGTGTGTATAATTGTTAATTTTGTTTTCAGCAGATTTCGAGGTGTAAGTGGTGATGAATTACTGTGCGCTTATTGTTCCTCTACCTTGTATTAATTGTTCCATTTCTGCCACAGGTGGAGTTCGGGCCAGTCCTAGCCGGGGAGGAGAGTACGCTGCGGCTTAAACCGTGGGCAGGTTGCCCGATGGCCGCACTCGAGCCAAACTCGGACGATGGGCACTGAGTTCCTTAGAGACACTTGAGATTCCTCACCTGCAAGATTCAGTGGGCCGAGGAGGAAGTACTGCATACAGTACAATCTGGAGCGTATGTCCGGTACCTTGCTAAAGCCGTGGGCGGCAAGGGGATACCGTGAACATTCAGAACTATAACATTGCCTTGCTTTTGGGCCACTTTTATAAGTATGCTCATGTACCATGATGTGTTTAGGGCTGGGACTGCCCCCTTGTTGTTATGCTCCAATAAATTGTGATCTGTTGTTTCCAAAATGTAGAACTATTGTCTGTCTATTATTGTGTTAGTACAGTATGGTCCAGTATCTGTTATCTCAACCCACAGAAGAGGGGTGGGGGCCGATGGGGGGCTGACACAGCTATGCATTCATCCAGCCCATAGACTGCACCAAGCGATCTACCGAAACCGCTGCATACGCATACATGCACATGTGCGTGCAACCATTTAGCAAGAGCGTTTTGTACTGATGAATGTATAAGATTTCAACCACTGCTTGTTTTTTACTGCAATGCGCTCACCAGGGATCGTGTCTAATACCATCTTGATCCAGTTTCTCACACTGCCCTTTAGTGCCAGCGTCTCCCACTATCTACCAGTGCAAGTGTTTCACACTACCTCCCAAAGGAAACGACTCCCACTGCCTATTACTGCAAACCTCCCACTGCCTGCTAACGCTTGCTTCTTTGACAGCCTACTTGCACTAGCTTCTCTCACTGCCCACCAGTGCAAGATTCTCACGCTGCCTCCAGAGCAAGCTTTTCACACTGACAAAGTCTATGAGCATAATGCATTGACAGGCCCAGTGCAAACTGTTCATGCTGCTCACAGAGAATTCGCAAGCTCCCCCATGTTTTATGTGAGCAGCTTATCCAGTCCTGTTTTTTTAAATAGCATTCTACGATTTGTTGCACTGCATTTATAAGAAAAGCCAAACTACAATCTTAGATATCCGCAAGTCCACATCGTTATGCGGGTGGGTCCTACTTGGGACATGACGTTGGGGTTAGGGAGGGGCGGGCACGGTTTTCCGGCAGTTGCCGGCTTGTTAAAATAAAGTACAGTCACACTCCTTATCGGCTCTGCGTTTATTATTTAAGGCCTCCCGCCTGCGCCTCGCAAGAGCTCAACAATGACGACAAGGGGTGACCAACCCGCCTGTGCCTAAGAGAGAGGCCAGCCATCGGGCAGTGCAACACGTCGGCGTGCCTCCCAAGCACAACGGACACAAGCAGAGGCCGGGCCCGCTGTTTCGCGCATACATAATACGCGCATATGAAGCAGGGTGCACGCCACGCCCGCGGAACGCCGGAACTACAACGCCCACTCCAGCCCGGCGGCACACGAGCCAGCACCTGCACGGCAGGCCCCCCATGGAGCAGCAGAAAGGGTGAGACGAACCCGCGAGGATAAGTGGATGCGCGAAAACGCTATTCTGCCACACCCAGCTGCTACTGCTTACGCGCTGCTCCCTGCAGAGGAGACAAGATAGAGCAGCCTACATATTAAGGTATCTAGACCACCACAAGAGGGTAAGCAACCCAGGGCACCAGCCACAACTACAAGAAGAGCCTCACAAGCACCAAGGAAAGGGAGAACACACACTGGAAGGAGGGGGAAATAGTGGAAACACACAGACAAACATCACAAAAGAAGACCACCCAGAGAAAGAAAGTCTGAAAAACCTAATAAAATCCAGGGCCCATAAACAAACATGTCTGATACGGCACAAGCTACTGCGTCATCGTCAGGAAGTGCAGACAACACACAAGGAGATGGCCAACCTGCACAGCCGGCAGGCGGCACGGCACAAGTCATGCATATGCCGAGTCCATTCGAAATACGAGACACATCAAACCTAGGGCCCCGCTGGACCACATGGCTCCGACACTTTAAATTCTACGCAGGGCCTCTAGGCCTGAAAGACGATGAGAGGCTCAAGAACATGCTGTTTATGGCTGTGGGGCTGGGCGTAAGAGACATTGCAGGCAAATTCTTAAATATCAAAACTGTAACATATGGAGAATTCCACGACAAGCTCTCACTATACTTTGCACCGCACACCAATATCGATTATGAGCGCCATATATTCCACATCACAAGACAAGAGAAGGGCGAATCCATGGACAATTTCGTCATGCACCTCCGCATCAAATTGAAACACTGTGAGTTTCACGAGTACTCGAATGAAGAAGCATTAAGATCACAAGTAATTGCCGGATGTCTTTCACAACCTTTCCGCAAGCAACTGCTACAGAAACAAAGATCTTTAGACGAAATTCTAGCGCTGCCTCGCATGGAAGCTGCAGTAGAGTCACAACTGGATAATCTGTGTAAGGTCACCATACAACAACCCACAAGCAATCCGGACATCATCAACAAACTCTATGCAGCCACCAGCCAAGCAGGAAAGCGCCCTGAAGCCACCTGTTACTGGTGTGGTTATGAATATCCACACGCGGGTGAGCCCCTTGTGCGGGGGTATGGACCACTACAGAGCGATGTGTAAAAATGCACCAGGCCGTGCCATAAACAGACAACGGACCCATGACAGGTGAAGATTAGCCCGCCACAGCCCTCCCTGCACAAGAAGAGAGGATGAACCTGCTACACACCGGAGAGAAGACAGAGACCGCATGGGCCGCTCCCACGCAAGGACAGGCGATCACGTGAAGGGCCAGACGCTCTCAAAGGAGACGGTTCGTCAGGTACATCGAGATGCGCTCCCCACTAGTAGTGAAACACCGTCGTCAGAAGAAGACCAGAAGAAAAAGGGGTACGTATGGGCACTCAACAACAACACAGCCACCCAGCGTAGCCCAATCCTCACGCTACATGTAAACAACACCCCATTAAAGTTCCTAATTGACACGGGAGCGATGGTCAACATTATAAGTGAACAAGCATATGAGTCACTCACCCCGCCACCGAAAGTCAAACAGACCACTGTAGACATTTACCCGTACAGGGCAACAACACCATTACCGTGCAAGCGTATGATTACGGCATGGTGCACCCACAAGGAGCACGCTGCAAAGATTCCCCTGCACATCTTAAAAACGGAAGCCAGCAGTGGGTGCATCCTGAGTTTTCGTACTGCAGTAGATATGGGACTAGTGCACATACTATATCAACTGATGGCACATAAATACTTTGCCAAGCCTGAAGCCATAGAACAAGTATTCCCCAAATTATTCAGAGGTCTCGGCAAACTAAAAAACAGGAAGGTGCACCTGCACATCCACCCGCTTGTCAAACCGGTAGCGCAAAACTATCGCGGCATACCGATTAATATTCAAAGACAGGTGGATGACGAACTGGACAAACTCATCAAAATGAACGTGATCGACCCACACCCTGGGTATCACCCATCGTCCCCGTCCCCAAAAAATCCCCGGACGGATCCATATGTCTGTGTGTCGACATGTGAAGAGCCAACTTAGCCATCGAGAGGAAAAGACACCAGGCACCCAGAATAACGGACATGATCCACCTCCTTCATGGGGCGAAAATCTTCTCAAAATTAGATCTAATGAAGGGATACCACCAAATCGAGATAGCCCCAGAATCCAGGTATATCACCACATTTGTAACCCACCTCGACCTATTCCAGTATAAACGGCTCCGTTTCGGCAGCTCTTCTGCAGCCGAAATATTTCAGGAGGAGATACATAGGGTGATCAGACATGTCCCTAACTGCCTGAACTATTCGGATGATGTACTCGTATATGGAAAAACACAGGAGGAACACGACAGAGCACTACACAGGGTGTGCCAGGCCCTAGAAGAAGCAGGACTCATGTTGAATAAAACCAAATGCGAATTCTCCAAAGGAGCACTGAGATTTTTTGGCCACATCTTTTCAGAAAAAGGGATGCGGCCAGACCCTGATAAAGTCAAATCTTTAAACTCGGCCCCACCCCCCAAAACTACATCAGACTTACGCTCATTTCTAGGACTAGCCAGTTATTGCTCCAGATATCTAAAGGACTACGCCACCATGAGCAACCCGCTACGTCTGCTTAACCGCAAAGACACATCCTTTACCTGGTCCACGGAATGTCAGATGGCATTCGAGAAAATCAGAAATGCCATCTCACACGCGGAGGACATGGCGTATTTCGACATCCAGAGGGAAACCAAAATCATCGTCGATGCCAGCCCAGTGGGACTCGGTGCCATCCTCACTCAGAAAGACCCCACGGACCCGTCCAACATTTACATCGTAGCATATGCCACCAGGAGTCTCATCGCCACAGAGCAGGCATACTCCCAAGCAGAGAAGGAGAGCTTGGCAGTAGTGTGGGCGTGTGAGTATTTTCACTTGTTCCTGTTCGGCAAGGAATTCACGATAGTTACGGACCATCAGGCCCTACTGACCATCTACGGCGATACAAGAGCACAAATGCCCCCGAGGATAGCCAGATGGGGCCTAGGTCTACAGGTGATACACTGCCCGGGCAAGGACGAGAACCCAGCGGACTACCTATCCCAACACCCCACGGGACCAGCCGAGTCGCAACCCTCCATAGCAGATGCATACATAAATTATGTAATACATCACCTACAACCACTGCCCGTAGGGTGGCCCGAACTGGCCACACACTCGGAACGAGATCCATCCCTCAGGATCGTGAGACACTGCCTACAATCAAACAAAAAAGCGCTCATGAGATAACAAGCTAGGCCTGAAACGGAAACGGTGCGGGAGGACGTCAAATGGCTTGATCAAGTTCGAGATGAACTAACAGTAGTAGAGAATCACATAGTGCTCAAAGGATGTAAGGTAGTCATTCTGAGGGAGCTCCGCGAACGGACAGTGCACCTGGCGCACGAGGGACACAGAGGAGTGGTAGCAACCAACCGCCTCCTCCGACAAAAAGTATGGTTCCCACAGCTCGACAAGCTGGTAGAAAACATCACGGGGGGATGCCACATCTGTGCGCAGGTAGCACCACCTCCACACCCAAACCCATTAAAAATGTCACCGCTGCCGAAGCAGGTATGGGTGGAGCTTGTAGTGGACCTTTTTGGACCCCTATGAGATGGCACCCACTTAGTGGTTCTCATGGACGAACACTCACGCTTCCCGGATGCGCAGATAGTGGAGAGCAGCGCAACTGCCAGTGTCATCCCGAACTTGGACCGAATGCTGTCAGCATATGGGATCCCCAAAATCATAAAATCGGACAATGGCCCCACGTTCACAAGCCACAAATTCCACAATTTTGCCAAATAAATGGGGTTCCAACACCGCAAGATTACCCCTCGCTGGCCGCAATCAAACTGCATGATCGAAAGATTTATGGCCAGTATTAAAAGGACAATCCAAGTCGCAATCATTCAGAACAAATCATTCGAGCAGACAATCAACCAATTGCTGAGGGAATACAGGCACACACCCCACAGCACGACAGGGATATGCCCTGCGAACTTAATGTTCTGAAGACGAGGCTACCAGAAGATCCCAGGACACCAGAAATGACAACCCTGGAACAAGAAGCCGAGGATAAAGACCAAACAGCAAAGGCAAAGATGAAAGAGGTCGCAGACCGCAAGAGACGAGCTCAAGAGACACCTATGCAGCTAGGGGATGAGGTATGGCTTCGACAACCGAAGACGAGGAAAGAAGATGCCACGTTTGCACCTACCCCACTCATCGTGACCCACAAGAAAGGTACGATGATTACCGCACAAGGAAACGACGGTTCATCAGTAACCCGAAACGTCTCACACTTTAAACGGGTGGTCCCCAAAGAGAGGATGACTTGGGAAATGAACAATGAAAGCGAAGAAGAAAGAATGCTGGACGAACCCTATCAAGGAGATGGAGAGGAGTCAGAAGGGGAGCAAAACACTGAACCTCCAGCAAATGAGTGGTTGACTACCAGAAGTTCAAAGCGACCGCAGAGGAGCCTTATGAAGCCACTCAGCTTCATAAGTAAGGACTAATATGCTAAAAAGGGGGAAGATGTCTGCGAGTCCACATCGTTATGCGGGCGAGTCCTACTTGAGGCACGCACGCGCGGAAGCCAGGGGACATGACGTTGGGGTTAGGGAGGGGCGGGCACGGGATTCCGGCAGTTGCCGGCTTGGTAAAATAAAGTACAGTCACACTCCTTATCAGCTCCGTGTTTATTATTTAAGGCCTCCCGCCTGCGCCTCGCAAGAGCTCAACACTAGACTGCAAAAAATAAAACCAGGACTGGATAGACTTCTCACACACAACATGGGGCAGTTTGAGACCTGAGCTCAGTACCGCCATTTTCTCACACAGCCCACACAAGCAAGCGTCTCACACTACCCCACAGCAGGCGTTTCATGCACTGCACAAGAATGCAAACTTCTCACACCAGTGCCAATTTCTTAAACCGTTCCCATTCTAACACTGCCCAGCAGTGCAAATTGAAATGCATACTTGCCAACATGGCCCATTCCAATCTGTAGTTGCTTATCCAGTGCTGTTTTTTTTTTCTTTTCATTCTTAGATTTGCTGTTCCACTTTTCCTATTATAAAACTCGGACTACAAGTCCCAGAATGCACAGGAAAAAAACAGGACTGGATAAGCACATACATATTGGAATGGGACATGTTGGCAAGTATGCACATGGCTCACACTAATTACAGTCTTTTACACTACACAGCTGTACTCATCAAACCTACTCAGCACGGTGATAGATGTAAACAAGCCTCTATGGCCATCCAATCAGTGGCCTCTCTGTAGAGACTATCAACAGGTGCTACCGTTTCCATACATCCTTATGCTGGTTTTAGGTAAACCGTTTGGGAGATGTGGTATGAAAGAGAATGGAGCAAGGAGCAGAGTAAGTGATGTTGCGTGTAAAGACGGCCCATTGCACAGGTAAGAATGAACCTTACACTGCCCCAAGACTTCTTCCAATGTCAGTGGGTACCAACAGGGGGAGGAGCGATAAGCGGAGTAATGGAGAAATACGAAAGCAGGCCAGGTGCTAACGCACATTCAAATAAAACGCCAGAAGCGGACAGGAGCCTTAAAACACTGTCTGTCTCCATTTTATTTTCTGAAACCCACGCAAACCTTTTTGGTGGCTTGCTTACATTCTGCTGACAGGAAGTGATGATGGAAGCAGGGAATGCGGTGGTTTTGGCACAGATTCAGTGACACAAACCGCCTTGGGTACTGCTTGGCAAGGAGTGTACATTTTCTATTATTCTGGGAGGGAGGAAGGCAGGCCAGCCGTTCCCTCGTGCTCTAGCAAATATTGTAAGTTATACAGCTCTCTCTCTCTCTCTCTCTCTCTCTCTCTCTCTCTCTCTCTCTAGTAGACAACATCATCTTGGTTGGTTTGGCTAGAAAAGGGGCAGTTAGGGGGAAAGAATTAACCAAATAATTAATGGGGAAAATCCGTGAATTGCACCCTAAATTACAGAGGGGTTAGTCTCTCGCTGACTCAGTGAGTTCATCCCCTATAGTGCCCTGGGTTTGCTCTCTATCACTGGCTGATAGATAGCAGAGTGACAATTGACCTCTGATCAAACCTTTTGAATTTTGACTTTCTGTTGACTGTATCCCCAACCACCGGTCAATTCGGGCAACCACTTTATTATTATTATTATTATTATTATTATTATTATTATTATTATTATTATTATTATTATTATTATTATGTTATTTATTGAGAGTGGACCTAGCTCAGAGAAGCAACAGAGCGCTTTACAATCATGGGGGAAATGTAAGGCTAGGGAGCATAGAAACAAGGGAGTAGGGATATAACAACAGGGGAATGAGGATAATCGTCAGCAATGGATCTACAAGTAACCAGGGGAGGAAAGAGTGGGGATCAGATCAGCCAGTATCAGATATTTTGGGGACTGGATGATGTATGGACATAGATGTTAGACAGGAGCCATTCCTTGAAGAGGAGGGCCTTGAGCTCCTTCCTGAACTGTAGAAGCGAGGGGGTAAGTCGAATAATGATGGGGAGAAGGCTCCAGAGTCTTGGGGCATAGACAGAGAAGGCATGTCTTACCACTTGACCCACCTGATACTGATCCCCTTTTACTGACAATTGGAAAATAATGCAGAGGCATAGTCCAATCTAAGAGCGGTGGGAGGGAAAAGTTGTACTGTCGTGCACACAACCTCTCAGGGCTTTAAGTGTTCCGGAGCTAGCCACAGCAAAGTCATGGCAGTCTCCAAAAAGGGCTCCCGAGCCAGGGTCCTACTGGGGCAACCAGCCCCAGATACGCTGACCCCCTCAGACAGCCCATTTAGTCAACGAGCCACGTGGTTAAAGGGATGCCTGCAGGTGTATGCACTTCTGTTTAGAAAAAAGGAGAGGAATCCACCAATGCCTCTCCTTTTTTCTACTCAGAAGTGCCGACACCTGGAGGCAGCCCTTTAACCATGCAACATCTTGCGTGTAAGGGCTGCCTGCTGGGGGTAGACTCCTCACTCTAAGAAACTAAAGGTGTGCTCTCCTACTGTTTCTTAGTGAAAGGAGCTAACCCCGAGCAGGCAGCCCTTTCCCTCAAGAGGCTCCATGGTTAGAGGGATGCCTGCGGGTGTCAGCAACCCCTGCAGGCAACCCTTTAATCACACAGCTCCTTGAATGAAAGGGCTGCCTGCTGGAGGGTAGCTCTACTCAATAAGAAACAAAAGGAGAGCTGGGGTACACTGCTATCATTGCTTTGGTGCGCCCGCCCTCTCCTTTTGTTTTTTAATAACAGGCTCTGACCCCCATAGAGGCAGCCTGCCAGCGGGGCTCAGAGCCCGTGATTTATGAACAAAAAGGAGAGGCTGGGTACACCAAAGGTATGATACCAGTGCTCATCAACTATCCTGCTTGCAATTCCCAGGCCACCACTCCCCATAGGCGAGGGGGACTCTAGTGCCCCCTCTATTCTGCCTCCCACTTAAAGCACTGCCACCTCTGATGTGAAAGATCAAGGCTATGTGCAAGGAGCCATAATATGGGATTGCAGGCAGGGTAGTGGCATGGCGTATGGTTGAATACTGGCGCTTTGACGTCACTGTGCAGATGACAGACACACGCGTGTGATCTCCAAGAGGAGGGCTGGCACCTGTCCATACACCGGCCACCCTGCTCCCCACATGGAGTCCTTCCTTTCCATGTGAGCCTTGATTCTGTGATGAAACCTCCTTATAATGTAAGTGGTCTTGTATTGCACCTTTATGCTACAATTGTGGACCATGCACAGTGGCTGTGTGCTGTGTAGAGGATCAAATACATAATTTACGCTCCTACATAGTGCTTGGTAACATATTCTTTAAGCTTCTAACCACTGTAATAAAAGATGTTATTAATATGTTATGATAGCAGAGAGCAGTTCTGTAGTAACCAGTAGACATCCAACTACTGATGCGGGTAAGCTTGTTGGACATATAAGACCCTAGTAACATCTACACATCTGTCCATCAAGGTACTTTTTCCAACTGTCATAAGCGTGTGATGACATTCCAAAAGAAAATTAGAATCTCTCCACATGCATAGGTAGATACTACACATTATATCCTCCCCTACACTTGCGCGATCTCATTGTCACCTGGCCTAGTAAGATTGTTGTCTCTGTCTTCCCTCTGTTCCCCCTCCCCTGCCTTGTCGCACCTTGAAACACTTGTGTACAGGTGCGTTATAAAAGCCATATCATATCATATCGTATCATATCATATGCTTCTCCTTATACATGCATTCATTTCCTATGCACATGTACAACATTGTTAACTTCAACCCTACATTAAATGGAAACTAAATATAATTTGTATATGAAGTTTAAACTCTGTCCCTTAAATAGCACAAGAACAAGACACATCATGAAGCTCTATATAACATCATGAAGCTCTATATAACATCATGAAGCTCTATATAACATGGGAGCTCCAACATCAATACATTACGTATTCATCATACCTGATCAGTCTTCTCACCTGGCCCGCAGACTCACTTCTCTCTTCTGTGTCCTGCTCAGGTATGTCCTCTTGTACCTAAGCCCTGCTCTCCATTCCAAAATGCTCTCTTCTTTGTTCCTCTCCTGTCTGTATACGTTCGCTCTCATTCCCATTCATGGTTCTGCGCTCACTTAGACTTTCTCTCAATGCTTATTCTCATCACCTAATTACAATTCTTCCATTCTTCCACCATTTGTCATTCATATACCCACCCATACTGTTATTTCTTCCCTCGGTAGCACGTTTGACTGCTTCCTCATTCCTCATAACTGCCACACGATCTTTACTCCATCTCTTCCCGTCACTCATCACAATGTGTCTCTTCTCCACTTCGCTCACACCAATGGGATCATATTATCATGAGCATCACTTTAAAACTCTTAATGGCTTCTTCACTCTCACAGTATCTCTACTCTTACCTGCTTTCCTTTACTCTTCCATTCCTCTTGGGCATAACCCTTCTAGCCCCACCAGTCTGTTCTCTCTTTTTCTTCCCCCAGTCCCCTATCAGACATTCAATGTGAGTACACCCTGGATTGCATTGTTCTTCTCCTCATTTTCTCAAACGGTCTCACACCTGTAGTGCTATGTGGTGTAATTCACAATCATTTTGCAAACGTTCACCCTCCAATCCATACTATTTGCATACGGCATTTGTATGGGCTCTATACCATTTAGTACATCCACCAATCCATTCACCCTCGGATTGTAGAGTGCAATCCTGTGGTTCACACTATAATATTTCCCAATATACTATTGCATCTCCTGTGATACCAGATGCACCCCGTTGTCTGACACTATACCTTTGGGGTACCCATCTCTCATAAGCCAGCCAGTACAATGGCAGATGTGTTCTCTTGGCCCAGCATCCTCATAGGACCCAGAAAGTCTATTGCTACTTTCTCCCACACACAATTGGTTTTATAACCTTGCCTTCTTCCTGACTCTCTGTTTTTAACAACTTGGCGCACATGATACATGGGACACATGCTCCCACTTCCTTTTCCGCCATTTTGCCCATTCTGACCACCAGAATTGTGCCCTAAATCCATATTTGGTCAAACTCTTTCCCATGTGGCCATCATGTGCAAGCCTTGTCAAATCCTTTCTCAAAACAGCAGGAGGTACCATCCTTTCCCCTCTTGCCATTACCAACTCAGAACTGCTCAACCCCTCCCTTACCTTATAATATGGTGATGCCTTTGCCTCCTCTGTTTTCCATCCTTGCTTAATATAACATAGTACTCTTGTCATCTATTGGTCTGCCTCGACCCCCTCCACCCGCACTGACCAGTTAATTATGTCTGATACCGTCGCCTCCGCTTGTGCAATCCACTCTTCACTTGCATCATCTTCCAGTACCATTCTCTTCACCAGTGACCTGGACAATTGGCCACAGGATTGCATCTCCCCCAGGATATGTTCCACCCCAAAATGATATCCTTACATCCCTGAAAATCATCTTGCTATCCTCAGAGTTACCCACCCGACCCTGTTGTAGTGAATAGATGCATCAAAGGTTTGTGGTCACTACTGATTATCTACGGAACTCCCCATGCAAATGTTCTGCCATATTTTGAGGCCCAATATCATGGCAAAGCCTCATATTCCATGGTACATTTTTTTTCCTCCGATTCTGATAAGGCTCTTGATGAAAAATATATGGACACTTCTGTGCCTTCTGTAATTTGACTTAAAACTGCCCCTAATCCTTGCATACATGCATCCACAGATGCAATCGTCTTTTCTACAGGATCAAACCTATACAGCATGGGACTGTTTGCCACCTCTTCCGCCATATATTTCAATGCTTACTTCTCTTTTCCCCCCACATAAACACTCTATTTACTCACAAAAACGCACACTTGGCTGCAAAATTCCCCACACATTTAGGGTAATACTCAATTAACCCCAGGAATAACCTTAACTCATCTTTACTCTCCAGGGATTTTACTTTCCATTTCTGGATGGGGTTTCTGCCCTTCATTTGTCAGTACATGCCCTAGATAAGGCACTTGTTCAAACCTGAATTGCCATTTTACTCTTTTCACCGTTAACCCTGCACCCTCTAATCTGTGTAATACTTTTTTAACTCCCTTGTGTTTTGCCCCATTTTTTGTCCCTACAAGAATGTCACCCTGGAAACATTTGACACTGGGTATACCTCCCTTCAAATCCTCCATCACCCTCTGGAACACTGCAGATGTGGATGCCAACCCAAACTGATTTCTTTTGTACTGAAATGCCCCCATCAGGCCGCTGAGTAACTACTATTGGCGATAACCACTCACTGTTTTCAATAAGATCGATTATTCCCGCCTGAAACAGACCTTCCAATTCTACTCTCTCTCACCCCCAAAAGCAACATTCTGACCTTGTGCACACATGGCACAGCTTGTGCTGCCAAATTTATGTTGTGACAATATCCCTGTAGTTTTACTATCCCTTTCCCAAAGACTTTCTTGAACTTCAATGCAAGTTCATGTGCGAACATATCAGACTTATTCTCCTTTAAAGCTCTCACCTGTTCCTTCTTTCCCGGATGCAATTCCATCCCTAGTCTCCCTTGGTATCGCCAAGAAAACAGTTCCCCTTAGTTGCTATATATGTTTTCCATTGCACACTTCTCACCCCATATTAGATGGTATCCTTTACAAATCCTATCACATCAATGTTCCCCCAGCGTACGCCATTGGTATTATATCACTTCCATGCATTGTATGCACCTTCCCTGCCCACATGTCTTTATAGTGTTGCTCTGGTATTAACGTGTATGGTGATCCTCAGTCCACCAACATTTTAACCACTGCCCCCTCAATCTCAATTTCTACCTCTGCTGGTACATAATTCTCCTCCTCCTCATCATCCACCACCTCTCCCACAATAATAACGACCTTGTTATACAGCTCCACTTTCTCTTCACCTACATATTTCACACCCTTTTCATTGTCCACATTTCCTTCACGTTACCCTCATCTCAGGGCATTCGTTTGCATTCATGGCATGCTTTTCAAATCCGCACCTTAGGCATTGTCCCTTCTTTGATTCTTGCACTGTTTGAACGTCCACACCCTTTTTTTTGTTGCAACGTTCACCTTCCCTTCTTCATTTCCTAGACCCTGCTCCTACTCACCATTGCTCACTATTTTTATATTCTCTTTCCCCACTCTGGCATTCATCTCCTACAAACATTTACTGGTTAATTCCATTCCCTTCGCTGTTGTCAAGGCCTCTTGCAATGAAGGATTTTTAGCTAGCCATAAGCGTTCCTTGATCTTGGGATTGGATGTATGCATCATCAACTGGTCACGTATATAATCATCTTCTCTTCCTGAGAATTCACACAATTCTAACAATACCCTTATATCTTCCATGAACACATCAACAGATTCCCCCATATTTTGTTTTCTCGCACAAAATGTGTATCTCTCTAGGACCACAATTGTCTGTTTCCCAAACTGTGCATCCATTTATTTCATAGCCTTAGAGTACAACCCTCCCCCTTCTCCTCTTCTATCATCCCCTCTTTCCACACCCTCTTCTGCATCAATTAAGCTATTTATTATTCTCAGAGCTTCAGCACCTAAGCAACACATAGGAGTTGAGAATGTACATTCATCAGAAAATCTCTCTCCTCCTGAAGCCATAGAATAAAATTGGAATAAATCCTTCCAAACTTCCCATAGTACTGGAGGTTCTCCTGGTGTCGCTAGAAATGTAGGCAGAAGCTCTAAATGTAGCATGTCCTTAATGAAACAGCAAATTGGTCATCCGCTCTCTCCATGGTGCGTTCCACGGGTTCTTTACACCGTTGCCTCCTGTCCAATCCAATAGTTCTGCCTATATTCACTCATCTGATTCTCCTCTGGCCACACTTCCACGCTGAACAATGTCTGCAATATTCTTCTAATCCTTCGGTGACAGGTTTTCCCTGTCATGGCTAAAGTCTGCCTGACTGCAATATGTCTGCCGCACACAGATTCACTTACTATTGATATTAGAAGTCTTTATTCTTTTCCATACTGCACTCTTACTGAATGCCAAGTATTGCATATTTGCACTCCCAAATAGTGTATTCCTGTCCCAGGAAATTTTATTCAGTGGTTGCCTGTCTTAAACATGGCTGCCGTTTATGCCACAGATATGGCTGGCCTTAAAATGGCCACCCCTCACGGCCCACCTGATCCCAAAATGGTCACTGCTGCCATGCGCTATGTACAACGTGTACCCCACACTCGTCACATTGGCTCTGTAATACAGCAGGCCTCCCTCTTTGCTGCCTCACCATCACCTCGTCAGTGCAGTCAGTGCAAAGTCCTTCTGTACTTCAAAAATGACTATGCACTGCAGAAATACACTTTGTACAGTTCCATGAATCAGGGTTTGTGTCTGCAGTGCAAAGTCACTTTTCCGCAGTGCAAAGTCACTTTAAACTGTGCAAATAATTCCATGAATCGGGCCCATAGAGTCACCCCACCATCACTGCTTTAATCCTGGGCCTCGTGTTCACATGCTGGGCTCTCTGCTCAACACCGGGCACTGCCTGCCATCCTCGCCGCAGTCCCCGAGCACTTAGCTTGCCCATGCCGTGTGGGCCCTCCACTCAATATCCGGCACTGTCTGTCGTTGCTGCAGCAACCCTGATCCCTTAATCAGCTGGTGCAGTGTGCTGCTTACCGCTGTGACCGGCCTCACTTCAGATGTTTGCTGCTATGGCCCACCTCACAGCAGTCTCGGCTTCCGTTTTTGGGGACACTTATTTGTATCCTGGTTGTCCAGGGCACTGGAAATGCTGCAGCTCCTACTGGCTGGGTTTATTCCACCAACGTATTTGCCTTGGAAGAAAGACGACACGAAGCAACACAGGTTCAATCCCCGGGTCTGTGCTTAGAAACCTCTTAATCCAAAGCGCTTTACACAGCACATATTTACATACAATATCACCCAGCCGAAATTGGTACTCATTTATCGACCTCGGAAGGATGAAAGGCTGAGTGGGCCTTGCCGGGATTCGAACCTGTGACCTGCAGATCACACTCAAATCGCAACAGCGAGCACTCAACACAAACAGTTAACCCTTTCACGCATGACATTTTGTTATAAGCCTTTCAAAACCCAAAGGACATTGTTTGCCTTTTGCTGAGTTGCAATCCTGGCGACCGATGCCGTTATTTTCCCCTGATTGTGGCTGCTTTTCAGGGAACAAGTAAAGGATACATGCGGGTGGACAGTGTAAGTTTATTCAGAGGGTGGACGCAACCCATTGTTTTTTTTTTTAGGTTGGCAAGCTTGCTCAAGTATTCGGCTACCAGGATTTTACCCAGGTTGTCATGTTCCCAGTGCAGACATGTACCCACAAGAAAACAAGCACTTGTCATGGATTGGAATTTTGTTTTCCAGGGAATATTTCACTACAGATTGTTGGGTTTAAAAGGTAAGCACCTTTTATACTTTGCCATCATATTTATTGGAACATTTCCTCTCTCGGGTTGTTTTTCTGGTGTTCATTACTATTTTGAAAATCCATTGCTCTTTTGTCTTGTCCACTTTCTTCTAAGTGGACAAGACAAAATTTGCATATTTGCATAATTCACTTTAAGATATGTTCACTTAATGTGCGTATGTTCATGGGTGCCAGCTTTTGATTTTTTTTTGCTAAGGGGACAAAGGTACCCACAAAGAGTGAAGCGAGAGAGCTGTGCTCATCCCCAGTCAAAACACCACATTTTACAGCACATGTTCATCAGGAATAGGAAAAAAGCCATATGAATTACAGGAAGGTATAAACATATAACATCTCAGCAACAATCATCTAACCTGATGAGTTTCCTTTGCAACATTCTGCTAAGGATCCCTGATATTTCCACACTGGGCAAACAGTTTAGACCTGCTCACCCCCTCCAGTCAAGCCTCAGGGGGTAAATTATTGGGACTCCCTTCTCATTTTGTAGTGAGAAGCACTTGATAAACAGTTATTATCCGCTTGGCGTTTAAATTGTTGACAGTCAATATTATCCTTATCCCCACCAAAGTGAGTGCTCTCGCGCAAATCCTTTTATCACACTATGCCTTATCTGCTCAAATTAAAAGTCTCTACAATGTGAAGAGGTCATTTTCACAAATCAAAGTGTTCATGGGAAGAAAAGAAAGGGCAAAGATGGGCAAAGAGACCCTGAAAATGAATTGCATGATTTACTACAATAATTTTGACTTGTAGAAATGTTAGATATTACTGGATTAACACATTCATCTTTATTCTCCTAGAAGTGTTCATAATATTGTGCTCTGGGAGACATTACCCTACTTAGGCACACACTGAAACAATGAAATAATATTTGTATGTTTAAACTGAATAAAACAGTTATTCGTATTTTTTTGGAGTGGACAAACGGGAAAACACCGATAAACACAGACTACATTTTTTTGAAAACACCGATAAACACAGACTACAGTTTTTGAAAACACCGGAAAAACACCCCTGGAAGTAAAATAAACCCCCAAAACAGGAAACCCTAACTATACTAGGAGTATGGTGCAGTGATGGCACGTGATAGTTCATAGCCATTTGAACTTACTGTCCATTTGGTATTTTTGGGGGTACCCGGCCTGCCCACATTTTGCTCGTGGCGGGGGAGAGGCCTAAAAAGTTTAAGGACCACTGGGCTACTCCTTTCCAATGGTCATATGCGCGTGCAATGACATCCCAAAGGGGAATTAGAATGTCACTATGGGCATAGCTTAGGGATTTAGTCCAGACTGACAGTATTTTTGAGAGCTTTGTCTGCTTGTCCAGTTAACAGACAATAAATCCAGGTGTTATCTGTGTGCTGAGATGGCATTCAGAGTTTGAAGACACAGAAGTCAGTGCAAGTGGCTGGGGTTTTAAGGTGTCAGCCAGAGCTGAATGGGCTTCCTGCAGTGTTCCTTCAAGCTGTGATTTACAGCTTTGTTTTCAGATAAGGGCCATCCAGTGGGCATAAATGAATGTAAAATTAAGTGACCCTTTCATGCAAAGCTCCACTTCTTCATGCAAAGATGTAAAGATGTAACGTAGGCGCTGTTATTTATGATAGCTCATATGCATTTTAAAGGCAAGCCCAGACAACAGGTCTCCCAAGCTATTTGGTTCAGTTATGAAAGGAAAGGTCTACTTTATGTTTAACATCATGACAGCATGTTTGAAAGCAAAACATTTTATTTTTCTCCAGAACTACACATTTTATGTACAGATATGCAAGACAATATGCTGCACACCTGTTTTCGATAAGGCAAAAACCAAGCAACGTTTGCTAATACACCTCTCTGTTTCACTGCTAGCATACAGAGGTAGAAGAGGTAAATAAGATGACAAGTGGTCAGTGTTTGCTTTTAAGCCAATGCAAATTTGCATTTGATTTGTGGTGCAAACATTTAAGAAAAGCTAAACTACAAGTCCCAGAATGTAAACCACTGTAGAATGAACAGCCAGTGCTTGATGAGAGGCGTCAGCCAAATCATGGGACCACTTCTCAATGCTTTAGGCTTTCTTGTGATGTAGTACCCTCTCTGCAGATCTATGAAGCTAATCAGCTTCAAGTGAGAGTTACAGAATTATTATTATTTACAGTTTATTAGTTGCTATCTACGAAATGGGCTATTTATAGAGTGCTTTCACTAAAGCACTTTACTTAGAGCATATTTACATACAATATCACCCAACTGAAGTTGGTACTCATTTAGCAACCTCGGAAGGATGAAAGGCTGAGTTGGCTTTGCCGGGATTCTAAACTGCAATCTGCAGTTCACACACAGATCTCAGCACAGAGCACTCAACCCGCTGAGCTATCTTACCGGCATTCGTGCCCTCTATGCCTGCATCAAATTTCAGGCCTGCTTCTTGTGAATCTGCATTTCATTGGGAAACTTATCCTTCACTACTTTGTAAGGGAGCGAGATGTCTATGATATTGCTCTATGATATGCCCAACAAGTACAACAGCAGAGATAAAATGGGGATATTATATTTAATAACAGGCCAGTTTCTGCAAAAGGCTTGGGGAAACGGGAAAGAGTCACCCACAAGCCTGTGTTACTGGCTATGCCTCTAAACATTGCAACAGACCATTCTGTTATTGGCGCGAGCTTTATAAAATGGCCAGAGAAGCACTCTCATCTTTTTGCCATGCAATTAGACCTGTGCTGCAGGTTCTTAACTCACTAAACTATTCCAAGGATTCGCTAAGGTTCAAAGCTTAAAATAAAGCATCTAGGAAGGTTTTCACAGCTGTTTTTAAAACGTATACATTTTTAGAAACTAAATGATCAGTCTCATTCATTCATCTGGTAAATTGGTTAATCCACATGTTAACATATGAGCAACTGGACAGTGACTAGATCCAATGTTGTCAGAATCAGGTGAGCTTTTCATTTCTCCATGGTCAAAAAATGTATGTTATATAATTTAGTGAAATGTCATTTTCAGCCTTACTTTATTTTTCTTTGAATAAAGAAGATTTCTTAAAAAAAACAAATGGAGTACGTTAAAAAACTACAAGCATGATTGTTTTCTCCATCCTTGCTACTATTGTACTACATATTTCAAATCTTTAAAAGGGGTGTGCAAAGGGGGAGCTTCAAGTCTGGTTTTTGCTTCAGACACAGATGTCAACCCTAGCATAGCTAGATTGTACTTTGAAGGCAATGTGTTTGTCACGTTTGCACTGCTTGACCGCACATGGAAGTTCTCTGGGATGGAACGCAGGCGTTTTAAAATGGCTGCCCGGTGCTTTGAAGAAGCTGTAGGGTAATATGAGCAACAGAACCAATTTCTAAATACAGAAAATAACGGACAGACTGTGTCCCAGGCTCCCTTCCTGGTCTGATGGTCTCTTTTCTCTCGAGGGAGTGTCATAAAGGCAACCAGACAGCAGTGGTTAGTAAGATTTATGTGATAGAAAGCCCATTTGCCTCAGCACAGGCTCAAAGGAGAGGCCGGGCCTGGCCGATGACCTTAGCCATGTATTAGAGTGTGCAAAGACTCAGTCAAAGGGCTCCAGTGCGGCGGTGGGAGGAGGCAACGGCGGCCACCTGTGACTTCCCGCGCAATGTCTGTAACCTCGCAGTAATCGCCGAATTAGTCCTGAAGGGGATTCTCTGTTCGTCTGACTACAAATCAAAGGGCTTAAGCCCAGCCCGGGGCACTCTGCACAGGGGCTTGACGGGTGCCCCACACCCGGGCCTCTCATTTGGAGGTGTGGATGGGCAGAAGCACGCACGTGCAGCCCTCTTCCTCCCCATCGATATCTCAAGGAGCTTGCAGCCCTTGTTTATAATCCAGAACAGCACGCTGAGATAATACTTAACTCTCAAATTAAGGCAGCAGTGACTGGCATCGTGCCATGCTGCCATGGGGCAAGGCAGTGTCCGAGGAGATGAGACCGGGTGGCGGGCGGGTAAGGTGGAGCGTTTGGCGTTTAGAAAGGGGGTGTTTAGCATTTGGCACGTGGAGAAGCGTGCATATTTTATAATCGCTCCTGGAGCCAGATTACAGACACTGCACCAGTGCAAGTCCAATGTTGCACAGTATTACCACTAGGGCAAAGTGTCCCCTAGTACAAAAGCTATTGGGCCAATATGGAAACCCTTTGCACCAGTGCAAGTTCAATGTTGCACAGTATTACCACTAGGGCAAAGTGTCCCCTAGTGCAAAAAATATTGGGCCAAAATGGAAACCCTTTGCACCAGTGCAAGTGCAATGTTGCATGGTATTAGCACTAGGGCAAAGTGTCCCCTAGTGCAAAAAACATTGGGCTGAATTAGAAACCCTTTGCACCAGTGCAAGTGCAATGTTGTATGGTATTAGCACTAGGGCAAAGTGTCCCTTAGTGCAAAAAACATTGGGCTGAATTAGAAACCCTTTGCACCAGTGCAAGTGCAATGTTGCATGGTATTAGCACTAGGGCAAAGTATCCTCTAGTGCAAAAAACATTGGGTCCAATTGGAAAACATCTGCACCAGTGCAAGTGCAATATTCCATGGAATTAGCACGAGAGCAAACTTTCACCTAGTGTAATTAAAATCGGGCCGTATTAGAAAACGTTTGCACCATGACAAGTGAATGTGTTCATGGTATAAGGCCCAGTGCTTATACCATGCAACTTTGCACGTGCACCGGTGCAGATTTTCTGTGATATGGCCCCTGGTGGAGTTCCATCCTGTGTACATAATTCCTGCCAGAAAGCAACATATTCTGATACAAGGGTCTATTTACACAATACTATGCAAAGCATTCCACCTGAACTTGAGACTAACGTGGAGTATCTAGCGGCAAAACTATAATTATCGGGAGGCAGGGGTATCAGGATGGGTGCATGACCTCTTGCCCAACTACTCTCCAGCAGTGGTAGGAGTACAACAGCTGTCTGGTCTGGCGGTGACTGGTGCAATGGCACAGTAACTGTTCAATGAGTGTGGGTGCCACAGTGCAACCCATGTGGTATGGTGTCCTGACTAATGGCAAACAAAATGTCTAAAGGGGCATCATTCCTGCCAAAATAATAGTCTGATGGGGCGTATTTACCATATCTGTGAGCCAATCGTTGTGTTAATAGTTTATAGACACACAGACACATACTTCTTTCCTGGAACAGAATGCCAAGATGCAACATTGACAATATTCTGTAACTATGCGCTAGCAAAGCACCACTAGCATGTGAGGGCAAGGGTGGCAAAGCTTAAGTGTACTCTACAGTGATCGTACAATTAGTGGATTAGCAACCTTCTGATTGGAGGATAATTAGTAGAACAAGATCTTCTTATGAGGACCTGATTACCGGTACATTAACTATGTGGTGGCGCAGGATCACCGGCGCGTTAAGTGTATAATGGAGCAGGATTACTGTCAGGTAAATGTGTGATGGAGCAGGGTTAGTGGCACATTAACCATGTGGTGGGACACGTGGTGGAGAAGGATTACTCTCACGTTAACTGTGTGATGGAGCTGGATTACTGTCAGGTTAAGTTGGATTACTGTCAAGTTAACTGTGTGATGGAGCTGGATTACTGTCAGGTTAACTGTGTGATGGAGCTTTACTGTCAGGTTAACTGTGTGATGGAGCTGGATTACTGTCAGGTTAACTGTGTGATGGAGCTGGATTACTGTCAGGTTAACTGTGTGATAGAGCTGGATTACTGTCAGGTTAACTGTGTGATGGAGCTGGATTAGTGGCACATTAACCATGTGGTGGGACACGTGGTGGAGAAGGATTACTCTCACATTAACTGTGTGATGGAGCAGGGTTACTGGCACAGTCCTTAAAAGATCCTGCGTGATTACTGGCACAGAAACTACATGATAGAGCATGAGAGCTGGCACATTAGCTATGCAATAGAGTGGGATTGCTGGCCCGCTAACTATGCGAAGATGGAAGGCTATCGGCACACCAACTGTCTAATGTAGCATTGTTTCTGGCACATTAAGGGCCTGATTCATGGAATTTCTCGCACGGTTCAAAGTGACTTTGCACTGCTGAAAAGTGACTTTGCACTGCCGACACAAACCCTGATTCATGGAACTGTGCAAAGTGTATTTTTGCAGTGCAAAGTCCGTACAAAGTCAGTAAATTGTCATTTTTGCAGTACAAAATGACTTTGCAGAGACTTTGCACTGCAAAGTCACTTTGAACTGTGCAAAGAATTCCATGAATCGGGTCCTAAATGTCTAATTTAGACATGATAACTGGCACATTACATGTGAATGTTAGCATGAACACTGGACTATAACCTGTCTTATGAGACATGGCCATAGGCACAACATCTGTCTAGTGGGGCATCTCTTCAAGCATAACTGTGTGCTGGCACAGGATAACAATAGTTATATCAAATCATTGGTAACTTATTTTAAATGTGTATCATTGAAGGAACACCAGCCCTCATATTTCTTTACTGCCCACATGATATCTGGTACAATCGCCATCTGATATTAAAATGATTAATGACAGAACATTGCCTGAACGGGACATTCAGGTCTAGTAGCTGTATCGTTGTAAGAGTCTGCAACTTTCCCCCCGCAGTCTACTACAAATCCCATCAGCCCTAAACAGCATAGCCAATGATGATGGATCATGGGAGTTGTAGTCCAAAATATCTGAAGAGCCCCATTATTATTTCCTCTGCAGAGGCACGATTCCTGGCACAATAACTGCCTGATGGGATTAAGTGGGTCTCATGCAAGACACCTTCACCTTTTATTGATATGATATGATATGATGGGTTACTTATAACGCGCTTAATACCCAGAGGTTTCTAAGCGCAGACCCGGTGATCGAACCTGTGTTGCTCCATGTCGTTTTGCGAGTGAGCACGTTGCCCCTAAGCTATCTTGCCGAGACATCACTGTATGACACTGTTCATTTTTGTGTCATAGATCTACGATAACTAAGACATGCATTTGGAAAATTCAGAGGAAAAGGTTTAGAAATAAATACAATCAAAATCAGGGGTCTAGTTATAATTCAAAAACGCAATCCCAATCATGACCCTTTTGCTGATGGAATAGCATCTCAAACAAGTGACTGTGGTTAGCCTCATGCACAGATCTATCATTTAGCAGGCAATGTCCTCACAATAATACAATGCTGAAGCCAGAAAGAAGTCCAGGAAAGATCAGGGTCAGGTATGATTTGCATCTGTGAAATAGCAGTAGATGCGCCTATCGGAGAACAATTTCCCTGCTACTTTTCAGAAACCTATCTGATGGAAGCATCCAGAAATTGACAAAGGGACCTCCAAGTCTGCCTGAAATATTGTTTTAACAATTATGGCATTTGTAGGGAAGAACGTTGGGCACCAAGGTGATCTCTTGGCACTGATCAAATGATCACGGTGTGTGCTGGGAGGGCAGTGGACAGTAAATTCTGGGAGAGCCAGTTCTTCAGTGCATCTACAGTAAGCAAGGGGATCCGGAAGGAATTGGATTTGGCAATGCAAGCAACTCCAGAGCTGTGAAGTGAGGCGGGAGAAGGTACGTCCATCAGAACTGGATTTATTGAAGCGAGGAGTGGAGCGAACATATTGCCTTGAAAACAGTTCTGGGATGAGGAATAAGGTTGGTGTTGGGGAGAAATACAAGTGGTTCCTCAGTGACTGAAGGATGTTGTACCGGAAGATGTAAGCATTGTTCTTTGTGGGTGTGGTAGGAAGGAAAGCTGAGCTGTTATGAAAAGTGTTCTTTAGGTCTGGTGGCTTGTACATAATGGGTGATAGTGCACTGACCCACCACCCATTATTGTGGAGCCAAAGCCGGGGTAAGTGAAAATATCTGTGCTCCCTCAAATGCAGCATGCAGCTGAAGAAACACTTCTGGGTAGGCTGTGTTGGGTAAAGAAAGTTTCCCCTTGTGTGGGGAACCCCAGTTGCGTATGATGAATGAACCATACAAGGACAGGGGGATTTGCTGATCATCAAGCCTTGTATGGCCCATTGGCCATGCTGACTGGGATGCTGAAGGCAGAAAAACGCATAGAGACCACTTCTGTGCATCCCAGTGGCTTAGGAGGTCCTGGGGTGGTGTGTTTGTGATCCTCCACAGAGCACTGTGGGAGTGAAGAATCAGGCAGAAGTGTTCGATTGATACCTCTCCCTTCGTCCTGAATGCAGGGGGCAGGCAGTGCCCATCTAGGGCAGCAGCGTGTGAGCGAATTCAGGCAGTGAGCCAAGCTGTGGAGAGGTTAGCAAATAAAAAAAGTTGTGTGTGTATGTATGCATGAAAGGTGTTATGTGTATCTATGGACTGTTGCATGTGGGAATGTGTGTTAGTGTCTGTAATTGAAGGGTTTATGGACATATAGGTGTACGCATTCAGAGTAGGTGGGCGGGGGGGGGCAGCTGCTGAATGCAAGTGAATAAAGCTTGCGAATGAAGCCAAGGTTCAAGGGTAGGGATTTCTGAGTGCAATCAAGGGAAACCTCCTTTGGATGGTTCAGGCATGCTCGCTTGTGCATCATTGTTGGAAATATGTATGCCTCTCCAAAAAAGAAATTCACCAGCAGCCACTGATTATTACATGGGAACAACGGCATGCATCTGCACAGCCAGTATTGACATGTCTTCTTACAGTGGCAATACTGGCATTATGAAGCACAGTCAGCATGAACATTTCTTCTTACACTGGCAGAATACTGCCATATATTGTGGTGAAAGGAACAGTAAAAATGTGTTGGTTAATCGTCCTGTGTCCTGCGGTTGATCCGGTAGCTATTGCATATTTACATGTGTTACCTTACGAAACTCACCTTAAAATGTAGGGCTCTGAACACAAATGTTGCTTTTTTGGGGGAGTGGTAGAGGCAGACTCTAGAACCACACTTGGGTTTGTTTGGACTCCTTTGCTACTCTTGGTCACTCGCGCACATTTATGGAAAATATTTAGAACCCTCTAATAAAAGAAAATGGGCCTCATTATGAGTGTGCCGGTCGCTGTAACAACGGTGCCGGTAAACTACCGGCACCGTTGTTACCAGACCGGCACACTCCGAGTTTGACGGATGCAGAGGCACTGTTGCACACAGTGCTGGTGCATCCGTCCTCCCCATTCCCATTGAGTCCTACGGGACTTGAATGGGAATGGGGACTTTCTTGCCGGACAAAAAGCATAACTCCGGCGGCAGCCTGCCGTTTTTACCGGCACAGCTACCGCTGGAGTTATAATGAGGCCCAATGTCACGGGCCGCTACTGTACATTATTTTATGCCGGCTTTACTACTTGGTACTGATCCATACAGGGATGACTTAATATAGAGGGTGATAGCAACCACATACTACTTGGTCCTCTTTGACATCCATTCCCAAATGGGGCCTTTCTCTGAAAGGATTCATGCAGGGAAAAGCGTGATGGGGGGGTTACCATATCTTTGCTCTGTGTTTGCAGCACCACACTTACAACCTGGCATCTAAAGTGTGATCTCCAAATCAGTCTGATCTTTTATCGTGAGCCCCTATGCTGCACCACATGGCAATTGTAATAATGATATACCTTGTGTGTACAGTGTGGCGTGTACCATATAGCAAGCAAAATATGTGGAACAGGGTCTGCGGGGGTGCACGGGGACCGGCCCTTCATCCAGTGCTTTTCACATTCATGTTGGAGGGACTGCAATACATCTTCTAAGCGAGGTGTGCCTATTCACGTTAGTTACACAGATCTGTCTTAGGGTTATCATTTGAGAGTAAAAAAATGGACACAAAAGAATCCATTTATTTGTGTTGTCTTCTATAGGCACAACACTTTAAATTAAGAGGACTCCCTCGTGTTCATTCTAAACATATAATATTCATATAGTCAACAAAGTACACCACCCTCTCTTGACAAGTTATGGTATCATTTGGTCCAGACTGGCCTATAGGGCAGGGGTGTTGCTGGGTCTGCAAAAGATCCGGGGCTACGCTAATGTCAGGACTGTCGGGACTCAGGGCTAGCTAGCCTGTTGGCTGTAGCCCCTGAGCTTCTATCCGGGGCTACAACCAAAAGACCAGGGGCTATAGCCCCCTCTGCCCCACTAGCAACGCCTCTGCTACAGGGCAATGCCCAAAGTGCCAGCCCATGGTTCTAGATGGTGCAGTTTTTGAAGCTGAATGGATCACTTTGTTTGGTCAGAATGGGCCAGTTTCATAAGTTAATGCGCTATGTTACTAAGCGACTACGTTTTCAAATGAATTATTTGCTCATATTTTATCAAATCACCCCATTGGACGGTACTCAAATGTTCTCTTCTGGATAGTAATGAATTGTAATGTTTGATTGTGGGCCACTTTGTTATTGGTGCCTGGACGAATTGTAAGAAAACTTCTTAAACTGGGCATCATAGTGAAATAAAACATTGGGGACTAGGACAACGCAACCCAGGTTTCAGAGAGTTAGTGATGTAACCTGGGCGTGGGGCGAGGTGCTAATGGCCTCAATCCTAGGCCACACGTCGGGGTGCAAGAAGTACCCCTGTCTTTCCCATGTGCTCACTTGACCGTCACTGCTTTGAATCCCATGACCCTTCTTTCTAGGGTGGCCAACTGTCCTGGATTTCGCGGGATTGTCCCGCAATTAGGGACTCTGTCCCGCCGTTTGCAGAGTGGCTGTGCGGGACACAGGTTGTCCCGACTTTTGTCAGGACAACCTGCCTCCAGCACAGCCACTCTGCAAACTGAAGTGGCCATATACACAGCATGGCTCTGCCGCCTGCTGCTTTCTATCTCCAGGCAGCTCTGCAGCCCTGGCTCCTTTTGAGCCTCCAGGTCGAACTGTAACGCTCACACCTCGCTTCATTCAAATGTTAATGGTTTGTTCCTGGGGTCCTGATGGTCATGTTTGCAGTTAAAAAACGTGGCCATCACCTCCCAAGGACATGTTATTTGCATTTCAATTAAGCCAGGAATTAAGAGCCATTAATAAAATGTAAATTTAAAAAGGGGCGGGCCAAACGTGAATGAAGTTGTGACGTCATCGCCGCCTTGTGGGCAATTGTCCCGCAAAATACTATCAAAGAGTCACCCTACTTCTTTCTCGCAAGTACTTTGAAGGGAGCGCCTCTGAGTTGAGTAGCAACTGTTAGTTAAGCACCCAGAGATTATCTGGTCTGAGGTATGCGCTGTCTAAACAGCTCGGTTCATTTACTACAATCCCAGGGTGCACGAGGAAGGACCTTTTGGAGAAGCGCCCTGTTCTGAACGGAGACCTTGCATTCATTGTTTTGGACAAAACACAGCAAGCTGCTGATCCCAAGATCCCCGCACTTCACGTGTCTGCATTCTTCCGGGGCTGAACTTTGAACCCCGGAACATTGTTTTCATTGTATCGTTTTCTTTTTAACCGCTTTAGCCGCATTCCTCCCCCGTGCGGCCCTTGGTGCCAGGTGAAGACAGCTCTGTTTGGCGTTGTAGACGAGCGTTGCTTCTTCCGAGCAGCCCTGCCAGGTGAGCCAGTGTAAACACAAGGCCACCTGCTCCAGAAGGGGGAGGGTTTGCACCCCAGCCTTTGGCGACGAGGGGGGGTCTTCCCACAGAATATCTGAGCAGGGGGACCGGAAACCAAGACAACCACAGGTGGCTGGTCAAACGTGTTCATAAGCGTTGGGTGCATACATATTTCAGACGCCACACAGTGCTGTATGTATGTAACTACTATGTGTCACACTACGAGGAAAGAGCTGCACCTGTGTCTCGTGTAAACTACTTTTTGAAATCCACGAACTACCACTTGTTTTCCTTAAAAACGATTAGCCCTATGGACCGTGAGGGCTCTTGTCAACCCCCACAGTGCCACCGTCCCCCCTGAGGGCTGTCCTTGTTCTGGTGCCAGCCAGGATGGTTATCAGGGCTAAGTATCACGCCTGTCTGCAAGCACTTTCCATGGCTTTCCAAACACTTGTGCACAGGCGCTTATAAATAACTTATCATATCATATCGTATCATGGCTAATTCACGGCGCTAAGATTCAGGCTAAGGTTCCTTGGACCTTGGAGTCACGCCCATGTACTTGGATTGTAAATTGATAACTTCTGGAAGTCTCAGTGGCCCTCCCCTCGTGTCCGCTAGATTTCAGCCGGCTTTCACTCTGCACAAGTATTTTATGGGGGTAGCCAACACATGGTGGAGTGCACTGTCTGTGTCTCTGCTAACTCACACCTTTCTGAAAAAGCCCAAACTCTTGAACTTGGCCCTAAGTGTTCTATCCTGTCTCTACTTCGGTTGTATATTTCTTGCCTTTTTGTGAACTGCACTGAGCAGTTTGTGTTGTAAAGCACTCTACAGCACCCCTGTGCACAATTCACGCGTTATGAAAAAAAACTATAATACATACCACAAATAAAAATCACTGGTCCGATAGCTCAGAGTGTAAACGCCTGCTGCTCAAATATTGTTCAACTTGCAGGTCACAGGCCCTAATACCACTCAGAACCGTCTTTTTGATCTACACAGGTGAATACACCAAAGACTGGTGATATGGACGGTAGTTCGATCTGTTACTTTGAATGCTGCAAAACTGCAAAAGTTGCAATGGCAGAGGCTTTATAACAACAAGCATGATGACACGTATGCTCTACATCATTAAGTTTCCTCCCGGAAGAGCAGGCTGCCCACAAAATTGAAAGCCTTTTAAGTGCTGAGCTGTTTTTAATTCCTATGCAAAAAAGGACAAACATACATGTCCTTAGGACTTAAGGGGTTCAAAAAGAGGAATGAAGTGCATGATTATTCTGAACCAGGTGTCTGCAAACTCTGGCTCTCCAGATGTTCCCCATGATCCCTTACCATTGACTATGTCTTCTGCTAGGGGTCATGGGAGTTGTAGTCCAAAACAATAGGAGATCGAAAGGCTGCAGAGCCGGGAACCAAACCTTATGGTGACACATTGCAAGTGGGGCTACGTCGCAGGTACGACTCCTGCCAAAACAAAGCATGATGTGGTACCCTCCTACCCACACATACAACTGGTGCGTCTGTTATTGGATGAAGGGGTGCACATTGAGCGGAACGGTTGGTGGGCATTAGGGGAAGAGTCTGCGCATTTGCTATATCAAGATTGGTGGCTGGAAGTGGCACATTGGGGACTGTCGCTGCGGTCTCCAGTGGCTTTCGAAGGTGTATTCCACAGCATGAGCGCAGTGTGCTGGTGATGGAGATCGGCATCCCTGTGGAAATAGTGGTAGTAGGTTTTCTAGAATGGAAAACCTAGTTCTGGTTACAAGTAGATTGCCTTTCATACCGAGTGATACAAGCATTAGACAGCCAATGACTAAACTGAATCTTATCAAGCAGCAGACGGAGATGGCGCACATCAAAAATAAAATAGACCCATGTTTGGGAGTGCTCTGATGGGTGAATTTAGGGCATGTGAAAGGAGGCAGCTTGAGATCCACCAAGGCGATGCCCCAATTCTACAGAACAGGTCCAGCGAGCAAGTGGCCCCAGTGCAAAATGCCACCACTCTGCCCCAGTGCCAATGTATCTCACTCTGTGGAAACTTTTCTCACTCTGCCCCTGTTCAAGATGTCTACTCTCTGCCAGTATGCAATCTTAGCTCCCAGCTTCTCTCACTCTATCCCTCTTTACTTTTCACGTCCTCTGCCTGTGCATACTTCACTCACTCATCCCCGGTGTTAAATTCTCTACCTTTTGCAAAGGTAGCAAGCGAGCTTATAGCAGAGCCAATACACATAGTCTTTTTTCCCTTTCAATCAGCCTGGCAGGGTCAAATGTCACCAGAATATGACAAACCCAATAGTAGGCCACCCGAGAGTGACAATCCCACTCCATGTAGAAGAGATGATGAAATGTTTTGAAATATCAGACTGGCACACCCCCAATCCTCACCCAGCGCCTGTTTCTCCTCCAAACTAGACTGGGCACTAGTCTAAAAGGCAATTGCGCTTGTTTTGGGGCAACATACTTTTCACAAACAATTTCCAATTACCATCCCCTCCTCACTGATTTCCACCCAAAACACGGACGCCAAGCAAGTGGAAAACAAGGAAACAATCCTTGGTGTGGAAAAAAGACAATTAATTAATGAAAAATAAAAAATGAATGACAACAGAAAATTGATTCAAGAAACCAAATATGCTTCTGTTACAAAGCCCAATCAATTTGCGGAGCAAAAAAACTGCTCATGATTTGCAAATATAAATTCGCAAATAAGAGTCCTACAACTGGCCGGTGTTGCAAAGCAGCACATTTTTTGGGATCTTCAGTGTGAGTCTCAGAAAAATTCAATTAAGCATGCATACTCCCGGCCTTCCCATTTTACACAAAATAAATGTAAGCTTCACTAAAAGACTAACAGCACAGTCATTGTGCGTGCAACTTTTCCATCTTTCTTTTCACATCATGACTGTCCAATATGGCTCTTTAAATATCAACAAATCCGCATTAATATTGGAAAGTCGACAGGAACACGAGAGGGCAAGTCAGGCATCTCTGGTAATGAAGAACAGCCTCTTCCTGGACAAAAAGGCCCACTTGTTTTAAAGAGGTAAGTTTACAAACCAAAAAGGTGACAGTGAAAGCCAAAGGACGAGGTAAGCCTTCATAGTGCACAGGTATAGAGGGTGAAGAGAGGAGGTCCAAGGACTGAGAATTGGGGGACCCTGACAGCAAGAGGGGTGGGGTTAGAGGTGTGCGTGTTGAAAGAGATTTTAAAGCACCATCCACCCAGGTAGGAGGTGATCCAGACAAGAGCAGATTTGCGAAACCCATGGTCCTGGAGAGTGAGAAGCACAGAGGAGTGGTCGGCAGTTCTAAAAGCAGCAGACAGGTTCAGCAGGGTGAGTATATCAGAGAGATTAGAGTTGGGAGCACCAGAGAGAAAGCTGGACACATGCACTGGCGCAGTCTCGGGGGAGTGTTTACTACAGAGGCCAGATTGAAGTGGATCTCTGAGGCCATTATCCTGAAGGAACTTAGTGTTCTGATTGAAGACCATTTTTGTTTGAGTCAGCAGAGGATTTCCTCAATAGGGGTAAGACAGTTGCAGATTTTAAGCAGTACCCAGCAAAAGGGTGCATATACACAGCTTTCCATGTGAACACTGATAGAGGGCGAGGGGTACCCAAGAAAAATGTGTATTCCCACAAACGCAACTGCAACACTGGTGGTGAACGAGGCGTGCCTCGTAACAATGTGCATGCCCAGAGCTTCCATTTGAACACTGTTAGTGAGGAGTACCAAGAAAAATGGTGCACTCCCACAGTTCCATGATGGAAGAGGATTGATACTCAGGAACACATGCATACTCACAATTTCTATTTAAACACTGATGGGTGGGAGTGTACCCAGAGAAGATGTCCTTACCCATAAATTCCACTTGAGCAGAGAGTGAAGGAGGTGGTGGGGGGTGGGTGTATCCAGTAAAATTGTGCATAGCCACAGCTTCCACTTACGACTTAATGCTGGGATTGGGCTCATTCACCCCCTTAATTAGTACGAATCCATAACCCTGTCAGGTTATTCATAAGCGCAGTCCATTGCGCATTTGGGGCCAGATTACAGAAACTTTGCACTGGTGCAAGTGCAAAGTTGCGTAGTATTAGCACTAGGGCAAAGTTTGGCCTATTTCTAAAAACACTTGTGAATATTCGAAAACCATTGCACCATGACAAGTGCAGCCTGGCAAGGTATAAGCATCAAGGCAAAAATTGCCCAAGTGCTGAAAAGATAGATTTTTCAATGCATTTTTTCACCGGGACAAAGGTTGCCCTAGTGCTAATAGCATTCCGTATTAACACTAGTTAACATTTTGCCCTGGTGCAAAAATACAGTGAAAATACAGTGAAAATGTATCTTTTTTGTACTAGGGCCATTTTTGCCCTAAAATGCACATGTCATGGTGCAATGGTTTTCGAATATTCACAAGTGTTTTTTGAAATAGGGCAAAGTTTGCCCTGGTGCTAAACCGTGCAACATTTCTGTAATCTGGCACATGGGGTGCAATCCTGCGATAATGGGTAACAGAAGAGTTGTGTGGGGCGCACAGAAGTTTGGGGAACTTTCCTGTTCTACAGTACATCGGGTTTATGAAAGCCAAAGAATTAAGACTCCACTGCTCGCCTGCGATGGGACACAAAAATACAGCACACTGACACTCGGCCAGTCTACATTAGAGTGTGCAAAACGGTAGGAGTTGCATGGCTTTACCGTCGTCCTGCCCATCGCGGTTCCGCCGCCGGTGTCGTTCCCTCCTGTGACTGACCACAGAGTCTGTCCCTGTCTCGTTGTCCAGACCGTCCCGGCTGCTGGCTGCATTGGGGCTGCAATGAAAACGTAGAAAAGGATTTTAGACAAGAAGAACACAACTCTATGATCAAGTCAGGCACAACGACATTATGCAAAGCTTTGCCTCGGCTTATTGCAGCTAAAAGTGGCCGTCCCTCACTGGAAAAGTCAATACCCACAGATTCTTCTGGTGCATTCTTTTCTGGGGGCGACTCCCCTGATAAAAAGCTACACATGTTTCTGTGGTGTGTAGGCGATAACATGAAAGGCACGCATTCTTCTGTAACCAATGTGCTACAGCATATCTAAACTGCTCTTAAACTCATATCCTGGGCACGGTTTGAGCTCTATCTACAACCAAGGTATACCCTGGTTGCCCCTGGGCCTGGTTTTTTGTGCTTTATAAATAAAATAAAATAAAATCAAAATCAAAACAACATCTTTTTTCACCACACATCCTTTTTGTAGGGGAATCTGATACAAACATAGCAAAGAAAATGTATTAAGACGAGCACAGGAAAAGGCAATAGTTTGGGGCTTTGTGTAGGCAAGGGATATGCATTTCCCAGGCATTGCAATAACAATATTACCCGGTCATACGATGGAAACAGCTAGAACATGTTGTGAGTGGTGCAAATGCCTAATACCAATATGCAAGTCAAAACTGAAGGCTTTGCCAATGCTGGTTTTAGGCTGCACTTCATGAGAGGAAACATAGATGGCTTATAAATCAAGTGGCTTAGGGCATACATGGTTAAGACATTTTTATTACACCAAGAGTGGAAATTAAACCATCAATTCTCAGAAGATTCGAATTAACACTGACGGTCCCCACACATCACAAGGCTTGATGTGTCTGTTTGATAGAGCTAGCTCTATGAGATTGAGGAAGGGCGCGTTTTGAGTGGTGGGCAGATAGTAGGTGGAAATAGCAATAGTAATTTACATGGCCATGGATGGCCAATGGGTGGGCACATACCCAAACAACGCCCATAGGCCTCCTCACATGCCATCTCCCGCCCTTCTTTACTCCAGTGCAATAGTTGCAGCTTATAGGTGGACCTTTAGCCAAAGATAAAAACAGACATGGAAGGTAGCGGGCCCATTGTTTTGTGTAACACCTTCAGCCATTCCCGGCTTTTCAGCCACCAGCCCCGGGCATTCGATAGTCATAGCCCCTTTTTTTCTAATTATGGGTAAGGGCCTCTGGTGCCACCAGAGAACTTCAAGTCATGGCCTTCACATTTTCCAGTCCTGGGCTCTCATTAGGAAATGATATAATTCTTGGAGTTTCAGTATTGTTTTTCTTGTCAACTGATCGGATTGGACTAACGCACCCGATAATCATTTGTTAAAGGAAGGGCAGAAGTTAAAAAATGGTGTCCAGTGGCATGAAGCTGCCTGGTCATCCTCCTCTATGCATAGCCCTACCGTCTCACGTGACATGAGGGCTCGAGGCAGGTACTACACAAGAGAGTTGGGATCATTAGCATAGCAGAGAATCGAATCCAGTAAGGTTTCCAAATATCCATAATGAAGAGGTACACAAAATAAACATGAAATGAGTTTCAAATAAGATTATTTGCACAATTGGACACTAGGAAACCCTGCATCACACTACAGTAGAGAGGAGGAAAGCCATAAAACAAACTTGAGTGGTGAAATCTGTACATTACATATAGAAACTTTTCCAATTGTGGGCAGCAAGAACATCACAGAGCATAGGACTTGATGGCTGGGGTACGGTGACACATTCGAATATTACATTAAACGACCATTGGGCTCGTTATACCCCAAGACAAACTGTTTCATTATCGTGGATTTGGTGAATGATTGAGGGAAGTCAAAACCAGATTTTAATCCTGATTTACATATGGTTTTTCCCATTCTGAACTGGCACAGCAGCTTAAAAATCAATGGAATGGAGGGATGCTCAGAGCAATTACCAGTGGTTATGATTAATTCAAACTTTCTCAATGTATCACTCTTCACTGTTGCAATGTCTGCCCATGCTTTGCACCTTTAGGTGCGTGAAAATGAACAGATTTTGCAAGTATTTCTTCTCTGTCTTTCCTTCCATGGATTGCATTGGATTCAGCCTATTGCATAGTGTGGGATTTGGATGAAGCATATGATCAGATCAGAAGCAAAATGATGCATTTCTCACCTGTGCTAACAGTCGTTAGTCTTTTCTGCATTACTAGATCTTGGAAACCATGCACTGCCTGCTAGTCCTACTGGAAAGTGTGCTCCAGCAGTCTAAAAAATGTATGGACCTGTAGATACACAACTTGTCTTTCTTGTCAACAGGATCCCATCCCATATTTCCACTCCACAGCACTTCTCTTTTGAATATTAAATGATCAGTAGAGCTGTAATGGCCCATACTTCCGAATGAGAAGGTAAAGTGGTTAAGGAATCCCCAGTTGTAACTGTAATTGTAATTGTTTATTTATTTATATTGCGCACTGGGCCCGTAGGAATCTGGGCCCAGTAAAGGTTGCATAGTTGCATATGGCATGGGCATCAAATATAAATATATACAGATACAATATGTCAATTTTGTGGTGGCAATGTGCATATATACGACAGATAGATTTCTCTGGATAATGTGTCTTACGTGGCTCTAGTCTGCCAGAAGAAGTGCAGGGAAACAAGCCCAAAGGTCACAGGTCTCGGGAGTGCAACCACTTCTTGACGTTGGTCTTGAAGCAGTGGAAGGGAGATATGGCTCTTATTGAATCAGGGATAGAGTTCCATAATTGCGCAGCCAGGACTGGAAAGCTAGCGCCTCATGTTTTTTTTTGTTTAAAATTGGGTATCTTGAGGCTGTTGGATTGCGCTTTTCTGATAGGTCGTTCTGAGGTGTGTTTGATAAATCTGTCACTGAGGTATAGGGGGGCTTTGTTGGACAGACATTTGCGGGTGAGGTTAAGACCTTTAAGCTTGATTCTGTTGTTGATGGAGAGCCAGTTGGTGGCGCGTCTCACGTGAGATATATGCTGTGTTTTGGGTAGTTAATAAGATTGGGGATCCTTTCATTAAGAAGACTTCAGCGCCGTCCAGTTTCAACTCATGGGAAGAGACTGTGAAACACAGGACACTTGGAGAGTGGAAGAATCTTCAATCAGAAGGTAAATGATTCGATTATATTAAGATCGCCCTCCCACACAGAGCACCTGCCTCCACAGCATAGATGTACACGTGGAATGTATTTTGTGTATATCACAATCATAGCTCAGAGATTCCAGCAGTGTCTTACTCCTTTCTGAGAAGCCCAGGAAACTGCCCCATTTACCCTCCTGGGATAAATCAATTTAGTGAGTTGGAGGCTGGTTCACACATCGCTATGTAAAAGCCTATACATATGCAGAGATGCATATCTATCTATCTATCTATCTATCTATCTATCTATCTATCTATCTATCTATCTATCTATCTATCTATCTATCTATCTATCTATCTATCTGTCTATCTATATGGAATGTCTGTCTTGGGTTGATGAAGGTATTTATAAAAGAGCACTGGCCAATAAGATAAAGACAATTTTCTGGAGCTAAAAGCTTGAATTTGGTCTAAATTGCATACCCATATTGCTTGGCCATGTAACTCTGAAATGAAGGTGCCAAAAGGTGGGGCTGTGAAATGTGTGACCTGGCTCAAATGGCGTATTCTACTTTTATACAAATAATGTTATGTTAAAGGTTCGTATACCGCGCATTGTCACCACTTGCATGGTTCCTTGGCATGACAAATCGAGGGAATACGTCCCTTCTCTCCAAGGGGGAGCCCCCCCATGTGAGCCGAGGGAGGTGAGCCCGCTCCGCAACACCCTTCCTAGGGGTCAAGGCAAGTGTACCTCAATGGGAGAGACTCCCCTTTAGGGGACAAGGATGCTCAAGGCGTTCTAGAGAAAGTTGTGTTCCCAGTTCCCCACGAAGTAGCAGAACAAAAAGAGATAGAGTGAGTTTCTAAAGGTTTCAGGGAAGCAGACCTCCCCATTATAGAGAAAAGTCATAGGAGGTTGGCCCCTTACCCCATCTGGCCTTTTCTCAGAGGAGTTACCCCACCCACATGAAATCTTTTAATAAGGTAATCACTGAGGAAGCTAGCCGTAGTCAGACTAGTCCCTTCTTTTTCTTAAAAAAGGGTTTGCTCTATAGAGGTGATGTGACTGACACCTGAAAGGGTATGCTGAACACAACTTGTGGTACCACAAAGTCATAGGCAAACTGTGTTAGAATTAGCATACTCCAATCTAGCAACAGTGCACCAAGGAATAGGGAAAACCCAGAATCAAATAATACCCAGGTTTAATTGGCTGGGTGTCTTTGCTGGCACCAATAATTTTATATCAACTTGGGAGATTTGTCAGAAGACGGCCAACACTCCTGTACCACCACCCCTTTATAACCTTTACCCATAATTGAAGTTCAATTTTTCAGCACTGTCGTTGATATAGTGGGACCCCTAGAAACCTCAAAACCAGGGAATCGCTTAATCCTCGTAATCCTTGTCTATGCGACTCGCCATCCGGAAGCATTTCCCTTGCGTAACAAAGCTATGCAAAACACATTTTAAAATATCGGTTTCCTTTCTTCTACAGAGTATGGTTTTCAAAATAAATCTTTATGGACCAAGGTACCACCTTTATATCCCACCTGATGCAAGAGGTAAAAGAGATACTGAACATCAAAACCTTAAGGATGTCACTGTATCATCCCCGGACCGACGGTCTTGTAGAATGCGTCAACCAAGCATTAACAAGAATATTACAGAAGCTGGTGGAGACCGATGGGAAGAATTGGGACGTGATGATACCCTGGGCCCTCTGCAGTCAGAAAAACACCCCAAGGCCTCCCTGGGATATTCTCAATTTGAGCATATGTATGGAAGAGAGCCCCAAGTTGTCTTGGACATGCTGAAGGAAACCTGGGAGGAAAGGGAAGAAACCCCATTGCCAATTTCTCAAACCGCACAAAAATCTCATATGAAATCAGTGGGTGTCCGGTCAAATGTTCGAAAACAAAGGGTCGAATGACCTTTTGTTCGAAAGTAAAAGGATCAAAAAAAAGTTCGAAATTTGTTTTTATTTATTTATTTATATATATTTTTAAGTTTAGAATGTAAAGAAAGTTTTTTATAAAAAGAAAACGGGGGGCTGGGGGAGTAACCCCCCCATAAAAAAAAGAAAAAAATTTGAACCTTTTTTTCGGTCCTTTGTCGAGAAAAAGGCATTCAAGCCTTTGGTTTTTGAAACTTTGACTGTGAACCAAATCAGTGTAAGAAATTGTAAAGAAACATCTGGAACAGACTCAGGCACAAGAACAGACATGCAGTCCCCTGTACCTTTTCAGTCACACAGTCAGCATTGGTCCCCTTATCCACATCAGAAAATAAAATGATTTCCCGATGGTATGGTCCCTATGGAGTCCTGGAACAGAAAGATCTGTTAAATTATCTAATTTCACAACCTGTTAGATTCCAGAAAATGCAGGTCTATCATGTAAACTTGCTTAAGGAGTGGAAAATAAATCATAGTGAGAATACCACTGTTACTATTGTGGCCCTCCTTATCGATTACCCTGATAAAAATACCTTGGTATTTCCCGATCAGTCATCCTCCCAACAGACTGATTTTAGAGATTTATTCGACCAATTTCCTGAGGTATTCTCAGAACAACCAGGAAGAGTTGTACATTTTTTACATTTTATTAGAAAACCGCAAGGGAAAATCATACATTTTAAGCATTACCGAATCCCTGAGGCACGAAATATAATAATCAAAAAGGAGATAGAGGACATGGCCAGATATAATCGAGTCTTCTTAGAGTCCCTGGTGCTTGCCTACAATCCTAGTCGCCAAACCCGATCCGTCGGATAATGAGATTGACTTCAGGAAACTGAACTCCATCTCATTAATCAATAATTATCTGATGCAGAGAATCGATGAACTAATCGAAAAATTGGGCTCAGTTAAATATATATCAATATCAGATATAACGTAGGGCTATTGGCAGGTACCTCTGAATCCTGACGATCAAGAAAAAACAACCTTTTGAACACCACAAGGGCTGTTTCAGTTCAAGGTATTACATTTTGGCATTCAAGGAGTCCAGCGACCATTGAGCGGTTGATGGACAGAATATTAAAACCCTATTCGATCTTCTGTGGAGCTTACCTGGATGATATTGTGGTTCATAGTGACAGTTGGTCTGAACATGTTCACCATCTTTATGAAATCACCAGGGCACTGAGAAAAGCCGTCCACAGAGCCAACCCACGAAAATGTCATCTTTCCCAGTTTGCAGTAAAATATCTAGGGTTTTTGTAAAGAACTTCCTAATTCAACGACAAAATGAAAAGGTAAACGCAGTCCTAAAAACACCAGCCATCAAGACTAAGAGAGAACTCTGTGCCTTCTTGGGGTTGACGGGCTACTGCAGGGGATTTATCCTTAACTATTCAAGCATCGCCGTCAACCTAGCAGACAAGTTGAAAAATACACAACCACCGAAGCTGATCTGGAGTAAGGAAGATCACAAAAGTTTTAATGGCTTGACAAATATCCTTTGCAGCAAACCCAACCTTAAGATGCTGGACTTTAATGAGCAGTTTCTGTTACAAACTGATGCTCTAAGGTTGGGTTAGGAGATGTACTTTCACAAGAATACGAGGGAGTTGAACACCCTGTATTGTACACAAGCAGGAAACCTTTCCCCGCGGAATGTGATGGTTCCTGGACTTGCAACCTTTCTGTTTTTTAGTTGAACATTAAAAAGGACTAGAACAGGGGAATGTTAATTTTCTGATTCGCTTTCCCCTCAATCAAGAAGGGGAAGCCACAGAGATAAGGGGATGGGTATGTGACAAATCGAGGTATTGTGTACCCTTCTCCCCAAAGGAAAGCCCCCCCGGTGAGGCTAGAGAGGTGAACCTGCTCTGAAACACCCTCGTAGGGGTCGAGGCAAGTGGGACCTCACCGGGAGAGACTCTCCCTTAGGGGACAAGGACTCCCATTCCTGTGAGGAACTCCCCAAATCTGTGTACACCGTGGCCTACATGAAATACCAGACATTTTTAAACAACAATACTGTGGCGACTAAACACATAATAGATGTCATTATCACATAGAAAAAGAACATGTCCCTTTAAATTGAAGTATCCAATCCACTGCAACGAGTATGTTGAATAGCGCTTACTTGATGAACAACAAAGAGAGTGGAATGTATACGCAGGAAAGCAAAGGCCCCGAGCTGCGTAACACCTGGAGAAGGCAGAGTAGGCATGAGCTGTGCAGCCTGCAGGGTTCAAACTCACACTATACTGAATAGGGAGACTCCAGAGCCATGGCGAAACCCCATCGTGTGAAGCCGAAAAGGCAGGATCCCAGAGGAAGGTGGTGGCAAGACCACAAAGGATCTGTTGTGGACAGCCGGTCCACAAACCATCGCCGATACCACTGCAAACATACAGCATCAGGGTATACGGTCATTCAGTGGAAGACTGAGACGCTGAGCGGAGAAGAAAAAACCTGAGGAAGAATATGCTGATGAAAAAAACACATCGGCGGTGTGAGGAATCAACTTCCAGGGCACCAGTGGTCCAGGGATGAATATCGGTTTCTAAACCATCAATCAGTCCCACACCTATAGTAAACCAGAAGGGATCCGAACAGATTGGAAACACAAGTAAATCATAAACCTCCTTGCCCAATTTTGGAAACATGGACAGAACGGCAGACTAATCCCTGCAAAGGTCGTGTATCGTTGGTTAGATGCAGCGCAGCAAAAATACATTTATTACACAATGATAAAAGGGACTGTCCAGTCAAGTTTGTATAAAAATATCTAATTTATTATTATTATTACAACAGACAGTTCTAGCACACTACAAAATACAACCCAACTTGCAAAGGAACACAGAGGACAGACAGTTTCACGTAGGAAAGGGATGCACTCTGGATACTGAGAGGAGGGTAGTCGGTAAAGCAATTAAGGGGTTGTAAATGTCATTAGGAGCGTCTGAAGAAGTACCAGGGGGACAGTACCTGGTACTTGAGATGATCTTGATGCTTGACAGGGTCGGGTCGGTTCCAGGATGCTTTGTAACTCCTGCGACAGAGTTCAAGGGCAGGAGACAGCTGTGGGTAACAGGCGGCAGGCAGTTCAGCAAGCAAGGCAGACCAGTCTCTTTGCTGGTTGGTGGATTTGGAACGCCGGTCCAGGTGCCTGGGATGGATTTATTGACTGCAGTGTGACAACAGTCAGTGGTGCAGCCGGTCGGGTTCGAGGGCTCGACTGCCTCTAAAGTGTCCTTAAAAGATGGACACTGGTTGATGCTTGTCATGGCACTCCTCTTAGCTTCTTCGCTGGGCTTGTGTCATCCTTTAAGGCGGACGGGCCAACGCTGAGGAGAATGTTTGCAGGCAACGGCCTTGTCTTTTGTTTCGAGTCTCTCTGGCACTTCCCACCTATTAAGCTTGATGGCAGAACCTAGCAGGGCACGCTGTGTGCTGGCTGGGTACCAGTTCTGGAGCTTTTGGATGGGCCTTCTGAGGTCGGTGTCTCCCTCTGTTCTCTGGGAAATGTTTAGAGGAGGGATCTTGCTTCCCTCTTGGAAATCCTGACCTTCCTTCACTGACGGAAGCTGTAAGGCAGACTGTACCTTCAGTCAGGGTCCAAAGGAGTCCTTCTTCTTACTGCTTTCAAAGTTGTTGGATGATGTTCCAAATAAGGGCTGAACCCTCTTTTAAAGCCAAATTAACCACAGTGATTGGTGCATGCTAAGCCTGCCTTAAAGAACCAATCCTGCGTCCCCACCAACAATCTTCTGTTGTGCGTGAGTTCATAACCAGAGTGCTTTGCAACAGGAAAGGTAATGGGGTGATAACATGTACTACTAAGTCCCCCCCATCTTTCTGTCAGTTGTGGATCAAAATGTCTCTCTGTTTAATTGAGCTCTCTGTGGCTCCTGATCAAAGCACAGGTCTCCCTTGAAGTTATGGCGAGAACAGACTTTCTGTCTCCATCAAATCACATTCTCGTACCTTCCCGAATGGGGCCCACCCCTGGGGGGATGACCACTGTAGACAGTTGTCCCAGACATGACATTCACTGCCCTTCATACTAAGAAGCTGGAGCCGACTTCAAGTTGACACAGATGCATATCAAAAGGGTGTTTGGTTTCCTGTCACCTTTGTCATTCCTGTAACCAGGCCTCCGGCAGGCCTGCATCAATTAACTCTCAACACTATACACTGCCACCAGCAGGCAGACAAAGGATAGGGTGGATCCATGGAGCCTTTGATATTTAATTAGGCTGCCATGGCAGGAGGAAGCTGTTGTCCTCCTTCTCTTGCTGCTTTTATGTACTCCTGGCTGTCACATTCCAACTGAACATGACAGGAGGACTGTGCCTGTCTGTCCACCCAGAATACATGTGACTATGTGTTTGTTGTGCGACAGCATAGGAAAATCTGTGCGTATTAGCCGCACACATTTTCTGAGGTTGATCTCCGATCATTCAATTTCTTTAAAAAATATCTAAAAACGCCCAGGTGAGTGCACACCCGCCGTGCGGATGGCCGAATCCCTCCCAGGCAGCACGGAGTAAGAGAGAAGCACCCAGAGAAACAAGACTCCTGAAGACGTTTACCTTTGCAGGCGAAGGTAACAGGGAGAACGGGAATAACGGGAGGCCCATAGGGAATCATTATACTGTGCAAGCGTCACATCCCAGTAGAAGTCATGAGGCAAATTTAAATCTGAAACTGATGAACTGAAGGGCCTCATTATGAGTTTGGTGGTAAATACACCCAGATACCACCAAACTGTGTTACCTTTACCGCTACTTGGCCTGGCAGTATTACTGCCGGATTACAAGTGGCGGCAGTGGTGTAAGACCCCATTTTCTCTTTTTGTCCATAGGACTCAATGACAAATTTTCAGTGGAATTACTGCAGCAGTAATTCCGCAGTGGTCATTCTGCCAAAAATGTGCAGAAAGTCAGCATATTTACCTCCGGCTCGCAGATGGAGGTGAATCCTCCAACGTTCTGCCCACCTCATAGTTGGATAGTGCGGTAATGCGTCAGTATTTGGTATTACTGCCGCATTTAATCCGCATCACCCAACTCGTAAAAGAATGACTGAAAATCTGAATACCAACAGAAAATAACATTGGATAACAATACCCTCGGGAAAAGGGGAAAGAAACTCAATATTCTGTGCAAGAAGAACATAACATAAAAGAGAGAGGAGATTATGAGACAGAGTTCAGAGGAAATCTTCAGTTGAACAATGTACAAAATCAAGTAGGCCAGAACCAGCTGAACTATAATTTCCCTGGAATGAAAGCCTACCATAAAAACTGTATTTTCCAAGGATACGCTGAAACCAGCAACCAGGAATACAGATCTTATAAAAAATCCCCAAAAGGGATTAGAAAGGAGGCGAGAACGGCTATTAGTACCCGACGAGGGCGCAATCAGAATCAGAGAGCCAAACTGATTGGCCCTCGCCGAGTCGTTACCAGGCCGGGAATCCCTCCGTCAGGATTCCACAGCCTTTGTCCCCAGCGGGGGGCGTGGCAGCCCCTCAGCCAATGAGGAGGCTCGAAGCGGGCCATCCTGGCTCCGAGCCTCCCCGCGGCTGAGAGGCTGCCTTCGCCCCCCGCCGGGGACTCGGGTAAGTACATTTTTTTTTTAATTCCCTTCCCTCCCTCCGCCCCGCCAACTTACCTTCTTGTTTCTGCGTGGCCATCCCCGCTCGGCGCCTCCACACGGCTGGAGGCTTCTCTCGTCCCTCGCCGGGGAGGCAGGTACTTTTTAAAATGTTTTTCCCCCATCACATCCCACTCCCGCCCTCCCAACCCAACTTACCTTCTTCTTGATCCTTTGTCGGGTGCGGACACGCTGGGAACACTTGTGTTCCCAGCGCGTCCGCTCCCGATGGCCACCATGGAAAGAGAAAACGGACTCCGTTTTCCCTTTCCATGGCGGCGGCCATTTTCTTTTTTTCGGCATTTTTTTTCTTTCTCCCGAAATGCTGCAGCTTTTCGGGAGAAAAAAAAAGCTTTTAGTGTTCCGGTCACGCAGTTTTTGCGGGCCGGGGTACTAATAGCTATATGCTCCTCGCGGCGGGGGCATTACTGACTCAAGTCGGTAATGCCGCTTTGTTCGGCCTATAACTATGGGCCCCGGGACATTACCTGAGTCGGTAATGCCCCCGCCGCTCGGGGCATATTGCTTAATTAGTCCATTTTAAGAGTTACAGAAACTGCTCCAAGAAATCACTAGAGACTGTTTGAGGATTATGTAGTAATAAAGAATCCTACTGACTGGTACAATAGTACCTTCAGGAGAATGGAGTATTTCTCTGACCCAAGTTGGTTTTCATAGTAGTAGGGTCAGCTAGGTAAGGTTTGGACAGCGAACTTTTTTTTTTACTTGATTATAACCAATATAAAGAAATTGATTTTTACACGATGCAGATGAAGATGAAGTGAAGTGACTCGTTAGTAAAGTAAAATATGCCAACATCGGTTGATTAGGCCTCCTGACTTCTGCCTAAAATGGGTTTCATTTCAGTCTCAGTGGCCTTTTTTAAAGCAGCGTCGAACATCTTAACTGTGACTATTGCCCATTTTGTCTTTTCACCTGCAATCAGTCTGCACCACCATGTAAGTTCTTTTCTCAGAGGTGAGCCATGAAATAGGGGTAGTAAGAATGCTTTGTGCAAGTAGTCGGTTTTAGGACAGTTCAAAAGCAGATGCCTTGTTGTTTCTACCGTTTCCGAGTTTAAACAAAGTCTGCAGGTTTTAACTGTGGTCCGGGTTCAAATAGCCCGAATTTCTTGGGTTGGCATCAGGTTTAATCTTGTTCTCATAAAGAGCTTCTGGAGGGTCTTGTTTGGGAATTTGATACAATAGTTCAAGGGAAGATTCAGTTTATTTGTAGTAGGTGGTAATTGGCCAAGGAGTTTCTTTGCAGTTGCCGAATTACATGTGTTAATCCAGTCTTCTTGCGCCACTTTGATTTTGATTTTTTCAGGGTTTTTATTAGATCCTCTTGGGTGCAGGCCAGATCTTTTAGTTTTGACATGAGTTTCTGTTCCCAAGAGATCAGAGCTTTGCAATGTCCAAGACAAAGTTCTTCCTGGATCATTTTGTAAACGGGAAGTGTTCTCATTTGGCTTTGTTCTATTGAGGCTGTCAATGATAGTAAGCCGAGTTCACGTCGTATAGCTGAAATGGACGAAGATTTGGGCAAACCCACGACCGCTTTCCAAAGATAACCCTCTAGTTTCGGCCATTTTGAGTCTTCAATATTGAGAGCCACGTCCATTCCCTTTTATCAGTGACGGTCCCACCTTTAGTCTATAAAACTGGATCGCCGGTATAAGGAAGAGTTTTCCTTATTTTCGGTTGATTAGTCTTGTTTGTGTGGTCAGCGTTTTTACTTTGGTCCACAGGGCCACATACATTGATTTCTCCGTTCTTAGTTCATCGATCAAGTATTTTATGTTTGTGACTGTCTCTATCTTTGCGTTGTTTAAGAACCAAGTACCGCCCGGTCTGGATTTTGAGCGCTGGTTTTCCAGGATCAAGATTTGGGATTTCTCTGTGTTTATTTCCAAGTCATTTGAAGATATGTATTTGGCCATGTTTGCCAGCTGGCACTGAAGACCTGTTTGTGTTTGGTCCATCAAAATCACGTCGTCTGCATAAAGCAGCCTGGATACTTGGGTGTTTCCTACTTTGGGCAGAAATGCTCTTACTGATGATTGAGTGTACTGGAAGTCACCCAAAAAGGCGATGAGTAGGGCTGGGGCTAGAGGGCAGCCTTGTTTGACTCCTCGTTCTGATTTGAAGTCTTCAGATAGCATGCCTTGTCGGTTTAGACGGACTCGAATGGTTGTATCTGTATGTAGAGCGATTATTGGATCCAAGATTTCTGCGGGACAGTTCCAGTTGGTCAGTTTGGACCATAGTCTTTACCGACTTGCCCCGTTTTTTACATTTTCCTTGATGATATTCAGGATCATGATGTTGATGCTAGTGGAGGCCGCCTTTAGGAATCCCGTTTGAAAATGGTCTGTTGATGGAGAGGTTCTTGCACTTATTCTTTTGGATGTTCACGAATGACTGACAAGCACCTTAGTAACATAGGCAGGGATCACCCAAAGTGATACAGAAAATTAGGCCATATAAATTTACTTTAATAAAATCTTGTGAAACATGTACTGAGAGTGTCTCCATCCTTCTTCTGACTCGCCACAATACCTTTGTAAAGATTACTGCTTTAATAGTGACGCTAGGAATTGAGTTCTTTGCTAATCCAGAGTGATGGGTGGTGCCGGAGGCAATCCCATCAGAAGCATAGAATTGCCTGGAAATTATTTTTCTTTCACGGTACACAGAGAATCAAGGAGTGAGGTTGAGGGGATAATTCTGGAGAAATTACTAGCAAACTAATTTACCTTTAACACTAACTGATCCTGCTAATTTACTGTAGGATTATTTGTGGGATGTTGGTCTACATTTTGGAGTCCAAAGAACTTCATAGGGATTTCCCCAGATTTACAGCAAGCAGTAATTTTGCTGTAGTAAATCTGATGATTTTGGCATTCAAGTGGGAGGGTTTACCTCCAGTTATGTGCTGAACAGTTCAGAGACGCTACAGAGTCCATCCTCAGAAACATTTTGGTATCAAATTATGCTGGGTCGACAACTTTCCTTAATCTTCGCAGTGTTTTAATTCTTGTGTAAATTGCAGGATATTTTGGGTGAAGCTTTCTAGAGACAATGATTAGTTTAATCTTAAAGAACGTTTGTTAATTTAACTACGTCGTTTATTGTATTTTAGGATGCTATTTGCTATTCTGTTTATATTGTTGAGAAAGGATTGATTAAAACCAAAGCACAAAAAAGAACATCATTCTTAACATTTTTACCCAAAAGGCATATCACATGTTGGGAAAAGTGAACTCCTTTCAGGAAAAAATAAATAAAAAAGGAATCTGTGCTCCTGTGGATTTGCCCTCAATGCAAAAATGTCTTACATCAGGTGAGAACAGAGTCAAATGAGTAAATTGTTACATGAGCAAGTCTTTTTAGTGTGAATCGGGTTATTTTGAAGTGCAGTATTTTTATTTGTATTTGAATTAGAATTTGTAACGCACCACAGACAGAGTAAACTGTATCAAGGGCTGAATACTTAACGAGCCGATATTGCTGTGTAAATACTCTTTTCTGCAAAACCCTAGTGCAAACAGAACAACCAGGTTTTGATCGCCTTACAAAATTGGATAAAAGTTATCCATCCCTCAAATGTGTTGAGGTAAGGAATTCCATAATCTGGGCGCTGCTACGGAAAGCCAACGATCTATGCAAAAAGTTATCTATAGGAGTTACCAAAAGCCTTTTATCTTTAGAACACAGTGATCCTAACGGATGGTATCTCTGAATTTCATTCTGGAAGTACAATGGTGCTAAATTGTGTAAATATTTCAATGTCAAGCACAGGACCTTGAAACTGATCCGTCTACTCACAGGCAACAGGTGGAGGGATCGACATAGATCAGAAACAGCCACGGTGTGAAATTCGGAAAATCAGAAGAACAGCTCTGTTCTGCAACTGTTTAATCTGATAGGCTGGAATGCCTACTTATACAGCATTGCAATAATATGCTTCTGAATTTATCAAACAACCAACTAGGTCAGCCAAAAGCTAAGATTCGATAATTGCAGCAGCTCTTCAAAAAAGCTGCAATTTGAAAAATGGAACTTTCACCAATTGGCTTATTTGGGTATCCAAGCCAAGATCTCCCTGCCATCAGAACCCGAGCTGTTTTCACTTTGGAAGCATACCTTATGGGTAAGTCAAACAACGTTGGAGCTGCAAGGAGATTTTCTAGGTTATGGGATTTATTCTTGGAGCCCAATACGATATTAGGATTGAGCTGCAATGCAGTGTCCAGCATCCAAGGTTGCACTTGAAACAGTCAACCTACCAGAACATAGGATTCAGTATTGCTATCTGCTAATTTCAGATACATCGGAGAGTCATCTGAATAGGCATGATAACCGAGATTGCATTTTTCGAAAATACCATAGAGTGCTCCCATGCAGATATTTGCATGTGTACAGGGAGTGTATCTGGAGGAACACTCTCCTCCAGACCTTTTAGTCAAAGGAACAATCGTTCACACTGTGACTTTCGCAAATGGCCTTTATGAATCGGGAGTAGCTTATAGAGCCACAATGTGCACATTTCACAGCTGCAGGTGTTCTTTGTTTAGATGGGCTGTTATCATAAGGTGCCCCCTCCATTTAAGTTGGGCTCAGTTTAGTAGCATTAGCAGTGCAGTAATAGGCATTGGGAGTAGATTTGGAACTGAAATTGCACTCAGTGGTGTTTTTAAAGCTGAATTGAATCCAACATAATTTAAAAAGAAGTTTTCCATGGCACGGTAGAATGCAGTAGGATAACTACACGTGTTGCGCTGCATCAATGCGTTCTCAAGACTAACCCGCAGAACTCACGGGAGGGTTTAAGAAGCCTTTAACGTACTCCCTATAGATCACTTCTTACATGAAGAACTTATTCTAATTGTGTTTTCATATCATCCATTTTGTTCAATTTAAAACAAGAATGCTATAAGATCCCAGTCATTTAGAAGATGGCAACCTCCACCTTCGCATAGAAGACAGATTCTAGCAATGTCCTATTCCGCGCTGCAATGCCCACATGCTGAGAGATGTATTATATGCTGTGGTCTGCTCTCCTAACCTCTCTCCCATCACTTCAGCAAGCATGATGTTTGCACAGATAGATGGAAGTGTTGCAGCTAATGTGTACTTCATGCACAGATAGACTAACTTATCCACAGACATCTAGATTTATATTTCCATATTTCCATTAATTTGTGACATTAGATTCATCTTTCATACAAAGCTAGACTGATATTGGCACAGCTAGACTGATATGGCAGCTTTATACATCTTGCACAGCTGGGTTGATATGTTCAGATAGATTAACTGTGGCAGCTACACTTATACCTGTACATCTATATTGATCTTTACCCACGTAGATTTATATTGGCACATCTATAATCATTATGTACAGCTAGATTACTACTTGCACAGCTAGAATGATAGTTGCATATTAAAATGTATCGTTCATCCAGTTTTTTTTTTAGCTAGATTACTTTACAGATAGTACAGGGATCAGCAACGTGTGTCTCTCCCATCAGAGCTAGCCAGAATAGTTAAAGGTGTGGGATCCTGGGAGTTGTATTCCAAAACATTGTAATAGCCTCATGTGGGAGACCCCTTAGCTAGACAAAGTTTGCACAGCTAGATTGATATTTACTAAGCCCGCTCAGTTGGAACATTAGCTTTCCATGCATAGCAAGATTGATATGTGCACAGTGAGACTGATATTTACACAGCTAGACTTATTATTGTAGCTAGATCAATTGCTAGAGCTAAATGATTTGTTGCACAGTTAGATTAACAGTTGCACGGCTAGACTGGTTGTTGCACAGCTAGATTGATTGCAACACAGTCTACGACAACTGTACCCAATAATTCATGTAAAACCACACTTAAGCACAATACATGACCTACGGAAGCCATTGACTGCCTAATAACCCCCCAAACCCAGTAAATGGCAAACAACAGAACACTACACATCTACAACTAACTTACATACCACAGGCCTGGCCAATGTATCTTAGCACTATAGACACACATGGGGCCTTATTACGAGTTTGGAGGTAGCCATGCCGTTCCTAGCGACATGGCTGCCTCCAAACCTGTGTCCGGGTCCCACAAAAGGGGATTTACCAGGCCATTCCGATTATTGCAGGCCCGGTAATTCCCTTTTCTCGGGACCCGGACCCATTCGAGCTCCCATAGGGCTCAATGGGAATGGGGAGGATGCTGACAACGGACCCGTTAATGACGGGTCCGTTGTTAGCATCCTGGTCTGCTCGCAGGTGGCGGTATGCACGTCTGGTCTGGCCCAGACGGTCATACCGCCACCCGCGAGCAAACTCGTAATGTGACGGCCCGGAATGAACGGTGCCGTTCCCTTTCCGGCACCGTCCATTCCGTGGCCGCGAGCCTTGTAATGAGGCTCAGGGTCTCCTATCTGGACAGAAACACCTCATTGCTCCTGACACAAAACATCTGGAGCCTCACCCACATGCGGGCCTCGGGATGCTTCTGTTCAACATGCATTCACACAGCAGCAAAGCTATTATGTATTTTCCCTGTCCTCTCACTGTCCACACCCAACCTCCTCGCTTTGAGATTTACCAAAGTGCAAGGGGGCTCTGCAAATGGCAGTGGTGCATCACCCAATAAAATAATGCAACATAATCGCCTTGTTTCCTTTACCCGATTGCCCAAAATGAATAATTGCTTCTTTTGTCTCTGGAAGGGAACACAATCATGTGATCAAATTCTGTATGCATAGAATTACCATGGAGGATTTAAGACGTTTACCATTTCTCCTCTTGTGGCTTGCCTGTACACTTTTTCATATGCTCATTTTGGAAAAGACTAGACACATTATTTTATCCTTAAATGTATATATTCGTCAAAAAAAGTTCCAGCAATGCAGACTGCATCTTACAAGTTGAGATCATGGTTTAATAGTTTTCACACTGCAATAACGTACTGTTGGAGCTGTAGTGCCCATAAATTGAGTGATGCCTTGCTATCTGTAATGCTTTCCCAGCAACTCTCTTTTTAGCATCCAATTTTTGTGATAAAATAGCAAGTTTCATGATCTTGTTTTCTACCTGTTTTGATGCAATGATTTTATAGGGAGAAATGTAACCCTTCTGAAATCTTATGCCGTTTCGGCTGATGGAATTTTATTTGGGCAACTGAGATGTGTGATGTAGGGCAGGGAACGTCCGATAGGCGCTAGAGTATGGGGTACATTGCTACATGGCATACCTTTTTCAAATAAGAATGTTCTGTTTATCTTAAATGCCATACAATGCTGGTATTTTTAATCAATTCCCCTTTTTAAATGTGTTTTGTTTGCTAATTTCTTTTTTGCTTTTAATAGTGAGCTATGCGGGCATTTTCTTAGCTTAGATCTCAGACAGTCCTTTTTTCACCAAGAACTATTTTAAAAGTCACTATTGGCAAATACGGATCCCCAAACGAAGGGCATGAGCCCCAGCTGCGACAGTGGACTGCAGAGAACCATGATTAGGGTAAGGCGATGCTGGGTGGATCTGACCTTGGGAAAGCGGGGGAAGATACCATCACAAGCTACAGACACTGTGTGCATAATTGGGCACATCACTGCAAGTGGTGTTTGGCTATTGTGGGTTCTGGGAAACACAGAACTACAGTAAGTGTCAAGCTTAGAGGGACATGGGATCAATGGTGTCACAGAAGCTACCATTCCATAATATGGTTGACACCGACCCCATCCCAACGGCCCTGCCGTTTTAATGGAGTCTTGTGTGTTATTATCATAATTTGTCTTTTAATATTTTAACTAGTCGATCAAATCTCCTATTTCACTCTGGTAAACTCTGGAACCATAATATCTCTGGATTTACAATTGTCAGCACAGCAAGACATCGCCCCATTCCCCGCCCCCGCCCTCGTGACCCACCCTCTCCTTTTGATCTGTCGCTTCCTCTGTTTGGACTTTAACAATGGATCAGAGACATTATTGATTGGAGCTGCTATTTTGGACTTGTCAATAGCCGGGTTCCATATTAGACAATGCTGAAGGATCTGAAAAGCAAACACAACGCTGGACCCGTTTGAATAGACATTTAAAGAGATTCTTAGGCTGGGCAGTGAGAGGTGGCCGGGATCATTGTGGACCAAGGTCCCACTGGTGGGGTCGGCTGCGACTGATGGGTGGTCGGTCGATTAGCAAAGTCAGCCTTAAAGCCAGGTACAGATCGTGCGACATGTTCTACCCAGTCAAGAACGTGGCTTTTCTGTAACTCTGAGAGCTGAGTTGTTGGCAGTATAAAAGTACAGACAACACAAGGTGCTCTGCATAACGTCAGAAGAAAAAAGATGCTCTTGGAATTGTATAATGTCTGTGCTCTCCAATCCCATGGACGGAGCAGTATCTTCTCTTTCTTTCTCTGGGGGAGGAAACCTGTCCGCTTTCCTCTCTGTGGAAGGTATTTTATTTTACTTCATTTAGATGCAAGGGTGGCGAAGTCTGCTTACTTCGCTCCTTAGCCAGAAGTCTGTTCTCTTTCTCTTTGGGTGGATGTCTGTGCTTTTTCTAATTGGGAAGAGGTGTGTCCACTTTCCACCTGGGCTGGAGGCGTTTTCCTTCCTTATGAAGAGATGTCATTTTATGTTTCTAGGATATAGACTATGCACCGCTGCCATCTGTTCTCCTCCCACCTTGCAAGAACATATTATGATATGCAATGTTATGCTGTTTGGTTATGTTATGTTATGTTATATTATGTTACTGGGATTTATACTGTGCAACGCTGCCATCTGTTCTTTTCCCATCTTGGGAGAACATCCCTCCCTCCTTGTGAGGACGTGGTATGTTGTGCAATGCTATATTATGTTATGTTATGTCATGCTACATTATTTAATGTTATGTTATGTTTCTTAGATGTACACCACATACCAGTGGCATCTGCTCTCTTCTCGTCTTATGAGAACATCTGTTCTCGTCCCACCCTGCAATGACATGTTATGTTATGCAAGGTTATGTTAGGTTATGTTATATTATGTTACTGGGATTTATACCATGCACCACGGCCATCTGTTCTCTTCCCACCTTGGGAGAATATCTGTTCTCGTCCCTCCTTGTGAGGGGGTCTTATGTTATGCAATGTTATAGATTGCTATGTTAATTCATGCTAAGTTATTTAATGCTATGTTATGTTACGTGGATGTATACAGTGTACCACTGGCATCTGCTCTCTTCCATTCTTATGAGAACATCTGTTCTCGTCCCACCTTGCAATGAGATGTTATGTTATGCAAAGTTATGTTATGTTGGTTATGCTATGTTATATTATGTTACTGGGATTCATACCATGCACCACAGCCATCTGTTCTCTTCCCACCTTGGGAGAATATCTGTTCTCGTCTCTCCTTGTGAGGCGGTGTTAGGTTATGCAATTTATAGAATGCTATGTTAATTCATGCTAAGTTATTTAATGCTATGTTATGTTACGTTGTTATGTTATGTTACGTGGGTGTATACAGTGTACCACTGGCATCTGCTCTCTTCTCATCTGTTCTCGCCCCACCTTGCAATGAGATGTTATGGTATGTAATGTTATGTTAGGTTATGTTATATTATGTTACTGGGATCCATACCATGCACCACAGCCATCTGTTCTCTTCCCACCTTGGGAGAATATCCGTTCTCGTCCCTCCTTGTGAAGAGGTGTTATGTTATGCAATGTTATATAATGCTATGTTAATTCATGCTAAGTTATTTAATGCTGTGTTATGTTATGTTACGTGGATGTATACAGTGTACCACTGGCATCTGCTCTCTTCCCACCTTATGAGAGCGTCTGTTCTCGCCCCACCTTGCGATGACATGTTATGTTATGCAATGTTGTGTTAGGTCATGTTATGTTACTGGGATGTATTTTGTGCACCACTGCCACCTGTCATCTTCTCACCAGTGGAGGGAGTCTGTTCTCTTTCTACTTGGTAGCGGGTCAGTTTCCTTCGCTCCAGCGTAGGAGGTCTGTTCCTTTCTCCTTAGTAGGAGGTTTATGCATTTTCTAGCATGGAAGAGGCCTGTTCTCGTCCATCAATCTAAGTCTGTTCTCATCTCTCCTTGGCCGAAGGTCTGCTGTCTTCCTTCCTTGCTGGACGGTCTGCTCGCTTTCTTTATTATCAGAATGTCTGCTCTCTTCCCTATTTAGCAGAAGGTCTGCTCACTTCCTTACCTGTAGGGAAGAGATCAGAGAGGTATTTTTTTCTGAGGTTAGAAGGAGGTCTGTTCTCTTTCTCTTTAGGAGTAAGTCTGCTTATTTGTTCCTTGGAAGGGAGTCTGTTCTCTTTTGAATGGGTAGGAGTTCTGCAGGCTTCCTTTCTTGGGAAAAGGCCTGTTCTCTTCCCTGGTTGTCCACTCACGCTCATGCTGTCCTCCTCTTTGCTCTTGACATGCTTTGGTCAAACGAGTTAAGAGGCTGTTGGTAAATGACACTCTGTCTCCTGGGACAGTCCAGGATTAGACAGGATGTCTACTTACCATTGTTTATGAATTTGCACAAAGCATTGTCTAGTTCAGATCAGCTGCACTTAATATCCTAAACATTGCAGTCATGCTTCTCAGGACTCTATTCCATGGGGTGGCGCCATCTTTAGGACAAGCAGTGCATTGCAAGAGGACGCACACTGCATGGAATGCTGTGGAGGGAAAGTACTCAGAGGACAGGTGGAGAGCAGGATGTGTCCTCGCGGTATACACGGTGGAGGTGCTCACTACTCTAGCTACAAATACCCGTGAATGATATATATATATATATACCTACCTGGGCATTTGATGGTGATCCCTTGAAGCAGAATAAGTGCCTTGACGTCGATGCAATATTGTGATTAACTGGAAGTGTTAAGGCAAAACAAGGCAACTATTTAAGTACCTGGTCTTTTGATAGTAGCAGCTAAAATTTTTAATACCACTCCTTGTGATATGTTTTGGTTATAGCATGCAAAGGGTTGTGATGTGGCATTTGTCTATGAATTGCCTGTACACAAGTCAAAACTATTGGCTTTGTCAATGCTTGTTTCGTCATTCCTCGTTCACCCGAATGAAGGCGAACTTGCAAAGAAAATAGGGGCATCTCACCCGCTCCCACAACTCAAATTGCCATTTGACTTCAATAATTAGTCTAGACGGGATGCGCGCATCATCAAAAAGCGAATGCCTCACGGTTAGGTTCCTTATTGGCAATTTGAGACGGACATGCTCCTGCAAACACGAAAATCACAGGTTGGAAACCCAATCCACGTGAGACCCAGCAAAGGCATGCCCTAGCGCTCTACCAGCGATGGCATCTGCCACCCACCACATAGGTCTCTACCTTCGGGAAGGGGCGGTCTTGAGGTTCTGCAGACAACCTTCCCCATCGTTATTCAAACCCATTAAAGCCCACACCTGAGAACCTGCCCTCCTGCATGTCAAAGAACAACCCAAGAAACACACAAGTCTTTGATGTTGTTTGATGTTCAAAAACCACAGCGGTACCAAGCGCGCGCTCGACGCCTGCGGGGTACGTGCGACTCCTGAGGTGACAGAGTTCTGAGGAGCCTTCAGTCTGGGATGGAAAGCCTCCATGTAATGCTTTGAGGAGGGGGTGATCTATCGCTGCTAAGGTTTCTTTTCACTACATGCTAAAGTGGATGTGTCTTCGTATCTGTACGGCTGTTTGGGATCTGATGTCTCTTTGCGCCTTGCTTCGCTCAGAGTCTGTCAACTACATCACACTGATCAGCCCCAAAGATAGTGATTCATGTCCCTGGTCTGGGTGATGAAATTCGAGAGTGGAGGGAGAACGGTTTCAAGAACCTCACCGTTATAGCCGGTCTGTATCTTAATGTTTACTCTCTGCTAAAAACATATAATAAAGCCTCTCCAACAAATGCCAGGGAATAAGTGCCAGGGAATAAATACAGATTGTGGGTTAAGAAAAGCATTGGTGTGGAGAAACGAGATGGTTGGAGAAGTTGACCATTAACATGAAGTCTAGTGGGAGAATGCCTAGGAAGTGACAGAACTGCCATCAATAGAGTAGGTCACCACAGCGTACGTAGTATTAGCATAATTGACCTAAAAACATTTGACCTAAAACATTTAATAGAATTTTCTTGACCTTTTTTTCGGTCAAAGTTAATGAAATATATATATATATATATATGGGGGTGGGTATGGGTATAGATTAGGTTGAGCGGAAGTGGGGAGGTTACGGGGGTCTCACCCCACATTTTAGACTGAAAAAGGTCAAATAAATTTGATCAAATGTGATTAGGTCAAATGTTTTAGGTCAAATAGACCCAAACCATTGATGTTTGCGTCTTCTAATGCCCTTACATTTATGTAATACATGGGGTCTCTGACCGGGCCTTAACTGTGCTAGGTCCATCAAAAGATTGATATTTTTATTTCTCCTCACTGTCCCTCTTTTTTGGCACCATCCTGCTGAGATCCACCTCCCCGAAGGTCTACAGTGAGAAAGGCTGGTGTGCACATGATCACAGACGATGCTTCTTTCTCACACACGTAGGCAATTGTGGATTCCCGGTTTGGCTAGATATCAAGCTGGTCGAATTACATTTTGCAGCGTTTATTTTACCCTTTTTTACCACAAAAAAAGATATATGGTGACTTGTGGTTAGATATATGGGAAGGGAGATGAGAGGGTAAGTGAGGAGGGATTGCAGCAAAATATGATTTGACCGGTTAAAGTCGAACAAACTTCATAGATCCGTGAATTGCGCTGTAGAGCGGCAGCGCTCACAATCACCACCACATTTTCCATGCAAAGGCTAATCAGTTGCAAGGAGTAGGGTCCATGACAGCTTCTGCCATCCCCACTCCCTGGAAGGGATTGTCAACATTTTACACTTAGAGGGGGCAATGATAAGAGAATCCAAGTATTCCCAGATCTCCCGTCACATTTCCCACCCCAAAGGAGAATGCCTGCAGTTTGGCACAATGTTTGCAGGGGATGAGCAATGGCAGCCATCATGTACAAACATGGCGTCAGCCATTATACAGGATCCCGATGCAGCCCAAATGCTCTTTTGTGGCACAAAAAAAACTAGAGGAGGCCACAGGAAGTCCAGCGTCACTGCCCACATCAGGATGTGATGCTGAGGGAGCTGCTGTTGGTTTACTCACATGGAGATGTCAACCATGCAGAGCAGACTTCCCGCTCCATACCCTCTCTCTACAGTGAAGCCAAATAAAAAATGGCCATTTTGGCCTAGGAAACAGAGCACACATGCTTAGAGTTGCTTGTCCACATTTTAGCTCCAAGAAAAGAGCAACATCGTGGAAGGTCAGCTTCAGAGACTCTGAACACCTACTGGGGCCTAACGAATAGCAACATTACTAACTCAGTGGGGTAATTCTCAGATGGATTTGGGAACAGAGATGGCAAGACAGCGGATAGCTCAACACAAAGCATCAATGTCTTTCAGGAGGAGGAGCTACCGCTAGGACAAGATTTGGATACTCCTTTGGGCTAACTCGTGGCTTCATTCTTCTGAGGTTCTAAACTAAGTACCACCATTGTGGGTATTAATGATTAATGATGGTAATTAGTGCTCTGAATATATACAAGAGAGACAGCCGTGGCAAGCAATAATACTTTGTTCTACCTGACAATAGCAAACAGAATTGATATTTAGAAACCCATCCCTTCTCTAAGATGGATGCTAATAGGCTTGTGGGCAAGTGGGCACAGGTGTGGCGAATGACCTGTTGAACGTGGGCTTGTCAAGAAAGTCCTATTTTCAATGTGATCGATTGGAACACACAGAGCTCACGCTCATTTCTTCATAATCAGTCTGGTCTAAACCGCCTAATTCACAAGCATTTATGTTACAGGAAACATGGCTTACTAGATCTGTCGCCATGGAGGTGTACACTCTGGTTTTCGGTAAGGGACGACCTAAAGGCGGCCTATGTATAGGTGCAAAGGCTTAATACAACTTGATTGAGTTGCAAGATGTCTGTAGGCACCATCATTTATTCGCTACTATGCTGACTAAATCGCAGCTGGGATCAGCCTATTTGTTGTTGCTAACCTTATACGACCCCCCTGGCGCTGATCTTACTGGGAAACCAATGGCTGCTGTGATTGACACTTTGAGAGTTTGGTGTGGTAGATGCCCAGGTGGGAAGGATCATACGCACATGTGATTTTAATGTGGACTGCACTGTCCCCTCAATTAGCATTAAGAAGGGGGCAAGCAATGCACAGAAAGAGTGGCAGGTGACTTTGGAGAAGTTTGATCTCAAGTTGGTAACAGTGAGTAACAATGATCCATTACCGACCTGGTCCAATGGACTATACAGTAACTGTATAGATTTTTTTGGTGGTCTTAAAAAGCTCTTCAGACTTGCATATTAGCACGATTGGTATAAGTGATCACACAACTCTTATTTGAAAATGTCAGCTCTCACATGGGAAGCCCTGAGAGCATCTACTCGTGAACCCTTCTTTAAATTTACAGGGAAACAGACTCCGGTGGACCTCCTTTAATATCAACCATTTTAATCACTACTCAAGACTTGTTGAGGAGTCAGGTGTTGATGTATTGAATGCATGTAATTGGGAATTGAAGGTTCTCTACGTCGAATTAGGAGAAGCTACTCTATATCTTTGGATGATATAAGAACACGTACCGCCAAAGCTAGATCTAGGTATAAAACATGGCTAAGGGAACATAAATATAATAAAACATCCTCACGTTGGTGCTTCATAAATTTCCTGATTAGGACCCGGGATTCTAAGAAATGTTGGCACGTACTTCGCACCTTTAGAACTGGTAGGTCTGCCTTGGCCTTATGTGGGATTGCTGAAGAAACCGAAGGCGGACACTGCGGACCAATGCAGTGTAATGACTGAGTCGCTTGTCTGGCATCATAACATGGAGGTCAATCTTGTGGGACTTATTTTGAAAACTAAAGCTTCGAGGGCCTTTGGGCTCGATGGATTTTGTAACATAGTATTCAAGAGTGACTCCCAGCATTGGACAGAAATATTACAAACACTATTTCAACACATCTGCGAGACAGGCGAATTCCATCTACCTGGCAGCAGTCCATTTTGATCCCAGTGTTTAAGAAAGGTATACAGTATAATCCAGGAAATTATAGACTCCAGGCCATGCTAGACAGTAGTTCCAAGATTTTCTCTAACTTACTATTGGAACTGCTGACAGTGTGGACTGATCAAAATTCCCTACTAGACATTACACAGACTGGCTTCAGAAAAGGTTATAGCACCACTCATTCGATCTGGGCGTTATATACACTAATATCAGACACTTTGCAAAATCCTGAAGCCACTCTTCTTCTATCTGTGTTATGTTGATTATTGTTCTGCCTTCGATTCTGTTGATCAAATGAGCCGGTGGAGAAAACTGGAAGGATGGGCTGCACATTCTTCCCTTTTATATTTTATTGAGCTTGTTCATAGTAATACTGTAATAAGAGTTAGACTGTCCCAGGAGTGCAAACTATCCCAATCCCTATGCACAAACGTGGGCTTGAATCAAGGGTGCACTCTCGCCCCCCTCCTTTATAACCTTTATGTGGCCGATTTTCTCTCTGCTCTAAGATCTGCACAGAATCATCCTCCAAGGTTTAGCGACAAGGTCATACATTGGGCCTCATTCCGAGTATGGCGGTATGCGGTTAACGGCACTGGTAAGGATGCCGGTGCCATTAACCCCCTACCGCCACATTCGGAGGTCCCTTAGCGGGTCCCACCAGGAACGGCTGGTCTAACCAGGCGTTCTTAGTGGGACCCGTTAAGGGACCAGGGAGCAAATAACGGGCCCGCTATTAGCAGGCCCTTTATTTGTTCCTTCCCCATTCCCATTGTGCGCGATGGGGGCTCGAATGGGAATGGGGAATGGTTTTCAGAATGGGAACTTACCGGGTCCTCCAAGGTTGGAATGACCCGGTAAGTCCCCATTCCGAGACACCGGACCGGTGTTTGTAGGCAGCCATGGTGCTAACAGCACCATGGCTGCCAACAAACTCGGAATGACCCCCATTGTCTTATTTACTCCGGTGATTCTGCTGTTTTAGACTGTACGGAAATAGGCCTAAAACATTCTCTGGATGCGCTGTATCGGTATGCCAGCCTAAATGGACTGTGTGTCAACGTATAAGACAAAGATTATGACTGTGGGCAGGCGGGCATATGGGGGCTCGAAGTTCACATGGAGACTGGGTGGGACATGCTTGGAACAAGTGACCGAATATAGATACCCTGGAATGCAGATTATGGCTGCCCCAACACATTCACACTTTGCTCATGTGGTTCTCCCTAAGGCCTTGATGCTCGCGTAGTATCAGGTACAGGGAAATGGAGAAAGTGGTTGAAAGTCATTTCTTGAATATTGGTTTGCAAGGATGGCCAGAAAATGCTAACGTATTATACACATATGGCTTTGAAAAAAAGTCCAAATATTACAATTGCATCCAGTCTCTAGCTTACCTGGCAATGACTCGAAAATATGCCCTCTATCCTCGCCAAGGAATGTTCTCAGACACTCCCCGGAATTATTTAATTAAAATGCACTCTCCTGCCCTGGTTTGATTTATTTGAACCCTGTGCTTAGAAATCTTTCCGGTATTAGAAAATACGGGGGCATGGTCGTGTATTAGACGGGAAAGAGCTTCTTTGTCATTTTTGTAAAAGGGGAATTGAATCTTCACATCACTTATTGACCCTCCGCCCTAAATATGTTCAAGCATATGAGAAGGGTTACTACAAATTTGCTACATATCGCACTGATCAGTTTTGGAGCAGCATCTACGGAGTTGAGTCACTGGTATTGACTCCTGCAGAGTATCACATATGGCAGCTGGTGAAAACGAGAGTGGATTCTCAGACTGCTATATAGCTGGCACATTGTGGAGGGAAGTATATAAATGTACAGTCATTGGTTAAACTTAAGTATACATTTCTATCCTATTTGATTTTATGATATGATTTCTGAAATATTTTAAAAACACTGTATTTCTCCATGTATTTTCTATGTATTCATTAATGGTTTTATTAATAGTGGTAAAGGTCATTTTTGACCAGAGGCACGTATATAAATAAAGAAATGAAAAAAAAATATTTAGAAAGAGGAAAATATCATAACTCACTACTGTCATGATCCGTAGGACGCGTCCCTTTTGGACTTCCTGGTCCTTGACACAACTGGGCTTGCACTCCGTAGTACTTCCAACATGGCCGTCTAACATAGAACGCTCTCCACCAGCCTCCACGTCAGACATAGCACTTTCTATAAAGAGGACACGGCCCCGCGTGTCTCAACGCTACCGCTTGCAGTGGCTAGACGTGTGCTCCGTAGTTTGCCGTCGCTGAACTCTTTGATTCCTGGTTCCCGGACCCTCGCTTCCCCACTCTATCTTCCCTTCCTCCTTATCCTGCCTTGAATCCCGGATCTAGTGTACCCGCCTCCGAGTACACTTCCTTCGTTTCCTGGACTTCCCAGAGATTCCAAGTGTCCTTGGACGTAGAACGCTGAACGCACGCTGGAACCCGAAGACGCTCGCACGGGGTTGTACAAAACCCGAACCGTACGCAAGAAGACTCCTTCCAAGAATTCCAGCAAACATCGAAGTTAGGTGAGAAAGGGGGAAACCTGTGACAGTTTGAGACGCCAACTAACTGAAGTCAGTACGGACATGGAGGCGGCCGTTCAAGATCTCATGCGCAGCATGCAAGAATTAACAACTGAAGTATAGAATGTGAAAGCGGAGAATGCCGCATTAAAACAATTAGTCTTATCCCGTGATTCCGCTACTAAGGAAAGCGTATTATTGGGCGGCATAGTTGATAAATACGATGGGTCTGCAAAAACCCTTCGTTGATTCCTTGACTCCTGTTTAGTCCACTTTACCTTTAAGCCCTACTACTTTTCTACCCCCAGGGCTAAGGTGGGCTTTATAATTTCGCACCTTTCCGGGAATGCATTAACCTGGGCCACACCTTTAGTTAATTCCGGAGATGCCCTCCTGGATGACTACGACGGATTCATACAGGCTCTTAAGACCATGTTTGACCACCCAGAAGAGGTCTATAGTGCCCAGGAACGTCTACTTGATTTCCAACAAGGCTCCCAGGACATGCTTACGTATGTAACACGCTTTAAACAATTGGCTAAAGAAGCGGATTGGTCCTCAGAAGCCTGCTTTACTCTTTTTCGAAGAGGGCTAAATGAAGACATCAAAGATGAACTAGCCAGAGTGGCTCGCCCAGGTTCATTCCAGGCCCTTATGGATCTCGCTCTGCAGATAGACTTTCGTATCCAGGAAAGGAAGGCAGAGAAGAAGAAAACCAAGATGCCCTTCCAGAAAATTCCTATAGAGACCTCCTCGAAGTCTGATCCTACTCCTGCCCCTGTTAATGAACCAGAACCCATGCAACTAGGGGCTTTCCATGGACCCATATCCCCGCAAGAAAGGATGCGAAGGATCCACACGGGGTTATGTATGTTTTGTGCCTCCGATAAACATCTAGTGAGAGAGTGTCCTTTAGCCCCTCCACAGCGTTCGATAATGGCAGCTCCAGATCGAAGATGGAGCACTGCTTTGGGAGAGAGATGTTTGCTCCACATCTATTCCATCCTTGAACTGTCCTGGACAAAACAATCTAGTGATTTTACAGGCCTTTCTATAGCCATCCAAGCAGGAAACCTACCCCATTTTGGCCTTGGTGGATTGTGGAGCCATGGGGATATTCATAGATCAAGTTTGGGTCTTTAAACACCACATTCCATATGAAACCCGAGACATCATACAACCTGTAGAAGCAATTGACAGAAGACCCCTTTCTTCAGGACCCATAACCCTTCAAACCTAGGAAATAGAGCTCTTAATAAACCAACATCGAGAGACAATTAAATTTGACATCATAAAGTCTGCCCATTACCCAATGGTGTTGGGTATGCCCTGGCTACAAAGGCACAACCCATACATCAACTGGGCAGCAGGTTCCTTGTTCCTGGGTTCCGAACATTGCATGTCTCATTGCCTACTCCTGGATTCCACGCCAACACCTTCGGAAGATACATCGGCAGACCAGCAAGGCCCACTCACAGTCTCAAATATCATCCAGGTTCCTATGGCCTATCAGGAATACGCCGATGTGTTCTATTCTGCCATAGTTCAGGCCTACCTCCTCATAGACCTGAAGACTGTGCTATTAATACTGAACCTTCAGCTGTGATTCCCTTTGGAAGGATGTTCATCTTATCCAAACCTGAGAAAAAGGCCCTCCGTGAATACTTACATACCAACCTTGAAAATGGCACCATACGACCATCCAAATCTCCAGCTGGAGCCTCACTGTTTTTTGTTCCTAAAAAGGATACTAATGAGCTCAGACCTTGTCTTGATTATCGTGGTCTAAATCAATGCACCCTGAAGGATCGTTATCCATTGCCCTTGATCTCAGATATCCTGGAAGCAGTAGGGGGAGCCGTAATCTTCACGAAATTGGATCTCAGAGGTGCCTACCATCTGATCCATATTAGGGAAGGAGACAAATGGAAAACCGCCTTAGAACAAACTTTGGTCACTTTGAGTACTTGGTCATGTCCTTCGGACTTGCAAATGCCCCACCGGTCTTCCAACGCTTCATGGATCGGGTGTTTTCTGATATGCTGTTCCTCTTCATCATAGTATACCTGGACGATATCTTAATATTCTCTAAAGACCATCTTAAGCATGAGGAGCATGTTAAGGCAGTGTTACAGCGGCTCCAAGAACAGAAACTCCTGGCTAAACCCGAGAAGTGCCTCTTCCATGTCTCCTCTGTTCACTATCTAGGATTTGTCCTTAGCCCAGAAGGAATCGGGATGGACCACGCAAAGGTAAAGGTCATACTATCCTGGCCCATTCCGACTACCGTAAAACAAATCCAATCCTTCCTGGGGCTTGCTAACTTTTACCGGAAATTCATACCTTCCTTTCGGAGATAGTTCAACCAATCATTGCATTGTTGAAAAAAGATACTCCCTTTCTTTGGACAACAGCCCAAGATGAAGCATTCCAACGGCTAAAGACAGAATTCACACAAGCTCCCATCCTGGCTCAACCTGACATAAATCGTCCTTTTCTAGTGGAAACGGACGCTTCTAATTACGCCATTGGAGCAGTCCTAAAACAAGAATTCGAGGACAATCTGGAACATCCCATTGCTTATCTTTCACAGACTCTAACTCCCAGCGAGACCCATTATTCCGTTTTGGAAAAGGAACTCTTCGCCATCCGTCAAGTCTTCAAAGAGTGGCGTCATATACCTCTAGGAGCGAAACATCCTGTCCAGGTCCACACATACCATCAAAATCTTCAAGTATTACAAGCTCTGGAATGTATAAATAGCCGTTAAGCCCGTTGGGTCTTCTTTTTCGCCCAGTACCCGTTCCAGATCCATCATGTCCCTGGGACACAGAACATAATTGCTGACGCCTTATCTTGACGTCCTGACTATGAACCTCTTGAAGATCGGTCATTCCCTAAGATGTTTCCCCATACTATTTTCGTGGCACAAGCAACCAGTCTCCTAGAAGACATTCGAAAACAAACTCAGCCTTCTGAGCTTTGGAAGGAATTCTCAGGAAGGAATCGATGGAACCTGAAAAATAAGGACGGATATCCATTCAAGGACAATGGTCTAGTCGTTCCTACACAGAACTTGCAGCAAAAGATCATAAACCTCTGCCACGATACCCTTCACTCCGGACATCATGGAGTCACCAACACCCTCCGTCTGATACAAAGACAGTTTTGGTGGCCTAGAATGAAGACTGATGTACATCGGTACATACAAGCCTGCGCAGTCTGTAGTCAAGCAAACATGACAACCAGAGACCGGCGGGTCTCTTACTACAGCCCACGCTACCAACAAGGCCCTAGGAAATTATTGCTACGGACTTCATTGTGGAATTGCCACCTTCCAGGGGATACACAACGATCATGGTCACCATTTATTTGTTCACTCATATGGCTCACTTTACACCCTTATATAAACTTCCATCCTCCTCAGAACTGGCTGGAATTTTCCTGGAACATGTATTTCGACTTCATGGACTTCCTTCCAAGATCATATCAAACAGAGGTCTTCAATATATTTCTCAGTTTTGGAAACACCTTTGTTGAAGACTAGGAATTCAACGTGCCCTCTCTTCAGGATATCACCCACAGACTAATGGGGCTACTGAACGTGTGAATCAGACCCTAGTACAATATCTCTGTTGCTTCTCTACCAAAGTCCAAGACGACTGGTCGCTCTTAATACCTGTGGCTGAGTTCACCTACAACAATTCGGATCATTCGGCGATCAGGATCAGCCCTTTTTTCTGTAATCAAGGATTTCATCTTTCAGTGATACCTTCTGCTCTTCCACACCCTACACCTGTTCCTACAGTTGATTGTTGGATCGAGACCCTCATCAATGTACAGAAGGAAGCCAAAGAGCACCTAGAAAGAGCCTGAAACCGTACCAAGAAGTATGCGGACTCCAAAAGAAGACCAGGACCCCCTTACACAGTAGGCGATAAAGTCTGGCTGTCCTCGAGACTACTGCCCCGACATCTACGACCGAATAAGCTGGCTCCCCGGTATTATGGCCCTTTTTCCATAAAAGAAATCATAAACCCAGTGGCCTTTTGACTCAAACTACCAGACTCCTGGAAGAAGATTCATCCAGTTTTTCACACTTCTTTAATGAAACCATACATCCAGTCCTCCCGGAAGTCCCTCAGACCCAATCCGGTGGTTGTGGATGACCAACTGGAATATGAAGTATACAGAATATGCGACTCCAGGTACAAATGGGGTCAACTTCAATACCTGGTTGAGTGGAAAGGATATGCTCCTAGTGAACGCACTTGGGAACCATTCTCAAATCTAAATACCCCCAGATTACTCAGAAGGTATCATCGCATACACCTGGGCAAACCTGGTGGGACAGGTTTTCGGAGGTGGCATGCTGTCATGATCCGTAGGGCGCGTCCCTTTTGGACTTCCTGGTCCTTGACACAATGGGGCTTGCACTCCGTAGTACTTCCAACATGGCCATCTAACATAGAACGCTCTCCACCAGCCTCCACGTCAGATGTAGCAAGTTCTATAAAGAGGCCACACCCCCGCAGCCCCGCGTGTCTCAACGCTACCGCTTGCCGTGGCTAGATGTGTGCTCTGTAGTTCACGGTCGCTGAACTCTTTGATTCCTGGTTCCCGGACCCTCGCTTCCCCCCTCTATCTTCCCTTCCTCCCTATCCTGCCTTGAATCCCGGATCTCGTGTACCCGCCTCCGAGTACACCTCCTTCGTTTCCTGGACTTCCCGCAGATTCCAAGTGTCCCTGGATGTAGAATGCTGAACGCACACTGGAACCCAAAGACGCTCGCACGGGGTTGTACAAAACCCAAACCGTACGCAAGAAGACTCCTCCAAGAATTCCAGCAAACATCGAAGTCAGGTGAGAAAGGGGGAAACATGTGACAACTACCCGTATAGATCCAAACAATATTAAATGCAAAAATACAAAAGTACATTAAAACATATTGTAAATAAACACATAAAGATCCCTTTCTCAAAATGATCACGGTATTCACAACTATAGTATATCGCCTTGTGTGATTATGTCAAACAAACAATGTAAAATGAAACTTCTGTTATGATTTTCTCATTCCAAACAATGTGAAATACAAGACCTCATAAACAGAATCTAATAGACACAGCACCATAAGTGACAATTTCACACATATTTTAAACTGTTAAAAGCAAATTCATCCTTCAATTAGCTGACCCCGCCCAATTTTCAGAGGTAGTCTTCTATACTGATAGAAGGCCACTGCAAAGCCAACTCTCCCTGGCCTCACAAACCCCACCCATTAATATTAGGCTATATACCCATAATTCCTTAATACCTAAGGAGTTTGCCCGAGTCCAAAAAGCTACTTGGTGGTCCAATCCAGGAACTGGTCTACTTCACACACCCAAAAGTGTAGAATAGACTATGAGCACGGCAGGTGGGCTATTACCTGTGAAGGGTCTTGCACAACCTGCACAACCTGGAGTAGTCAAAGAGATCCTGCCAGGGGATATGGCTTGGGAGCCGAGGAGTGTGGATGTAGAAGTGCTCGGTGCTCGCCAGACCTGCTGATCCAATTAAGATTACTACTGGCAGCAGCCACGCATAGTTAACCTGATGGATGCCGGGATACTGTTGAACCACATGGGCAGCGTGGGTGAAATTTGACAAATGCCCCTTGTCGGCGTCTGGATGTACGCCAGAGCAAAACTGCGATGTGGCTGAGCGCAGTAAGATGGCCGCTGAGACCCAGTGCCAATGAGCTGCTGAACATGAGCCAGTGTGGGTGAAGAGGCTTTGGTTCACTTGTGGCTGAAACCAGAGTGGAATAGGTGGGGCAGCTGGGTTGATGAGCGTCATTGCATTGGAGGTAATGTCTTGATTAGTTTGTAACGGGAGCCAGGAGGCGTGGAATCCCAGATAAAAACAGTCCAATGTCAAGACAGGGAATGTAACGGTATTGCCGTGACATACGGAGGTCCTGGATGTGGTGCTCCTGATCTTCAGGCTATAGATGAGATGTCCCTGCTGCTGAATGTATATGTTTTGGTGAGACAGGTGGCTAAAATATAGGCTAAGTGGGCCTACGCTTATTAGTACTGAGGTGTTGTACCTGCAAGGATAATTTTGGTGCCTAGTGATTAGGGCCCATTACCAAACTATGATCCCCAGAGAACAATGTCCACACAGCATAAACACACGAGAATGGATTGTTTTACAAAAGGTAGGATGCCTGCAAAAAAAAAAAAAAAAAAAAAACACTCCCCCCACCACAGAAACTGAACCAGAACAGGAACTTAACCAAACGTTCACAGCACATTGTATCGGAACAGGCAGTTCTTAAGGCAATAGCTGCATTGCGTATCTTCTTGGAATTGAAAGAAGATGAAGTAACGATCGATGTATCTTTATTACGCAACACCTACTAAACCTATTGGATACAGTGAATGAACACAGCCGAAATATTGTAGAAGTGATGGTGTCTACCTCGGCCCTGGAAGAACAGCCGAAAGATCTTCATGAATGTATGAAATATCTGGAAGGTATAGTAGAAGATGTGGAATGTAGGGCCAGAAGAAATCACATTCGTATAATAGGACTGACGGGAAAAGATGAAGGGAACGAACACCACGGGATATGTGGAGAATATGTTTTGACAATCAGTGGTTCCTGGTACACTTTCACAGGGTTTTTTAGTGGAAAGGGTGCACTGGGATATAGTCAAGAACATAGGTATCGATAAAATCATTAACTATAAGGATAAAGAGATTATCCCCTGATATGCAAGGGAAGGTAGACATATTAGTGGAGGCAGCAAACAAGTGATGGTCTTTCCAGATAACACCTGGCAGGTACAATCCCAATGACACGCATATGAAAGTGTTAAAGCTGTGCTATGCAGGGCACAGCTTTGATATATGCTCTTATTTCCTTAAAAACTTAAAGTGATTCATGATGAGAAAGCCCTATTCTTTGATACCCCTGGAGACACCATGACCTGGCTGCAGCAGCAGGGATTATCTGACAAACTGGAGGCTGACCCCGAAGACAGTGATGAAGGAGGTCTGTGGAAAAGAAACCGCAGGGCCAAACCTTCTGATCATACCCAGAGCGAAAAACACATGGCACTTATCAGAAAGCCGAAATATGAGAACGAGAACTGCAAGGTGGCCAAAATATTTCAAATGGCTGCTACGGCAAGAGAGAAAGATTTCCCAGTGACCGGATGTGACTACTTGGAGGATATTGTTAAGTACTTTTATGATATTCCTGGTGGAATGCAGGGACTGAAATCATAGCATAATACTGTATGGCCCTCATTATGACCCTGGCGGTAAGTATCGGTCATTACCGGCATGGCGCAATTACCGTGTCCATGCTGGCAATAGACCGCTAAAAGCGGCCCATTACGAGTTCGCGGGCACGAGCTTTGCGCCATGCCGGTAATAAAATCAATGCCATGCCGCTAAAGGCAGAAAAATCCCCCTTACCAGCATCGTATGCAGTGCAAATAGCACCTCCGTCATCAAAGCTATCGGCATTAGCGGTCACCGCTAATAGCGATAACTGCAAATAGCGGGAACCGGCATTAGCGGTGACCGCAAATAAGCAGATCCGGAAGTAGCGTCATCGCACAGGAACGGGAAAGAGCACGGCGGCCATCTTTAAAAACACAATCCATTGCCATCCACCACAACCAGGAGACATCTGACCTCCAGAACTCCCACACACCTCAACCACCACCTGTCTGAATTGAAAATGCCAAAAGTTGTGAAGAAAAGTGGAGATCGGCTGCGCCAGGAGTGCTTCTCAAGAGAGGAGCTGACCATGTTGGCTGAAACCCTCTCAGGAGCATGCAGACGTCGTGTTTGCAACAGAGATGACCCGACCGGCGGTGCTGTGGATAAAGCAGATTTGGGCATTGGTCGCCTAGAGGGTCAGTGCTGTCGGCAAAACACCCTGCACCCCAAAATAATGATGCAAGCGATGGGACGACCTACATCTCCGCGTGAGAAGCATACTGGCGGCAAACAGAAATCTTGGGATGGCGACAGGTGGAGGTGCAGAGTCGCCCCTAAAACTCCAGCCATGGGAGGAGATATGTGCCTCCACCATAGGCACGGAGACAATAGAGGGAGTTGGGGACATGGAGAGAGGAGCCCCGTCATCAGCCGATGCAGGTAGGTGGCTCGAATCTAACTATGCCAATACCACCACGATGATGTCCAGATGAATGGGAAGTGCAATGATGTATATCAGGGTCCACCAGACACATAAGCACAAGACTACCTACAGGCAATGCAGAGCATCACCTTGTCCACATGCATGATGCATCCCATTTCTGTTGCTATCCACATGCCTCCATGCATCACCCACCCAAGAGTGAGACAAACTGTATGTCACTCCCTCCAATGTGACTCATCCACCGATCCATATCAATGCAGCCACCACAATGCATGCTCAATGCCCGTAGACCCATCACTAACCCTCTCCCTCCTTTGGTCACCCACAGGCACACAATCAGACAGCGCTGATGACGACACCGGTGCCACCCCAGCTAAGAAGGCCAGGGCCGAAGAGGGACAACACCGGCCCTCCACGTCAAGGGGCATAAGGAAACCCCTACAACGCGAAAAGGCCAAGAGCACACTACAGGCCACAGCACCAATGTGCTCCACGTCCACCACTTTGGCACCCACAACAGCCAGCATCAGCCAAGTGTCGGCGGCCGAAGGGACTGCATCAGCTGCAAGCAGCACCATTGGGGAAACAGCTGTCACAGCAGCAATCTCGGATGAGGAGGAAGGGGATGTGCTGCATGTTGCTACTCCCCCCACTGGCCCCCAGCATTCCCCCCACCTGTCCCCATGCAGCCTGCCCGACACAAGCATGCACGGGCTATCTCCGACTAACTCGTGGCCGGCAACTCCCAGCCCAACCACACCTGTGCCGGAGGAACACAGTATTTTGGGCACCCCTCAACCATCCACCCCAGCCCCAAAAACCCAAGAGGGGATCCAGGACATTATAAGGCACCAGCAGCAGCTCACTGGCCTCTTGACACAGCACATTACAGAATGTGGTAGTGCAAGGGAGGACATGCGTGAATGTGCTGCTTCCCTGAGGTCAGCAATTGAGTCCAGCTCAAAGGACATATGCGCAGAACTGGCCGCAATGCGGCACGTACTGTCCGAGATGGTGCAAGCAATGCGGGACATGCGTCCATCCGAGCAACCGCGTACATCCTCAGCTGCCAGTTCCACCAGGACCAGCCCCGTGCACAGGTCTGGCAGGAACGTACGGCGATCAGACAGGGGTGCACCTGGTGCTGGAAGAGGGGGATGCCAGTAGGCACAGCCTTGTGTACTGGTGCCACGTGGTCCACTGGTGCACAGTACTGCACACCATGTGTAGGGGAGTTGAGGTGGGAGGGGGGAGTGGGTGTGTTGGGGAGTTGAGGGGGAGAGGGGAGTGGATGTGTTGGGGAGTTGAGGGGGGAGAGGGGAGTGGGTGTGTTGGGGAGTTGAGGGGGGAGGGGGGAGTGGGTGTGCTGGGGAGTTGAGGGGGAGGAGGGAGTGGGTGTGTTGGGGAGTTGAGGGGGGAGGGGGGAGTGGATGTGTGGGGTGGAGGGCCTGTACACTTAGTTTTGCTTATTCAATACACATTTTGGTTAATCAGAATTCACATGTGTGGACATTGCTTATTGCGTACGTGTGCTTAATTGGGTAACAGTCTACAGTGTCCATGTCCCGGACACACCCTGTGCCCCGAGTGCCATCTCCATGTTACCCCCCCGTCCATGTCTGCTAGAAACATTGGTTGATCAGAGTTTGACGCATGGCACGTCCCTCCTGTGCATCGTTACGTCCCTGAGGTGCTGCCCCATCCCCAACCTCCTCATCCTCATTGTCAGGTGATTGCAGTTCAGCGTCAGGGGGCAGGGGCACATTCGGTCTGATGCACATATTGTGTAGCATGATACATGCCATGACAATCTTGCCCACCTCATGATGCCCGTACAGGAGGGCCCCACCAGACCTGCTGAGGCAGTGAAAACGTGCCTTCAAAAGGCCAAATGTCTGCTCAATCACCACACGGGTACGTGTATGCGCACGATTGTAGTCCTCTTCGTGCCTGTTCTGTGGGTTCCAGACTGTGGTAAGGAGCCACCTCTTCAAGAGATATGCATCATCTGCATCTGGGCAACGATGTATGTGTAAGTTACCACATCATATTTGACCTCATTGAGTGACAACATGGCATGCATGTATTTCTTATTTTTAAGCCCATTTCCATGCATGGATGGAGACACACAATGTGACTGCTATGTGTGTATTCCTCTTATGGACTGGTTTGCATGCCATCTACTAGTGGGCGCAGGGGGGTCAAGTTCCTTGTGAGTGCCCATGCACTGTGTTAGGCCACAGTGGTTGTTTCTGTGATGTTGCAGATGTCCGGTGATTTATATGCTTTCATCCTGGCACCGTTGATGTCAGCCTCATGATGATCTCACTACGCACAACAAAAGGTGTCATTCAATTCAGTTGGGCCTCTTTGTCAGTGTAGTGGTGTATTGATGTTTTTGACCCTCATGTGACTCCTTTGTACGCAATAATGGGGGACTGTCCTTTCAGTGGATGGTGTTTGGTGCTGTGTATTGGCCATAGTCATTGCTTGTAGCTGCATTTTGATGAGGGGATGCGATCTGATTTGGTACAGTGCACATGCAGATGGATGTGGAATGGTTGGGACACTGCTTCATTTACGTGGTAGGGCTGCTTACATCTTGCATTATGTGGTCATGTGTCAGGTCCAGTGTGGGCTGCTTTGGGGCCTGAGCATGCTCCATTACCTCTGGCACTCGCAGCCAGGTGAAGTATGCATGTATACGTCAATCACCCACCCACATCACATTTCCATGGGCATAACATGCGACTCACCGACAAACCAGGATCTCTGCCCTGCATGTTGCTCCATGTAGCGTGGTACCGTCGAGTTCCGCAGGATCATTGAATCATGGGTTGATCCGGGGAATCGGACACAACAATGTGTGCTGATCCTGTTTGAGTCACATACCATTTGCACATTGATTGAGTGGTATAGCTTACGGTTGCTGTACGCTACCTCCATGGCATGTGGGACCACCAATTCCACATGGGTGCAGTCGATGGTGCCAATGCAACTAGGTATGCCAGCCAGTGAATGGAAACCTACTTTCCATTCACAGCTGGGGAGCAGGTGTAAGTGGATCTAGGTCACCTGGCCTAAGCCCCGCCCACCTGGTGCCTTCCTGGTTGCCGCTCCTTTTCACCACTTAGCAACCCCTGCCCACCTGGTGCCTTCCTGCTTGCCGCTCTTTTTCACCACTTAGCAAGCCCCGCCCACCTGGTGCCTTCCTGCTTGCCGCTTTTTTCCCTACTTAAGGAGCCCTCCAGCCTCTTTTCCTTTGCAGCTGGGGAGCAGATGAAAGTGGATCTAGGTCGCCTAAACCCTGCCCACCTGGTCCCTTCCTGGTTGCCGCTCCTTCACCACTTAGCAAGCCCCGCCCACCTGGTGCCTTCCTGCTTGCCGCTCCTTTTTACCACTTAGCAAGCACCGCCCACCTGGTGCCTTCCTGCTTGCCGCTGTTTTCCCTACTTAAGGAGCCCTCCAGCCTCTTTTCCTTTGCCAGCTAGGGAGCAGGTGTAAGTGGATCTAGGTCATGTGGCCTAAGCCCCGCCCACCTGGTGCCTTCCTGGTTGCCGCTCCTTTTCACCACTTAGCAAGCCCCGCCCACCTGGTGCCTTCCTGCTTGCCGCTCTTTTGCCTACTTAAGGAGCCCTCCAGCCTCTTTTCCTTTGCAGCTGGGGAGCAGGTGAAAGTGGATCTAGGTCACCTGGCCTAAGCCCCGCCCATCTGATGCCTTCCTGGTTGCCGCTCCTTCACCACTTAGCAAGCCCCGCCCACCTGGTGCCTTCCTGGTTGCCGCTCCTTTTCACCACTTAGCAAGCCCTGCCCACCTGGTGCCTTCCTGCTTGCCGCTCCTTTTCACCACTTAGCAAGCCCCGCCCACCTGGTGCCTTGGCGCTTGCCGTTCTTTTCCCTACTTAAGGAGCCCTCCAGCCTCTTTTCCTTTGCAGCTGGGGAGCAGATGAAAGTGGATCTAGGTCGCCTAAGCCCTGCCCACCTGGTCCCTTCCTGGTTGCCGCTCCTTCACCACTTAGCAAGCCCCGCCCACCTGGTGCCTTCCTGCTTGCCGCTCCTTTTTACCACTTAGCAAGCACCGCCCACCTGGTGCCTTCCTGCTTGCCGCTGTTTTCCCTACTTAAGGAGCCCTCCAGCCTCTTTTCCTTTGCAGCTGGGGATCAGGTGTAAGTGGATCTAGGTCACCTGGCCTAAGCCCCGCCCACCTGGTGCCTTCCTGGTTGCTGCTCCTTTTCACCACTTAGCAAACCCTCCCCACCTGGTGCCTTCCTGCTTGCCGCTCTTTTGCCTACTTAAGGAGCCCTCCAGCCTCTTTTCCTTTGCAGCTGGGGATCAGGTGTAAGTGGATCTAGGTCACCTGGCCTAAGCCCCGCCCACCTGGTGCCTTCCTGGTTGCTGCTCCTTTTCACCACTTAGCAAACCCTCCCCACCTGGTGCCTTCCTGCTTGCTGCTCCTTTTCACCACTTAGCAAGCCCCGCCCACCTGGTGCCTTCCTGCTTGCCGCTCTTTTCCCTACTTAAGGAGCCCTCCAGCCTCTTTCCTTTGCAGCTGGGGAGCAGGTGAAAGTGGATCTAGGTCACCTGGCCTAAGCCCCGCCCCCCTGGTGCCTTCCTGGTTGCCGCTCCTTCACCACTTAGCATGCCCCGCCCACCTGTTGCCTTCCTGGTTGCCGCTCCTTTTCACCACTTAGCAAGCCCTGCCCACCTGGTGCCTTCCTGGTTGCCGCTCCTTCACCACTTAGCAAGCCCCGCCCACCTGGTGCCTTCCTGCTTGCCGCTCCTTTTTACCACTTAAGGAGCCCTCCAGCCTCTTTTCCTTTGCCAGCTGGAGAGCAGGTGTAAGTGGATCTAGGTCATGTGGCCTAAGCCCCGCCCACCTGATGCTTTCCTGGTTGCTACTCCTTTTCACCACTTAGCAAGCCCCGCCCACCTGGTGCCTTCCTGCTTGCCACTCTTTTGCCTACTTAAGGAGCCCTCCAGCTTCTTTTCCTTTGTAGATGGGGAGCAGGTGTAAGTGGATCTAGGTCACCTGGCTTAAGCCCCGCCCACCTTCTTTGCCCTGCCTCTTCCTTCCTGCCCTTAACTCTTGGATGAAGGGCGTCCAAAGTGAAGGGCAGTCAAAGGTAAGGGCTATTGCTGTTTGGACCTGTTCGGACCAGGAGGATTCAGGGTCCGACCCCCTGCTAAGACAGCAAGTAAGCATGCACCAACATGTGCTTACATCCTCTGTCCCAACAGGCCATCCCCAACCTCTCTGGTCCCCGTGTTGTTCCCTTGTGCACCTCCCCACCCTTCCTGCACACAGGAGTCTGTCCTGATACATTCTGGTTTCACCATCACCGTCCTGTGGCCAATGCTGGATTTTACTTTTATAGACTTCATTAATTCACGGTGCGTCACCCTTTCTCAACTCTCATGCTGGACTTCCTTTGCATCTTGTACTCATAGTGGCCCTGAATCATGCTGTTCCATCTTCATCTTGTATCCTGGCTTGCAACATTATGTCTTACTACTGACTTCTGCAATTGTATTCGCTCTCTTCTCTTGCTTCTCCACTCTTTTTGACTGCTTACTCTCTGTTCTCTCCTCCCCTCCCCTGCCCCTTTTCCTCTCTCCTCCCCTCCTCCCCTTACTTTCTTCTATGCACTTACGCTATCAGAATTGTCCCTGGACCTACTATGATAGCAACCTTGTCTGTCACTCTCCTATCCCCTTACTGTTGCGCCCCCTCCCTCCAGCACTATCTGAAACGTTGTCAGGCCTAGTACGATAGTCACTTGTTTTGTTCCTCCCCTCCCTTTCTGCACCCCTCTCCCTCACCTTTTGTTTTCCTCCGGCTCTACCAGAAATGTCGTCAGGCCTAGTACGGTAGTCGCCTGTCTGTTTACATTTCCTTCCCAATCTCCCCCTCCATTCCTCATCTATGTTTTAGCACTTGCACTATCTGAAATGTCGTCAGGCCGAGTACGATAGTTAATTTCACATGTTCATGGCCTCTAAGAATGTCGTCGTATTTTCCCTTGTTCCCTTCCTTGCCTTGAAGCGCTTTGAAACACATTGTGTATAGGCGCTATATAAATAAACTATCATATCATATCATACTTTGGTGTTTGAGATCTCCTGGGCAGACCGTGGTAAGGAAATGTGGTCATCTGTGTGCTTGAGGAGGGCATCAAGCACTTGGTTCAGCGTACGTGAGAATAATGGTTGTGAAATGCCATGCAAGTGCCCTACTATGTGCTGGTAGGGGCCTGTGGCCAGGAAGTGGAGCACAGACACTACCTTCAGTAGGGGTGGGATGGCGGTGCGTGTTTCATTCAGGCTGACAATGTCGTCATGTATCATGTCCCCAGTGGTGGTGATGGTGTCCCGGTCCAGACGGTACAGGGTGTGGATCTGCTCAGTGGTTAGGTTGAATGGACTGGCTCTGATGCGTGGGATTGGGGGCTGCCTGCGTGGTGCCACTGGCTGTGCTGGTAGGGCATGCTGGCCCTGCCTTGCCCTCCTTCTCCTCCTGCGTCTCCTCTGTGCTGCCTGTTGTTGTTGTTTTTGTTGTTGTAGCACTTCCACTGTAATCAGGTCCGCCAGCCCCAGCATTGCTAGTAGTATTGGGATCATTGTGGATTGTGACTGGGTGTGGGAAGAGGTGGGGTGTGCTCCTTTTGTGCTTGCCCAGTCTGTATAGCCTCCACCTGTGCTGATTGTGTGCACCTGTGGCAGTTGGGAACACTGCGATGGCCGTTTACGGTTGTTCCGCGATGGCGGTTTTAGCACCATGGCGGTAAGGTACTTTACGCCCTTCACAATGGTGTTAATTGCATGTCCGCCCGACTCGTGATGTTCCCCACTTTGCGCCATGCTGGTATTTACGGCATGGGAGGTTGCGTGCCCGTGCCCTTGGCGCTTTTAGCTGCACCGTTAATTACGGTGCCGTTAATTGCGCATTGTCAGGTTATAATCGGCCAGAGTGGTAAACGATGCCGGTAATCCTTTACCGGCATCGTTTGCCACTTACCGCCAGGGTCATAATGAGGCCCTATGACTATTTTGGGGTTATTGTGCAGCGGCGACTGAAGACATGATGGTGGAAATGGACGGGTCAGATGAGTGTTGGGGAAATGATGCTCTGTCAGAATCGCCCACACCCTATTGGCAGATCTGTTTGTGGTCCACAATGTCGGTGGGAGGCCCTGACACAAAGCCCCGCCCTGGTTGGCAAGGGGGGAGCACATGAGCCTTGAGGCTTTGGACACTTGAATGGCTGTTTGCCATTATGTTTTTGCTCTATCTTTTGAGGGTTGACATTATGTACGGGTAATGGTTCGAAACTGATGGGGATGGAGGGATCTAAGGGCAGATCTGATTGGATGGGAGGAACATTGGGGTGCTTCTTGGGACTTCAGTAGTAGAGACATGTTGTGGGAAGGTTTGGATGGGACCTGGCCGGTGGGTATGACAGGGGACATTCTGTTACATTACAATGGCAGTACCAGTTAACTGCATGACTTGGAACGTACGGGTCTAAATGATTTTGCTAAAAGATGCAGGGTCAGTACCCTCTTGAGAAACAACGGGGAGGGCAGAGCATTTCTTCAGGCGACACATTTGCTCCAGAATAAACTTCACAAGTTGCTTGACAAATTAATGGGTAGGTTTCGATCGCCTTTTTTATATATTGGGATTATGATTGATCTGTTCCATGATGGTGGAATTCGCCTTTGAGATAATATCTGTGCAAAGATAAAGGAAGAAATCGTGGCCCAAGATTCTAGATTTGCCTTTTTTATGAAGTTGGTAAGGCACACCAGGATCCGTTGCCCTGGATTTACTAAGCACAGATATGTGATACAAAATGTCATCTCTATCAAAGTGATTGAATCTCCGTCAGCCCAGAGATTCTGTGTCCTCCTCAGACGGTTGAAGCGCAGCATACGATTAGTTGTAATATTGAGTCCAAACAGTTTCCTGTATTGGGTTAACTTGAAAGGGAAGCTGAGTCTGCTGGTTGGCTGCATTCAAAGCCACCCATATCTGCGCACTATTCTTTGTGGAAAGGGTGGCTATCATAAATTCCCCATCTCGCTGGAATTTAAGGGCTTGGTGAATTATTTTTACAAAGGTAGCGGGCGCCCCTCTCTCGCAAGAACAGACATGATAACCTGTTCAGTGGTTATTAACCACTTGAGAGTTCGCAGCCACTGCTTTTACTCACTGTGCCTTTCACAGATGGGAAATATCCATTTGCATATCAGTCTTTGTCCTGCCCAGGGGCAGTCCAGCACCGAAATACAATGGCAATTCCAATCTGAACGAGAGTACCACCAGCAACCCCATACACGTGTTTCACCCTTGTTGGGGATCATCAGTGAGGTGAAGCTGATGCCTCTCTAAGCACAGTGAGAGGGAGACCACGTCTGGTTGCCCCCAGGAGACCTAGGGTTACCAATCCCAGGTTCCTTAACAAATAGTTTTACAAAGGTAGCGGGCGCCCCTCTCTCGCAAGAACAGACATGATAACCTGTTCAGTGGTTATTAACCACTTGAGAGTTCGCAGCCACTGCTTTTACTCACTGTGCCTTTCACAGATGGGAAATATCCATTTGCATATCAGTCTTTGTCCTGCCCAGGGGCAGTCCAGCACCGAAATACAATGGCAATTCCAATCTGAACGAGAGTACCACCAGCAACCCCATACACGTGTTTCACCCTTGTTGGGGATCATCAGTGAGGTGAAGCTGATGCCTCTCTAAGCACAGTGAGAGGGAGACCACGTCTGGTTGCCCCCAGGAGACCTGGGGTTACCAATCCCAGGTTCCTTAACAAATAGTTTTACAAAGGTAGCGGGCGCCCCTCTCTCGCAAGAACAGACATGATAACCTGTTCAGTGGTTATTAACCACTTGAGAGTTCGCAGCCACTGCTTTTACTCACTGTGCCTTTCACAGATGGGAAATATCCATTTGCATATCAGTCTTTGTCCTGCCCAGGGGCAGTCCAGCACCGAAATACAATGGCAATTCCAATCTGAACGAGAGTACCACCAGCAACCCCATACACGTGTTTCACCCTTGTTGGGGATCATCAGTGAGGTGAAGCTGATGCCTCTCTAAGCACAGTGAGAGGGAGACCACGTCTGGTTGCCCCCAGGAGACCTAGGGTTACCAATCCCAGGTTCCTTAACAAATAGTTTTACAAAGGTAGCGGGCGCCCCTCTTTCGCAAGAACAGACATGATAACCTGTTCAGTGGTTATTAACCACTTGAGAGTTCGCAGCCACTGCTTTTACTCACTGTGCCTTTCACAGATGGGAAATATCCATTTGCATATCAGTCTTTGTCCTGCCCAGGGGCAGTCCAGCACCGAAATACAATGGCAATTCCAATCTGAACGAGAGTACCACCAGCAACCCCATACACGTGTTTCACCCTTGTTGGGGATCATCAGTGAGGTGAAGCTGATGCCTCTCTAAGCACAGTGAGAGGGAGACCACGTCTGGTTGCCCCCAGGAGACCTAGGGTTACCAATCCCAGGTTCCTTAACAAATAGTTTTACAAAGGTAGCGGGCGCCCCTCTCTCGCAAGAACAGACATGATAACCTGTTCAGTGGTTATTTACCACTTGAGAGTTCGCAGCCACTGCTTTTACTCACTGTGCCTTTCACAGATGGGAAATATCCATTTGCATATCAGTCTTTGTCCTGCCCAGGGGCAGTCCAGCACCGAAATACAATGGCAATTCCAATCTGAACGAGAGTACCACCAGCAACCCCATACACGTGTTTCACCCTTGTTGGGGATCATCAGTGAGGTGAAGCTGATGCCTCTCTAAGCACAGTGAGAGGGAGACCACGTCTGGTTGCCCCCAGGAGACCTAGGGTTACCAATCCCAGGTTCCTTAACAAATAGTTTTACAAAGGTAGCGGGCGCCCCTCTCTCGCAAGAACAGACATGATAACCTGTTCAGTGGTTATTAACCACTTGAGAGTTCGCAGCCACTGCTTTTACTCACTGTGCCTTTCACAGATGGGAAATATCCATTTGCATATCAGTCTTTGTCCTGCCCAGGGGCAGTCCAGCACAGAAATACAATGGCAACTCCAATCTGAACGAGAGTACCACCAGCAACCCCATACACGTGTTTCACCCTTGTTGGGGATCATCAGTGAGGTGAAGCTGATGCCTCTCTAAGCACAGTGAGAGGGAGACCACGTCTGGTTGCCCCCAGGAGACCTAGGGTTACCAATCCCAGGTTCCTTAACAAATAGTTTTACAAAGGTAGCGGGCGCCCCTCTCTCGCAAGAACAGACATGATAACCTGTTCAGTGGTTATTAACCACTTGAGAGTTCGCAGCCACTGCTTTTACTCACTGTGCCTTTCACAGATGGGAAATATCCATTTGCATATCAGTCTTTGTCCTGCCCAGGGGCAGTCCAGCACCGAAATACAATGGCAATTCCAATCTGAACGAGAGTACCACCAGCAACCCCATACACGTGTTTCACCCTTGTTGGGGATCATCAGTGAGGTGAAGCTGATGCCTCTCTAAGCACAGTGAGAGGGAGACCACGTCTGGTTGCCCCCAGGAGACCTAGGGTTACCAATCCCAGGTTCCTTAACAAATAGTTTTACAAAGGTAGCGGGCGCCCCTCTCTCGCAAGAACAGACATGATAACCTGTTCAGTGGTTATTAACCACTTGAGAGTTCGCAGCCACTGCTTTTACTCACTGTGCCTTTCACAGATGGGAAATATCCATTTGCATATCAGTCTTTGTCCTGCCCAGGGGCAGTCCAGCACCGAAATACAATGGCAATTCCAATCTGAACGAGAGTACCACCAGCAACCCCATACACGTGTTTCACCCTTGTTGGGGATCATCAGTGAGGTGAAGCTGATGCCTCTCTAAGCACAGTGAGAGGGAGACCACGTCTGGTTGCCCCCAGGAGACCTAGGGTTACCAATCCCAGGTTCCTTAACAAATAGTTTTACAAAGGTAGCGGGCGCCCCTCTCTCGCAAGAACAGACATGATAACCTGTTCAGTGGTTATTAACCACTTGAGAGTTCGCAGCCACTGCTTTTACTCACTGTGCCTTTCACAGATGGGAAATATCCATTTGCATATCAGTCTTTGTCCTGCCCAGGGGCAGTCCAGCACCGAAATACAATGGCAATTCCAATCTGAACGAGAGTACCACCAGCAACCCCATACACGTGTTTCACCCTTGTTGGGGATCATCAGTGAGGTGAGGCTGATGCCTCTCTAAGCACAGTGAGAGGGAGACCACGTCTGGTTGCCCCCAGGAGACCTAGGGTTACCAATCCCAGGTTCCTTAACAAATAGTTTTACAAAGGTAGCGGGCGCCCCTCTCTCGCAAGAACAGACATGATAACCTGTTCAGTGGTTATTAACCACTTGAGAGTTCGCAGCCACTGCTTTTACTCACTGTGCCTTTCACAGATGGGAAATATCCATTTGCATATCAGTCTTTGTCCTGCCCAGGGGCAGTCCAGCACCGAAATACAATGGCAATTCCAATCTGAACGAGAGTACCACCAGCAACCCCATACACGTGTTTCACCCTTGTTGGGGATCATCAGTGAGGTGAAGCTGATGCCTCTCTAAGCACAGTGAGAGGGAGACCACGTCTGGTTGCCCCCAGGAGACCTAGGGTTACCAATCCCAGGTTCCTTAACAAATAGTTTTACAAAGGTAGCGGGCGCCCTTCTCTCGCAAGAACAGACATGATAACCTGTTCAGTGGTTATTAACCACTTGAGAGTTCGCAGCCACTGCTTTTACTCACTGTGCCTTTCACAGATGGGAAATATCCATTTGCATATCAGTCTTTGTCCTGCCCAGGGGCAGTCCAGCACCGAAATACAATGGCAATTCCAATCTGAACGAGAGTACCACCAGCAACCCCATACACGTGTTTCACCCTTGTTGGGGATCATCAGTGAGGTGAAGCTGATGCCTCTCTAAGCACAGTGAGAGGGAGACCACGTCTGGTTGCCCCCAGGAGACCTAGGGTTACCAATCCACAGTTAACCACTTGAGAGTTCGCAGCCACTGCTTTTACTCACTGTGCCTTTCACAGATGGGAAATATCCATTTGCATATCAGTCTTTGTCCTGCCCAGGGGCGCCCGCTACCTTTGTAAAACTATTTGTTAAGGAACCTGGGATTGGTAACCCTAGGTCTCCTGGGGGCAACCAGACGTGGTCTCCCTCTCACTGTGCTTAGAGAGGCATCAGCTTCACCTCACTGATGATCCCCAACAAGGGTGAAACACGTGTATGGGGTTGCTGGTGGTACTCTCGTTCAGATTGGAATTGCCATTGTATTTCGGTGCTGGACTGCCCCTGGGCAGGACAAAGACTGATATGCAAATGGATATTTCCCATCTGTGAAAGGCACAATGAGTAAAAGCAGTGGCTGCGAACTCTCAAGTGGTTAATAACCACTGAACAGGTTATCATGTCTGTTCTTGCGAGAGAGGGGCGCCCGCTACCTTTGTAAAACTATTTGTTAAGGAACCTGGGATTGGTAACCCTAGGTCTCCTGGGGGCAACCAGACGTGGTCTCCCTCTCACTGTGCTTAGAGAGGCATCAGCTTCACCTCACTGATGATCCCCAACAAGGGTGAAACACGTGTATGGGGTTGCTGGTGGTACTCTCGTTCAGATTGGAATTGCCATTGTATTTCGGTGCTGGACTGCCCCTGGGCAGGACAAAGACTGATATGCAAATGGATATTTCCCATCTGTGAAAGGCACAGTGAGTAAAAGCAGTGGCTGCGAACTCTCAAGTGGTTAATAACCACTGAACAGGTTATCATGTCTGTTCTTGCGAGAGAGGGGCGCCCGCTACCTTTGTAAAACTATTTGTTAAGGAACCTGGGATTGGTAACCCTAGGTCTCCTGGGGGCAACCAGACGTGGTCTCCCTCTCACTGTGCTTAGAGAGGCATCAGCTTCACCTCACTGATGATCCCCAACAAGGGTGAAACACGTGTATGGGGTTGCTGGTGGTACTCTCGTTCAGATTGGAATTGCCATTGTATTTCGGTGCTGGACTGCCCCTGGGCAGGACAAAGACTGATATGCAAATGGATATTTCCCATCTGTGAAAGGCACAGTGAGTAAAAGCAGTGGCTGCGAACTCTCAAGTGGTTAATAACCACTGAACAGGTTATCATGTCTGTTCTTGCGAGAGAGGGGCGCCTGCTACCTTTGTAAAACTATTTGTTAAGGAACCTGGGATTGGTAACCCTAGGTCTCCTGGGGGCAACCAGACGTGGTCTCCCTCTCACTGTGCTTAGAGAGGCATCAGCTTCACCTCACTGATGATCCCCAACAAGGGTGAAACACGTGTATGGGGTTGCTGGTGGTACTCTCGTTCAGATTGGAATTGCCATTGTATTTCGGTGCTGGACTGCCCCTGGGCAGGACAAAGACTGATATGCAAATGGATATTTCCCATCTGTGAAAGGCACAGTGAGTAAAAGCAGTGGCTGCGAACTCTCAAGTGGTTAATAACCACTGAACAGGTTATCATGTCTGTTCTTGCGAGAGAGGGGCGCCCGCTACCTTTGTAAAACTATTTGTTAAGGAACCTGGGATTGGTAACCCTAGGTCTCCTGGGGGCAACCAGACGTGGTCTCCCTCTCACTGTGCTTAGAGAGGCATCAGCTTCACCTCACTGATGATCCCCAACAAGGGTGAAACACGTGTATGGGGTTGCTGGTGGTACTCTCGTTCAGATTGGAATTGCCATTGTATTTCGGTGCTGGACTGCCCCTGGGCAGGACAAAGACTGATATGCAAATGGATATTTCCCATCTGTGAAAGGCACAGTGAGTAAAAGCAGTGGCTGCGAACTCTCAAGTGGTTAATAACCACTGAACAGGTTATCATGTCTGTTCTTGCGAGAGAGGGGCGCCCGCTACCTTTGTAAAACTATTTGTTAAGGAACCTGGGATTGGTAACCCTAGGTCTCCTGGGGGCAACCAGACGTGGTCTCCCTCTCACTGTGCTTAGAGAGGCATCATCTTCACCTCACTGATGATCCCCAACAAGGGTGAAACACGTGTATGGGGTTGCTGGTGGTACTCTCGTTCAGATTGGAATTGCCATTGTATTTCGGTGCTGGACTGCCCCTGGGCAGGACAAAGACTGATATGTAAATGGATATTTCCCATCTGTGAAAGGCACAGTGAGTAAAAGCAGTGGCTGCGAACTCTCAAGTGGTTAATAACCACTGAACAGGTTATCATGTCTGTTCTTGCGAGAGAGGGGCGCCCGCTACCTTTGTAAAACTTGGTGAATTATTGACCAGTTTCTGTATCGCATCTTTAGCTTTCGTATAAGAAGAAATTTCATTGGAGGATCACAATGCTGTCATGCCTTCATGTCCTCCTTAGCTGATTCTTTTTCAAAGCACCTAGGGGATCAAAAATGTGTGCTTGTAGCCCGGTTTACGGCCTATCAAGGGCTGCTGTTTAAAGAAGCTCATTACTGCAACATGGTGACCCTCCGAATCAAGTATTTGTGTGTTCAGACCTAGTTGTTCAGTTTGAAGGTACGGGCCAAAATCAGCCAATGATTTTTCTGTCCACCTGAACCTATTTCGATCACCCGTCAATGTTAAGTGGCCGGGCTAAAGTGTCAGAACTTAGAAAGAGATAAGAGGCCAGTCCCAACTAAGACTAAGCATATCATGATTACTTTGTTCCTATACAATGACTTGAAAATGTTTTACAACTTGAAACATACTTTCTTGCAGAAATAAGTAATCAATAGTTGAACACAATTTGCTTTTCCTCCAGGTAGATTTAGAGGGAATATCTCCTGGAAATGCACCATTTACCATTTCGAGCTGTCTCTCGTGCATTAGTGCAAGCCATTTATCGGCCGTGACAGTTGGTTTCACTCGACCATTGGGAAAGCAGTGGATGTTTAAGCCACCTCCAAATACCACAAAAATAATGCTTGGATCATCTAAAATTAAGTCCAGCATATGTTCGACTCCTTGGAGGAACTTTTTTTCCGCAATGGCTGTGTGATTCCAATAGAGATTTAACAAGGCCAAATTTCCATTACCCATAGTCGTGAGCTTAACCAATTGCATGCCCATATTTGGGGAAGCCCACGGTTCCAGCGTGAGCCCAGGATTGATTTTTACTGCCACAAGCAAACCTGCTGACAGCAGGAAGTAATAACAAAGCATGTCCATCCCACAATGGAGGTTCAGTAAACCATGTCTCCCGAAGCATTATAATGTCAGCATCTCTAAACATTACATTCTCACCCATTACTACATTTTTGAAACCTCTGGTATTCCAACTGATCATTTTGTAGGTCACAGAGGTAGGAGTGGCGAGTTGTTATTTACTGGCTATTACTTTAGTGTTTTAAGGCATTGTCATGAACGCTGTATGGCTTGTATCACACAAGCGAACAAAATCCACTCGTCTCTCAGTGCTAACTGCAACTTGTCAGCATGTAACACTGAGGGAGTTATCACATCTAGGCTTGTCTGCAAGAATTCGATCACCATCCAATTTATGATTCAGGCTTAGTTGGTTGGATGTGTCATAAGTCATAATATATTGATTAGTTGTGTGATCTTGTTCCAAGAGAAAGCCCAAATAGTATAACTGGGATCTAACCTGTAAAAAGTATATTTAGCACTATGCCTGATTAATACATTTGACTCGTTTTATGTCAGAGGATTGCATATCTTCCAGTTCTAGCATGTCACTAAACACATTCAGTATACTAGTGTTATTTAGCACATATTGTTGATCTGGGCCTCCTCTACATTGCAATGTTAGACTGTGACAATACTATCGTTTATGGAATGTGTTGGATTGCTGATTGAGCACCTGAGTTTGTCTTGAATTAGAAGCCGATGGTAGTATATGAGGCTCCTTTTTTTAGTCGATTTACATTCCATATGTGACTTATTAATACTCTTTAGGGTGTTACATTGGCTTATTCCCAAGCGCCCACAAATAACTGAAAAGGATGACAAATGACTCCCTTTACAGTGTTCAGAAACTCCACATCTTGTGGTTTATTATGAGATATTCTGGTGGCCTTTGTGATTACACGTGTTTCAATGACTAAATCATCTTTTTCAAATCAGGGCTAATTGCACTGTTGCCCACTAGTATTCTTAATGTCATGTGAAAGATTTCATGGGTTAAATCCCAGATCCATCTTTCCTTCACTGCGTCCCGTGCCAAAATGTCCTTATTTGTGGGCGCTTGGGAATAAGCCAATGTAACACCCTAAAGAGTTTCATTTTCCAAAATGGAGGAGAGGAACCAAGGACTCCGTTGTTACTTTTCCAAGCGACCCTGAAAAGTCATACCAGCAATATAACCAAGGGCGCTGAGGTCCAGCAACAGGACAACCCCACCGAAAGAGTTCCTCGAAAGATATAGTATTAGTGACTTATTAATAGCTTGCTCAGCTCTAGGATTTCCATTGAAGGATCTCAGCGATGTTTCAATCTCTTGCCTCCTCTGTTCCAGAGAAAGAAAGTTAGTTACCTGAGGGAGCAATTTAGCAGTGTGTAAATCATGAAAAACGGTATTATCATGGTCTAAGTTATGAGATGCAACTAATTCAGGAGATGCAGTATGAGCATTGCTCAGCACTGAATTTAAAACTGCTGCCTCATGTATTAGCTCATCTAGAGGTTTGTAATCTAAGTCTGAATGGTCAGTCAGCTCAGGTGCCACTTCCCGAGAACGTACCTCTTGCGCTTCATAATTCGGAGCGTTTTCTTACTTCTTTTTGTTTCTAATTAGGTGGAATGCATTGTCGATTTCAAGGGGGTGGCCAGTGTTTGTATGAACTTTCTCGAGCCAAATTGGGTAGCCTTTGGGAGCAATTTCAGACTTTTAGAGTTTTTGGTCACCTTATTACTCTTTAGGGTATCATTTGTCCCCACAAAAATTTCAAAAGCAGGTTTAACAGCAGGGAGCAGGGTTTCCACCGCCTACTCAGCAGAATTTGAAACGCCACTACTCGCTAGTTTGCTTCCATCTATAATGATGGATGTCTTTGGTAACTTGCGAGAAGGGAAATTTGTTGTACTCTGATCTAATTGTGGAGGAAATGGTGTTTGAGTTTTATCACACACACACACACACCCTTTTGTCAATTGAATATGAGTCTTAATGACCTCGTCTCTAGTTGCAAGATCAGCTATTAAGTTAATCAAGTTGGCGTTCGGATTGAGCTCGTTGGCATCTCAGGCTTCATATAATCTAGCCAAAGATGTCAACATGGTATTCATTATGGCAGAGGTAATTCCAGTCAGCTACAATGAATCTTGCATGTTGTTCAATGATCTTTCTGGGGTAGGATTTACATAGGAAATGTCTGAGAACAAAGATGACTCAAAGGACTCAGCATATAATATAGGGGAGCGGGAACGATTTGGCAAAGGAGGACCTTGCAAGGTAACCTCCGTTTCTGCAATTAAAACAAATTCCACAGTCTCTGGGTTGGTAATAATGCTATAGAGTGGGGCGGTAATCTCATTTTCCAGCTTGTACTGGGTTTTTGCAAGGGCTTGTTCACAATGATTTTTTTCCGTATTAGATGTAAAAGCTGAGTTGGTAATTGACAAATCAGTGCTAATTTCTGCATGAATTTGCACCCGAACAGTTGGATAAACGTTCAGTGACTCTATTATTTCAGTGTCGGTATCAGTCGGTAACGACTTATTACCTGAAATCTCACATAGTAAGTCTGTGTTAGATATAGGCAGAATGGCCACCATAGCAGTATCTGAAATTTCAGAAAATTCAGTTAGCAAACCATGTTCTTTGACCTCATTATGCAAACAGGCAGCAGCATTGTTGGAGCTGTCAACTTGCACAAGGCCTCGAGGTTTACAAAAGTCTCTAATATCAACCATTAGCGGTGGAGCGCATTTATAACACGTTGTAGGCTCTAGCGGCTTTCAATGCAAGCCAGCAGGTGAATTATGCTCCTCAGTCCCTAACTGCACTCCTCATGCACTCGGCAAATGCGCATGCACTCAAGCGTGTGACCTGCTGTTGGGGCAGAGTCAGTCCACTTTGAATAAAAATAAGTCAGTAATCCACAGTAAAATATTTGATCACGGGCAGGAGTCCTCCTGCGTAACTGCACTCCTCATGCACTCTGCAAATGAATTCGCCACTCCAGTGCAGAACACCAATAGTCATGTGCTAGTTGGACCAATTGGAGGCGAGACTTTATCAGGTTTCAAATAGCAATTGCTAGTCCTCTCCTAGAGGGATGGCAGTGTCGATTCCAGCTCAGCATTTATTTTCAAACAGTGCCTTTTGCGTGGCTCAAGGCCCATTGTCCACCTCTGGCTCCTTCACTAGTGTGGATAACCCCTTTACCAGGGTAGCAGTCAGAGCACCGGCGCAGATTCCAATCCTAGCGGCACAGTACCTGACCACCACTCATTATAGAGGAGCCAACAAGCAAGGACATTTAGTTTCCCTTTACATTTTCTGTTTTCCAGCATGCATGGTTGTTTTGCTTCCCCAGCCTTGCATGGCCCATTGGGCAAGCACACTGCAGAACTGCCAGTACAAATGGGTGTAGGTCGCACTTCTTCACCTCTCTGTACATTAAAGTATCCTGGCGCGGTGGGATGGAGGCACTTAAGCTCCACTTCACATGTCAGGAAAAAGGAAGCTGTTCCTGGTTCCTGTCTGGTGCATGGAAGCCAGAGGCATGGAGAGCAGCTAAGGAAGCAGCGTCGAGCACAGAGCTGAAGCAGAGGAGATAAGAAAAAAGGCATGTTTTTATGTGTGCATTTGAGGATGTGAATTATATATATGTACGTATGGATGCGTGAGAGGGTGTGTCTATGTAAGTGCGCATATGAATCAGAGTGCAATGTGAATGTGTGAATGGTGTGTATCTATGGGCAAGTACACTTATAATTAAGGATGCATTGTGAATGTTTTGGGAGTGCGTGTGAATGATTGATTGAGGGAGAAGCTGTGGGTGCGTACGTTCTTGTGTGAATCGTATAAGTGTGTGTGTGTGTGTGTGTGTGTAAAGCTGGGGGGCATTAATGTGCACAGTCAGCAAGTACATCTCGTCATCAGACACAATTGAACGGGTCAGTGGAACACGAAGAACCGACCACTTCGGCACGTGAGAAAACAAATGACACAGATCAATATTGATCACACACCTCAATTGTTTCAACATTTTTCATTATAGTTCAAAACAATCACATATGAATGTCTGCTGGGAGACACAACACAGAACAACATTTTTGTATTTCAACGGTAATGTTAGTTACAAAGGTACACATACTGGACACACTACATATCCTACTGTCAAGGTATAGCAAGACAGGGGTCAACACTTTTGAACAAATACAACTTATAGTACAAGTCAACACAGATTAAACAGAAAACAGTGTGTATTTTGCAACACTGTGACTCTAAGGTCAAAGTCTACACCACAGTGTTTCGTTCCTTCTGTGGCTGGAATATAAGCCTTTCTTAAATGAGCCTTCGTCAGGACAAGGAGACTGGGACGTCTGGGTGTTCTGCGTGTGCTGTCGAAAACAAATAAAGCACAGTGAGGGAAGGTGCTGTCAGGGTCGGAAATATTTGGAAACACTTGAGGTGTGTGATCAATATTGATCTGTGTAATTTGCTTTCTCATGTGCCGAAGGGGTCGGTTCTTCGTGTTCCACTCACTCGTTCAATTGTGTCTGATGACAATTTAGGCCTCCTGGGCAGAATAGAGTCACAACCAGGAGCCCTTTTGTGTAGAGCAAGTACATCTCTACTTATTGTGGCATGGCATTTAGACTGGTGTTAAGGGCAAAGCCAACATGATGATTTGTGCAGCCGGCAATGACATATTGTCCTACATTGCACAGCATTTCATACAACAGTTAAGGGTCAAGTCAACATGATGAGTGTTTTTGCATGGCCATACTGACCAACATTGGAGTCAGTCTGGACAGGTTTCCTTACTGAAGCGTGACATCACTTGTTAGTGACATCAAGTATAAAGCAAACAAGAGTGTTACGATGTGGCCAAACTGACCTACCTTTGTGCAGCCAGTCTGGACATGTATTAAACATTGTTTACTAGCATCACGTGTAAAAAAACAACATGTTGAGCATTCTTATGTACTAGCATTCATTGGTGCAGCCAGTCTGGACAGGTTTACCTATTGTGGAATGGCATTTTTACTGCCATCAAGGGTAAAGCCAACATGATGAGTGTTCTTATGTGGCCAGAATGGGCTACATTGGTGCTGTGTGGTCACGTAAGAACAATTTCTTAATTGGCATGAATGTTCTACTAGCATCAAGTGTAAAGTCAACATGGTGAGTGTTCTTACATGGTCATACTGGCCTACATTGGTGCAGCTAGCCTGGACACATTGTCTTACTGTGGCATGGCATTTTTACTGGCATTAAGGGCAAAATCCACAATAATATGTTCTTAGTTAGGGATTCAGGCACATATTGGCAGAGTCAGTATGGACATGTTTTCTTAGAATAGCATTACTGACATTATGGGCAAAGTAAGCATGAGTATGTTTTTATGTGGGGATACTGGCATACATTGATGCATCCAGCATGTGCATGTATAAGCACAGTCAGCATGACTTCTTTTTTTATATTGACCTACACTGTGGGCATAGACAGCATGAAAAGTCAGTGAGAAATACTCTTGTGCACTGTTGGTGACTTGCAGAGCTAGAAATGTATGTTTTTTACTGGGGGATCCCACCTAGCAGGTGGAGGATGAGGGGGGAGGGGATGGGTATTTTACTCACCCCTCTAAATCATTTGCCTTGAAGCCCCTCAGAAAATGAACTATCGACATCTGGCCCAGTTTCATATAATGTTCCAAGCAAAGTATAACATGTGCACACCTTTTAAACCTAAACTAAAAAAAAACTGTACATGAATAGCTCCACAGCATTGTTTAAACTGATTGCATGGCACCATTCTAAAATAAATGTCGAGTGTGCATGGATTTCCCTGGATTGGGTGAGTTGGGCCCGGAATCTGGGGAGACCATTTTTCACAGATCCGGCCCAATGCCAGCACTGCTGGCATGACATCAAATGGATTTTTTAATTTCTTACTCGACAAACTCTATTGTGTAAACTGTGTGGCTTTTTACCCAATTCTTCACAGAAAGTGTGTTGGAAAACGCACCATTTGAACCCACTATTTAAAAATAATTCTCAGGTGTAGATGGTTGGGTTGGGCCTCCCTCACTAGGCGTGGTCACCCCCATCTATCCATGGGAAATGCTTACGCCCAGTGACGGAAATGATTAACTTGGGGATCCCACCAGCGACTGGGGAAGATGGGAGGCGATCGGGGAGTTGGCGAACACAGTATTATTTTCTAAGCACCCCCACCCCAATAAATAAATATTTCCATTTCTGGAAATCAATTCGTTATTAACACCTGCAAAATAACCCAAAGAGAAATGTTGAGCACGATGCTGCAAGTAGGTATAATAGCTGCAAAGATTGCTTAAATATTTTCAGTAACGTGCACTACTAACCGAGATGTTCACATGTATCCTGACTAGACTTTCAAGCGCGGAAGTCTCCCGACTTTCCTCCTCAGAACCTGTGTTCGAGATCAAGCTTCGGCAAAAGCAAAAGCAAGGTCAAAACATTGAAATCCTTGTAGGGCATACATGGACTTTGAATCCGGGGAGACGTATTTTGCCGATAATCCGGCGTCGCTGCTTATGCCCCTCCAGTTACAAAAATCACCAGGCACCACTGCCAAAGAGGCAACCTTTAAGCGGATGAAGAGACAGACATTATGTGCAGAGAAATGAAAACAAAGTAGTGAACGTTTCAAACATAAGCTCTATATGAAGCCAGAAAATGTGAACAGGAGGGATGGGGAAAGTATGACAGAAGTGTTTTAATGCATAGTTATAAAGAATAGTAATTGAAGCTCAGCCCAGTTCCCTGCTTTTATAATTTATGATACGCTAACGCCATCTAGGGGTATACAACAGAATACACTGGAAAAAAGTTCTAGGGTTTATGTTCCAAATTGCAACTGAAACGGCATTAGTTAAGTAGCAGTGTCATTGAAAAGGCATCTGATATGCCTTTGCTGAATATATTTCGGTTTTATTAACTGTTGAGAATTTATGTTTTATTTTCATGGATTAGAAATTCCTGCAGCAAAGCTGATATACAAACTTTTCTAAACACACCATACGTTTCTTGGTGTTGAGAAAACATGGACACATGCTCCAACCACAAGGCTGTCTGGACTACACTGCACTGATGCCCGCTAATAAGGGTGAAACCAGGTATGTGGTTCTCCTGGCAGCCTTGCAAATGTCCGTCTTGGGTTGATTAAGCTATGTATAAAGTACCACTGCCCTCTTAGACAAAGACAGTTTCCTGGAGAAAAGATTTGCATTTGGGCTAATTAGCATACCCACAATGCCTTGCTACTGTGGCTCAGAACTGGAGGTGAACTTCCAGTGATGGCTACTAGAGGCGCTGTGGAGAGTGTGGCTTGACCCAAATTGATTTTTCATCAGACTGATAATCTTGATTTCATCATCGTTTGGGAGCTTGGTCAAAAATCGTGTGATTCGGAGCAGATGCATGCATCGCCCTATGCCTCAAATAGTGCACACTGGTAGTATGAATGAGCCACCACACATTATATACATAATAAATAAGTGTATAGTGAACATGTAAAAACAGACTGGACAGTGTGATAAATTGCACTGTTCCGTGTCCATGTCCCTTCCCAATCGCAGCCTGGCTTCTGTGTTCCGGTCTCCTCTGCACCCCACGCCCTGCACTGCTCAATGCTCGGCTCCCCATCTTCGAGGGGCACCGTCTGCAATAAATGCTTGCATTAAAAGGCTGCAAGGCTCCTTGGAGCGGGGCCTCTTTTATGTCAGACACCTTAACTATGCAGGTGTCCGTGGTCCCTGCCCTTCCGCAGCTGCTCAGGAAACCACGCTGCAGGTCAAAGTGATCCCAATCTGATCTTTAAAAACAGATGATCTGGTGCTGAAAGGCCTAAAGGGGGGGCACTATGGAAGCCGGGCCATTGCTGCCACCATTCAGCTCAACGCTATCGCAGGAGGGGGGAATCCTGGGTCCAGACATGGCTCTGCTGAACTTAATCCATCAGCCAGGGGGCAGATTTGGCTGGGTCCACGGGAAAGCCAGACTGAGGGTGACGAAAACGACCTGGAGGCAGAAAAGGACCTGCTGGTTCCATGCACCCTTGTCAACTAATCGCTGAGAATGAGACAATAATAATAATCTGTCATTTATATAGTGCTTTTTACCCAAAGTGCTTGAAATAGAAAAATTTGATCATAAATGGTTATTATTACCCAATGGAAATTGGTACTCATAATGGTGGATCCCACACCTGAGCAAGCATTTTGCTGATCATTCAGGCTGCCAAGGAGACACCTCTGCTGATAGGTTTGTTAGGATAATTATAATATGGCATTGACAATTGGAACTATGAAAGTTTGCATCCAGCGAAGGCGCAGAAGCTCATACTCCTGGAATCAATTCCAACCAAATAAAATGCCCAAAGACTAAACCGAGGGAACAAGACCAGAGCGAAATCTCACCCAGGTCTGGAAATACCTCAAATGATGCCACCAGGCCATCACCTGGCGAGTGGCAATTGATATTGGGCAGGAGTCTGCAACCTTTGGCTCTGCACATTTGTTGGTCAATAGCTCTGTTCAATTACAGCCAGTATAGACATTGGTGAAGGATCTTGGGAGTTGTAGCCCAAAATACCCAGAGAACCACATGTTGCACTCGCCTGAGGTAGGGCTTTACTGGGTTCCAAAAGCAGTCCTGTAAAAAATGTATACCTGCACCCACACAGCACTGTTGTAGTGTGGACAAAGGTGGTCCGACCCTTACCAAGCATCGAAAGATTAGGGATCAGATTAATCCCTCAGAGAGGAGCCAGATGAGGCAGCAATGCCCAAAGTACAGGATACTCTTCATCCTTACATCATCTTTTACTCTTTTCACTTATTAAAAGACTAGCTGTTAAAACATACGTCGAAGAAACTTGCTATGGGTTCACCTCTTGATCCCTGCCTCACATGGCTTATGAAAGATTTCCCAGTCTCCCCTGACATATATTTGTCAGATAATACATTTTCTTCTGGGATAGTTCCAGATTTTCTCAAGCTTACCGTAGTGACCCCACTTCTGAAGAAAGCCACACTAGCGCCCAGTGACCCCACACATTACAGTGCAATTTCCCAGCTTCCGTACATCAGTAAGCTGATGGAAGCAGGGCTAACCTCTCGGCTGCAACACTTTGATGATACTTTTGACTGGACAGCATGCAGGCAGGTTCCCGACCCGGAACTATACAGAATCAGTGCTGGTGGCAGCACTGGACCATCTCAGATGTTGGGGGGACAGTGAACAATCTGGTGCCTTGTTGCTATTGGATTTGTGCACAGCCCTCGACACGGTAGACCACACAATCCTTTTGGAAAGGCTATCCAATTTGGGTATTAGAGGAGAGTTTTATAAACATGAGTTTTCAGTGTGCTGAGCTTGAGATCAGAGTACTCTAAACATGGCTGTTAGTGACATCTACTGGAGAAGAACAGTATTGTCCCTCATTATCTTTTCATTGAAGATGCCTGTGAAGAGGTTCTATGTCTGTTTGCCACTCACTGGAGGCAATTCTGAAAAATGGCCACACATTATATGCTGCTTCTAATTTCAGAGCGACCTATACTAGGGGAAGAACAGACATCTGTCCCTCCTTTTGGGGGCGGAGGGGGCTTCCACTGCCTGAAACTCTTGTTACACACACCCCTTCCCCATCCTGGCTCACCTCCTTCTATCCCTAGTGTCTTGCTACCCAGTGCACGTTCCATTCCCATTTTACACCAGCCCACCCATCTTTAACCCTCCTCACCGTCCTGACTGCTTACCTGTAGCCACCCGTTCTTCTTCCGGGTGGGCAGTCTTTTATGAGCAGTGTTACCTGTGTGGCCTCCTTTGTGGGTAGGAAACAATCGAGAGAGACTTTATACAAAATAAGTTTGGGGAGCTAAGCGAATTCCAGTCTACACGGCCCTAGGCCTCTGCTAGGGATCAGACCTGCCAATTCATGGTCCACTCAAAGCTTTGACCGTCATTACTGGCTGGGCCTTCCGGACCTACCCCCTCCTGCAGTACCATGCTTTCCTTCTACACCACCCACTCCTCTGAAATACCCTGTGCCCCTCTCTTTAATACATGAAACCTTCGGCCTAGCTCCCAAAGCTAAACTCTCTACTGCGGCATTTGCTTACTTTCTGTGGTGCCTGATGGAACTATGCTGTGATCCCTGAGCTTCCCTGAGCTTTGCTACACTCCTCTTATCATCTAACTACTCCTGCAGTATCTCTATCCTGGATCCTCCTGGCACCCTCCCTTCTGTTTCTCCCATTCTTCCCAGTTCATATTCCCTTCCTCCGATCTGCCCTTCCTTCCTCCCTCCCCCCTGTCCTCTGCTGCTCCATCACTCCTGCAACCCTTGTTTTCTTTGGATTACCGTGCAATGATCAACAAAAATAACACCCACTGAGGAAAGCCTGATTTTTTTGGGGTTGAATTATTTTTTTAATAATGTGGGGGCGATGCCCCGCACTTCCCCCTACTGTCACCTATACCCTTACCCCACCCAACATCTGTATATTATTTAAAATGTACAAAAATACCTAACAAATTCGACCAAATAAATTTGGTTTTACATTAGGTATTTTAGTATTCGATCATTTCTGCAGATACTGTTTTCTTGATGTTGCTCCTAGACTCTTTCCCTCCGACTTGGTGCCAATCTCCACCCTGCTGCACACTGTCTCCTTCCTGCTGCACCTGACATCCCACATACAATCTCCACAGCTGCTGCCATTGTGCATGTCTGCCTCCATCAGTCAAAAGATGCCGAATTGTGTTTTTATTGGGAACTGCTGCCTCCCCAGCCAATAGACATAGAAGAGCCCAAACTGGCTCCCGTACACAACTGCCATGCAGGGAAAATCCCAGTTCCCCAAATGGCCAGTCTATCACTGTTCCAATAAAAGGCATTCCCACAGGGAGGTCCTTTTATTTTTATTTTTATTTTTATTCAGAGTTTAAAGTACAGACCTAGCTTGAAAGCAGCAGAGTGCTGTACAGAGTGTAGGTAGCCAGCATTCGGGCTGGTATCTTTTAACAGCAGCACAGTACTGTGAGTTGAGATCTGTATGTTGGTATGTGTATCCACTGCAATTAAGCCTTGGTCTGGTGTTGAAAAAGTCATGTTTTGAGAGATTTGCAAAACTGGAGAATTGTTGGGGAATTCTGAGTCAACACAGGGATGGCGTTCTAGAAGCTGGGTGTGTAACAAGAGAAGGATTGTTTGTGGGTCCTCGAAATGCAGACGAGTTGTGATTCAAGCAGGTTGGGTGATTTGCTGCGTGAGGAACATGTGCTTCCAGATAAGTGGAGCTTAGCTGCCAGGTACGCTGGTGTGCTGCTTGTGACTGCTTTGTAGATGATACATGCAGTCTTGAATAGTATCCTGGCCTGGAGAGAAATGGAACTTTGATATTTGTTTGTTACGACAGGTCCTCTGCAGTAAAAGATTGTTAAGGGAAAAGAGGCTTTGTCAGAAGGCCATGAGACCTGTGTTTTGAACTATTTCCTCGTGGCCAAGAAGCCAACGTGTGTGAAGCTCAACGTGCCGCCTTGTCCTGTGCTGAAAATGTGGGGAAGGGAAGCCAAGTGCTCAACTATCCTGGCATATTATTTCTTGAACAGTTTCCTTTTTGCATACACAATTGTCCCACACCCTTTTGTATTTAGAACAAGGATTGGCAATAGGTTTATTAGTATAGGCACTTTTATTCTGACAAAGACCCCACTAGCACTGCGTCATTGTTATTTGATAGTCATAGCTTGCTCCCATCCTTAGATTTAGGTTTCAGATAGGCATTCTACCAACCCATTGAAGTTTAATAAATACCTGTGAACTGTGATCACTTGTGTCTGTCTTCACTGTGTGATACCAGGCCTTCCTTACATGGAGGCAGCAACCTTCTTATCAGTACTTGAAAGCTTTTGCAACTGTGCTGCACCCAGTACAGAAATACTCTTTATTATGGTCGCAATTACAGGTGGCAGTGCAGTAAATATCTGGCAGTATCACCGTCAAATTCTGAGTGAGGAGGTAAAGTGGAGACTCGCCTTCTGGAGGTGAACCTCCACTTTACCTCCGCTAATCTGCAGATTTATCACACTGTATTATCACTTGTGGCAAATACACCAAGCATCCCCATGAAGTCCTATTGACTCCAAAAATGGGGATTTACACCGCAGTGGCACCACTTGTAATCCTATGGAACTGCCACAGGAACAAGACGTGGTAATGGCAAAAGATTTTAGCGGTGAAATGCAGATTTACCACTTTGTCAGCAGAAGATCCAGTGTTAGACGGCAGTGAGGCAATAACACGTCTGTATATCCCGTCGGAAGAGAAAACACAGCTTCGATTGTGAGTGCTGCAAAGCGGACATTTTCAGCATCAGAACGAAAATACAGAAATTAATATTTTGCCATGTTGCAAGACTGTAGGCTTGTAACAGTGGGACAGTTGCTGCCCCAGTGTCCCTCCCCCCCGCGAGTATAAAGGGCCCTTTCATTTGAAAAGGTTGAAAGGCTCTGACGCCGTACCTGCTATTGGCCTACCTTTTTTGTGAGCAGTCATGAAGCTCTATATTTCGAAGGCAGGCATCCCGGCACCGGCAATAACTGAAGTTCATCGCAAAAGATGGGTGGGCGGGCAAAACAGCAGAAAAAGCAGGGGTGGGTGCTTTTACCCACCAAATTTGCCAGCATTTTTAGGAATACCTGTATTTCCTGGACTTGCATTCCAGTTGCATAATGATTAGTTGTGTGATCCTGCAATCTGATTGGACCCTATCCACTTGTGTGGACAGGGAGAGCTGTAACTTAACTGGCCTCTGCCTGCTCAGGAATTGGGAAAGTAATGTGCCAGTCGAGAAGACCCTGTACTGAGAACCGGTTAGTGCCGGCCCATTTAAAGCACTGCTCTAGCAGAGGCCAGCAGCACAGAACAGACCTAGGTTACAAAGCAGTATGAAAATACTGTAATATGAAACATTATTATTTCAGTCCAGCATTATTTCTGACTCAAAACAATATACACCTACTTGAAAGCACAATGTAGCAAATACGGTTTGAAAACAGTAACTTTGGGCATGTGCCTTTTAAGTGCACAGCAGTCCCAGTGGAGCTTGCCAATCTATCAGATGGGCTGTAGGGTTGCCCAGAGCAATGCCAGAGGTTAAGATTAATTCCAATCCTTCCAGCCATCACCTCTTTTGTTTTGCTTTTGTCAATCCACCAGTGGCTCAGTATTTCCGCTATGTGCACTATGGACAGGTCTTTGAGCGCGTGTAACCGCAGCTACACATTTTAGATCCTCGTAGTGCTAAGTCACGTAAGGGCTATGCCTTCCTAAGGGTACATCAATACATGATGCTTCACCCATTCCAGTAGCTGGTCTGCTATATATATACGTCCCCCCGAGTGCGCATGGCCTAAGATTCTTTTGAGATATCCTGTAAGTGGGGGCCATACACATAGGTTAGGTGCAGTCTTCTGACGTTTCCATTTCTTAAGTGAGTAGCCTCCGCTCTGCTGCCTGCTTTGGGGGCATATAAGCCTTCGTGGTCAGAAAGGCACACACATGTGTATCACATGTCCAGTTCATGAGGTTGGAGCACATCAACATACTTGGCCAGCACATGGCCAGTGACATCTCACACGCAGGTAGTATGAATTTGAACTCTGCCATTCCTGTCAGACTAGGGCAGGTAAAAAGTGCATCTCACGCAATATCCCTTCACACAGCTCCTGCCCAACCTATACTTATCCTCCCCCCTTTCGGGCTCCGATGCAGGCCACAGACACATGTGCATCCCAGGTATTCAGGTGAAAGCACTTAAACTTCAGCTCTACACTGCACATTCCTGGGAATGGGAGCATTAGCCGAGATACAGTGTAAGCCACTCTGGGTCCCTACAAAGTAATCCCTTTATTTTTAGTTTCCACTTTTGTTGGAGCTTTCAAAGGTGGAATAGATGATGTGCTGTGTTTCATGATCTTTAATTTGGAGACGTTAGAGTAGTTGTAGATGGAATGGCAGCGGTTTTTACGCAGGTGCTAAACCAAGTGACATCCTCATGAATTGGAAAAAATATTTAGCATCAGAAATTAAGTCAAGTGCTTTAATTGCATTCCTCGTGCAAATCACACTGATGAGAACCGCTGTCCAATCCAGAGAAGAAAACACAGGGAATCATCCAGATAGAAATCCTCGCATGCAGTGTCAAGAGGTGAATGTTCATCAAACTTTTTCTTTAGAGTTTCTACGGTCAATATATAATCTCAGTTTTTCTATGAACATGTTTATAAGTAAAATGGGTGGCAACCTTTTTGCTGATCCAATGAGCTTATGTTTCCTTTGACACGCATATCATTCTACAGTTTCCCAGTCTCTTCCCTATGTGTTACTGGGCGTTTATGCTCATTCTCTTTATACAGAGAAGCATCACTCTTTGGTATAGTGCTATGTTCGAATCTTTTAAGTTCATCCAAATATTATTTTGCTCCTTGATGTCTTTGTTAAACTTCTATGCAGTCAAAAAACAATAGATAACGATAGTTAAGGGGATCAGATTTATTCCAACAAAACCTTTACAATTCAGCTGGTGTGTGAAGCGATGACCATCTTATCTCGCCACCCCCAAAACCCTCACTGCCCAGTTGATGTCTCCATGATGTCATTTTATATGCCTTGGTGAATACTTTCTGTGATATTATGTAGGTGATTACGGACTTTGCAACACAGGGCAGGTTGGTTGCCGAACTAAGGTTGTCACCACTTCACAAACCAGCTACATTTCAAGGGTTTTGTTGCAATAAATCTGATCATCCTAACTCTCTTGTAACTCAACATTTTTCACTACATTTTAATGGTTTTGTTATACAATAGTTTCTTCGGGGTCCATTAGCCATGAACCATGACCTTTGGCCAGTGCACATTTTGCACCAATGTTTTTATAAGAGTGAAGGCCTTTTTCTCCGGCCTACCGGATAAGGCCCATAACTCCCTAGTGAGCTCAGCGTCCAATGCCCTTTGGCCATTTCCAGTGGCCAACAAGCCATGGATGATGGTCTAAAGGTCTTAAGATCCAAAGGTTCATTGCATTCCACTGGCCATGGCTGTGTCCATTGTACATGTTGCATCAAATATTCCCAAAGACCCATTGCTCCCTGCATAGGAAATGGGACATGTGCACGTTTAAAGGATTATGCAAGTGACTTTTTCCCCCCTCTTCCTATTTCCACATTAATTTCCTGGTAATCATTCCCGAGTATGCTGATTCCTGTGATAAGGGAACACGCTAGAACATTGAAAAGTCTTCCCCATCCTCACAGGAACCCAACATGTATCAGCCTCCTCTTTTCCTGGTGACCCTACTCCCCGCCATTGTCTTGTCCCTCTTTGACCCTCTCCCTCGGTTCGTGTGATGCATTTTCCTTTCTGGGTGCGTCTTGCAGCGTTATATTGGTTAATCGTGCAAGATTTCCCCGAGATTCACCTGATAAACTGAAAATGTTGTATCCTAAATGGGCTCCCCAGCGCCCCCCACTTCACATGTTGACTTCTTTCCACCTCCCCAGTGCTAGTCTGATGTGATTACACCCTGTTTCATACGCCAAGTAGCATTTTGTGCACTTTTCATTTTCAATTTCCCTCAGTATTACTACAGGAATTGCTTGCATCCAGTAAAAAAAAACAGCAGGTTTTCATTTCTGAAAAGCATCACAGCCGCTCTGCCACAGAGCCCCATAGGAGATATATAAAGGTACTTTCAGAGCTGGTGGGGTGGATTATCCACAAATATGGATGGATTTACCCCAAACCAACAAAAAGCACATCTTAAGCACTTTATGTCCAAGTTGTTCTTAATTGGTCTAAATCAGTCCATGGATTTTTGCACTATGGGTGTTCAACGGAGGAACCTTTTCTCTATGGGAATATGATCTGTAGTAGGCCATAAACTGTTATATTTTCTTAATAACTTTTCACTATTTCTTCCCAAAATGTCCAGTTTGGGGAACCCCTGGCCGAATATTGTTTGGGAAAATGCCATCCAAATCTGTCAATGAGTCAAAAGCTATTGGCAATAGCATTTTGGGACAGGTCTATGTACACAGGCTTCACCTTAACTATAGAGTGGCGACCAATGACAACCCAGCAGTACCAGTTGGACAATGCTGGGAATCAACAACATTTGGAACTTTCTCTGATGTGCCCATTATATTATCATCACCTCTTAGCACTAGATAGATGTTTGGCCAGAGTGTCTTCCCCTGATATTCCAGGTTACATTACATGCACTAATCCACAATGATAACAGCACCCCGCTGTGCACACCGCCTAATGCTCGGTGTGCACGACTCAAACCCAAGCCACATATGCTCACTCAGAATCCTCATTACTGGTTGTGGTCCCTGATTCTGCATCACCCTTTCATCACTTATTTTCATACTGACCCCAAGCAGCCTTTTCCTTCCGCCCTTTCTGATCCTGAGGCAATGGCGACAAAGCTACATTCCTCGTCATGTTCGCTAGTCGTCTTCACCATTTGCACTATTCCCATTCCCCTCGTTATCATGCTCACCTGCACTCTCAAAATGTCACCACTTGTTGCATATTCTGCATAACTAATTCCCAAGCAGGAAGCCTGTATGTTTGCATAATGTCCATTTTAACCATAACAGAAGCCCTGCCCGCTATGTTTCCCTCGCCCGCTCCATATCTTCTTCTCTTTCCTAGCTTGTCATTTCTTGTATTCTTGTTGTGAATCCTTTTGATATCCACCACACAAATGCCTATGCTCTTGCCTCATGCGTGCCTTCCCCTAAAACAGTCCTCTCCAGGTTTACACTCTCACATTTGACATGGCCTCCCCTCCTCTCAAAGTTCCAAAATAAATATCTTTCTAGGTCTATAAGGCCAGTAGCACATGGTGGTAGTAACAATACATGTTTTGATGTTTTGGGGAAAAGTCAAAAAGGTTACTTTAAGAGAAAGTGCAGTAAATAGACTGAGGTAGCAAATTAAATGTGGTTTTATTTTGTAGTATTTAAATAACATGGTATTCTTCATAGGTTAAGCATTATAACTGCAACTTAGTTGAACTGGTACAGGTCTTGCCTGGAAGTTGAAGAGTGGTTTCCTTGTCTGTTTCCGTAGACAGAAGTTTCAGAATGCAGTCAATAACAGACGTTATTGCCTATACTCGAAACATTCACTCGAAACATTCTGATTGGCTCAGAGGAGGTGAATTACGATCTCCATGTGCTAACAGTTCTTATACTGTTTAAATGACTGTAACTGTGTTGATGGCTGGAAGTTAAGCAATAGTGGCAAGGGTTGTGCTTATGCATGGAAGAGCTTAGCTTGGAAGTCAGGAAAAGACTGGAGAGGTAGTTACACAGCTGAGGGTGTGCACAGCCGATGCATAGAGTGATGGGTTGGTGCAGAGGTACGCACACTGAAAGTGAGCTGAGCCTTGATGAGGAGAGTCACAGAGGGAGTGAATGGAAGTGCCTTAGGACATGCAGTGTCCAACTCTGATCATACCACAAGCACACGTGTCAGCCATAAGTTGACAATCATTCTGATCATGTGTAGCAAGCAGTTCCTATCCCGGGGACATGAGCAGGTCCATGGGTTACTGCCTGCACGTGCCCCAGTAAAAGGCATCACTCGGTGACATACTTTCTATTAGTGGCTGTAATGAGCTCATGGACTCCATTTTCGTGCAGCATGCAGACAGTGCTGCCACCTGCTGAGCATGGCAGATTTGTTAAGGAAGCACTACTGAATTTTGTTCTGCTGGTGTTGTAAATCTATTACAGCTTAGATGAAGCAAATTATATTACAGTGATTATTAAATGTACACTTTCTCCTTTTTGATGGAGGGACTGTAGGTTGAGGCACACGATCAAGGTAGATTTCTGAAGCTGTGCGTGCATTGGGCCTCATTACAGTTTTGCCGGTCTGGAAAAATTGCTGGTAATTCGGGCACTGGCCATTTTTCCAGCCCGGCAAAACACAAGTTTGCCAGCCGGTGGGGGCACAGACTTATCTCCAGCCCAGTGTTGCCGGTAAATCGGGCCCCCACTGGCAAAGAAATGCCTTCAATTACCGGCACTGGTATTAGCGGTGCCGGTCATTTCAGAAATGTCCCCATGGAGTCCCATGGGAATGCAGGATCCCAGCAAACCTGTAATGAGCCTTGTCATTATGTGTGTTTTGTGTACATTTATGGGAGTTGAGAACTAAGTTAATAATTGCCTTTGTGTGTCTTTGCAGGAAGCACGGTGGCGTCAGGCCTGATGTAGGGTGCTGCTTTTCTTGTTTTGTGGCCCAGCAGTTTCTATGTGTACTCAGATCCTGGGCCCTGGAGAGGTAGTGTAAGATGGACGTCTGAGGCTTCCTTGCGTACGTGTATGCAGGCTCCCTGGCGCCAGCACTGCATGCCCTAAAGGCAGAGGGCAAATGGGAAAACAGGTAGTTGTAGAAGCATGAGGCAGGCACAGCTTCAGGAAGGCATGCACACGGATTCCAGAATCAGCTATCACACTCGCAGTGGCAGGCAAGGTCAAAGCTGCATGCTCCATGTCAAAAGAGCCCTACATACATGATGTGCTGTATGTAGGTACGCTTTGGTTTTTATGTAACACAACCTTGCTGTGAAACAACGCAGTGTCGTACAACAAGGAGATAGATAATGGGGTACACAGTCGTATGGATGGAGTTAAGGTTACGCTACTGAGGGTACCATTGTGGGGGGGGTGAATGGCAGGGATATAGGCTGGGGGGGGCATCAGACACCGCCTCCCCTAGACTTCTTCGGCTGGGAGAGCACAACCAAAGTGTGTTCCCTTCTAATTCCTCCAGTGGACCCCAAGGGAACTGAGTCATTGATCAGCTCTTTCGTGGGTACAACGTCCTTTCATCACGTGATGTTTTTTGTGATGTTTTTTACAGCAGATTTTTTAACAAAAAAAAACTCATTGCATTTTTTGGGGGTTAGATAAATATATATTTTGGGTGTGGGTGTTCGCGAACATAGAAAAAATAAAAGGGGATGGGGTTTGGTGGGGGACCCACCCAAAAATAAAAAATAAAAATGTGATGAGTTTTTTTGTTGAAAAATCTGTGGTAAAAATCCCTGCGAAAAAACACCCTGCGATGAAATAACATAGCACCCTTTCGTGTGTCCCACCTGGTCTGTGACAGCAACTCTTAATGCATTGTTTCTGTTCCACACTTCTGATTTTAGTGACTTTGATTTTAAAACATTTTAGTTGTATGGGATGAGGATGGGATGGGATGGGATGAGGAGAAAATGTCCACCAAAGAACGATGCACTTACTGCATTGGGAGGTGGGGGCTAGAGGAGAAGGGGTCCACTACATAAATAAATAGGTGTCAAGTGTTCTGCTTAAATGGTAAATAGCAGCATGATAGGTCTGGATGGCGTGTTTTCCCACAAACACCACTGTCATGCCCCCTCCTACACGCAATCCAAACCCCCAAATAAACACACCTGCTGTTCAAGGGACTGTGGAGTGTGCGGGGCACTGAAGTGCAAGTTTCAACTTCTTCCTACACTATTATTTTAAAACAAGACCATTCCGGAACAATCTCTTTTTAAAACAAAAGTATAGGGGAAGTAAAACTGAATAACCAGACCTTCCAGGATTTTGCAGCATGAAATGGCAAATTTTGCGGCATGAAATGGCAAATCTTGCGGCACAAACCTTTATTTATTGCGGCATTTTTGTGGGACATTTTGTATTAACTGGAGGGTGTAAGATTGCCACATTGCATGAAGTAGGCAGAGTGCAAGGCTACAAGAGAGCCAGGGTATCATTATTATGTATCTTTTGTATTAATTTAATAGGAAGAGTCCCAGATGTCTCTGGCTTGGCAGAACAGTTTTTGATTTGGCTACATTTCTGGTTTAATGTTCATGCCTATTTAATAGTATTAACTAAATTGATCATTATCAATTGTAATGCTGAAAATATTCCCCTTCTATGTTCTCAAATCCCTCAAACACCCACACACCTCTCTCACCAACACACATCTCACCAACTCTCCATCACAACTTACATTCCTTAACCTCTCACTCTGTCATACAAAGACTCATGTGCTATGTCACACTGTCAAGTCACAATTTGCACTGCCAAGCCCCTGCCACACTCCAAATCATACTCCCAACTCACACCCTACACTCTACAATTCCTCCCGCAATATACAGTCCTTCATTCTTTTGTGCTGCTTCTGCATCTTGCATACTTTCTCCCATTCTATCGCACTCTTCCCTCATCCTTTTTCCCAATCTGCAGCTCACTGCCACTTTCTGGCCAACCGCTTCCTCTCTGCTTTCTGGCTCACTGACCACAAGCTCCCTCTACTTTCTGTACCTCTGCTCGCTCTCAGATTTCTGGTCCACCACATCACTGCTTCCTCTGCTCTCTTGTGCAGGGCTTCCTCCTCTGACCCACTGCTCTCCCTCTGCTTTCTTGCCTATCACGTCACATCTCACCCATCACTCTCCCTCTCTCTCATAGTGTAACCATTTTTTTTATTTTTTTTAAATGTAGATTTTGACCCAGTTCCTCAAATAATGGGGCATTTAAAAAAAAAAAAAAAACAGAGGATATGCTATTTTTAGACAACCCATTTTTGGAAATGAGCAGGTCACCTTATTCTCAAAGTTGACCGGCGCATTACCACAGGCTTAGCCAAACTGTACCTTTTACCACCACTCCACCCCCTCCCCTACTTAACTGCTTGGTCGCTGCCGCTTCCCCTGCAACACTGCAGTGCCAGATCCGTCCCTCTAACACAGGTCAGATCTGACTCCGCATGGTCCCTTTTTCGTTATTTTCTTTTTTTTCTGTCCCCGCCTCAATTTTGAGGAAAAAGGGGAAAACACTTCTGCAACCACCCTAAACCAAAAATACTGAACATGGGGAGCGGGTGACACCCTCGCAACACATGTTCAGTATTTATAATAATTGATCGAATAGTACTGGATGAAATAGGTCAAATTGTAACATTAGATAGATTTTTGTTATCAAAATGGCCAGTACTTTGAATAGAATCGCTCTCCCGATAGTGTTCTGCAAGCTCCCAGCACCTTTCACAGGGACAGGCCCTCCAGGTGCCTCCTGCTGTAAAATGCAACCCCAAAAATGCATTTTTATCCTGTTTGAGGAACAGAAATGCAAGGACACAGCAGCGGTTCATACCTTAAAAGAAATGTATGACAGGGTCAGGAAAGACCTGTCATGCAGTGGCAGCCCCACATCCGGTGCGCGTAGGCTTGCCTACAATTTCTGCACATTTAAAAGTGCATCTTGCTTGGAAATGAGGGATGCGCTTTTAAGTTGACAGAAACGCCATTTTATTTGATCAAGGAGGTGAAAAAGGCCATCTGAATGGGCGCGCATATAAAATGTGCCCATTCATGTGTCCCTTGTGGATTGGGCTGCACTTATTTGGTGTGTAAGTGATGAGATGTGTTAGCGCATTTCATTTCTTGTGTAAAAAAAAGTTGAGACCCTGGCACCCTGAGTATTATTTTTTTAAATGCTGTTTTTGCTCAAAAAGGCTGTTTTTGCGGTATTTTGCGCAAAACGGCCATTTTTGCTGTATTTTGCGGGATCGCAAAATCGCTATAAGCTGGAGGGTCTGAATAACAACAATGCACAATTGCTTGATTTGTCTGCCCTTGGGCAGAGTGTTGTTTAACACATGAATATGAATAAATACCATATATTAAACATTTCATTGGCATACAGATTGCAGGTGGGGAGCATAATAAACACTACTGCACTCCCCGCATCATAGTATGACACAAAATTTAAATCATGTCCCTGCTGCCATGGACCGGTTCGCCGGGTACCTCATGTCTCCTTGATAGACCCATTGCAAAACCTAGCAAACGAATAGTAGAACACCTGACCACGGGGTGTGATCTGGAAATGTTTATATAATCACTCGCATTTGATAAATTAGAATGGGCATGTAAAGTTGTGGGGCATACGGCACAGCCCAATAAATAAATAATAATCAAAACATGGGGCCTCTTTACGAGTTTGGAGGTAGCCATGCCCTTGATAAGGGCATGGCTACCTCCAAACCCGGGTCCAGGACGGGTTCCCTGAATGGGGAAATACCGGGCCATTCCGACCTTGGAGGTCCCGGTATTTCCCCATTCAAGGAACCCGGACCCGATCCATCCCCATTCCCATTTGCACCCCCATAGGGCTCAATGGGAATGGGGAGCATGCTAACAACGGGAATGTTAATGACGGACCCGTTGTTAGCAAGCTGGGCCGCTCGCGGGACCCGCTAAGGACGTCTGGTAAAACCAGGCATCCTGAGCGGGTCCCACGAGCGTACTAGCATGCAAATGGGTTTTGTCATTTCTCAGCAACCGAGTTAGCAGAGTCTTCCAAGGCAACGCTGAATCTGAGCCCATTCTTACTACCTGTGGTGTCCCGCAGGGTGCCTGCACCCCTCCCTGCTTTTACAATATATTTACGGCTCCCCTGTTCGCAATGTTAGACCATGAGAATATTATATTTACCAACCATGCGGGTGACACTCAATGCGTCATCCCGCTTCTCGGGTCTCACAGACTGGATGAAATTGCCATTAATAAAGTCTTTACTATAATTGAACCCTGGATGGTTCATAACAAGCTGGCACTAAACAAATCCAAGACCGAACTATTGGTAGTTGGCTCACCGCATACCATTATTAAACTTGGCTCACAGTACGACAATTTCCAGCTGGGTGATGAATCAATCAAACCTTTGAAAAAAGTAAAAACTCTAGGAGTAACCTTTGATCAACATCTGTCGATGAAACAGCATGTTAGTAGTATTGTTTCTTCCTGTGCATACTACATTAAACTTTTAACACATCTAAGGCCTCTCATTTCTCAGGATAATGCAGAAACTATTGCTCGAGCAATAGTAGGCTCTAAAATAGACTACTGCTCGAGCCTTCTTATGGGAATTAACAAATCTGAAAGTAACAGGCTACAAATCTGTCAAAATGGGGCTATTAGAGCCGTTATGAAACCCAAACACAGAGATCATGTTACTCTAGCGAGACGTGAGCTGCACTGGTTGCCTGTGGCTGCTAGAGTTCTATTTCATACCCTGACTATTGTCCATAAGTGTAGATCTGGGAAAATGCCGGGCTACTTACAACAACTATTACCCATATGAATCAACACAAGAGCACTTAGGTCCAATGACTCGTTCCTCTTATCTGAACCTAAGTGCAACACTGTCAGAGAAACCGATTCAGCCTTCTTCTCTGCTGGGCCCAGAGCTTGGAATGCTCTGCCGCTGGAGCTAAGATCGATCGAATCTTTAGAAATCTTTAAAAAAAGACTAAAGACATATCTATACCATTAAACGACCTTTTTGCTTGTGATATTCTCGCTCGGCCCTGCTTCATGAAACAGTCTTTTGTTTTCTGTTTTATGTGTTTTGTAGTGCCCTTACGCCTTCGGGTTCATGGCCGCGCTATACAAATATATTAAAGTAAAGTAAAAGTAAAGTACCTCGTAATGAGGCGGTAGGGGGTTAATGGCGCCGGCAGCTCTACCGGCGCTGTTAACCCCCTACCGCCAGGGTCGTAATGAGGCCCATGGTCACTTCACTTATGCAGAGAAGGATTACCCAGACATTATAACAACCAAAGATGCAGTAAATACACCTTATTTAACTGAGTAAGAGCTGTCATTGGTTTCCCGTTGACCCCTGCAAAGAAATTCATATAGCCCAGTCCCTGTCACTGGTGCAGGACAATTTTACACAATTCGACAGAGTAAATATCTGGACTTTGCAGTTTTCCCCTCATGTTAATGTGAGAGAAAATGACCAATCTTCACGATAAAGTAAAACCTTCAAAATCTTAAGAGGCAGTAAAATTGCCCAATTGCCCTCCAAGGTAGCTGCAGACGACAGGTAGGACCACACACATGACAAACAAACTCACGATGGACAATCCCCTTCTCCGCCACCCGTGGTTTAGGCAATTACGACACCCTCAGACACGGACCTATACACTTACAGGCCCCTCGCTCAGCTAAAATAGACAGGACGTTACCCCATGCGCAGTCATAGGCTGACTGCTGTGATCCCTATGACAATAAACCATCTTCAGCCAGCCAAGGGAATTGAACAGGTACGTGGTGAAAATCTAATTCAAAACACTGACAGAGTTGTTCACTTCAACCTGCCTCACAACTTGGGAACAGACTCTTGAGTTCAGGGCCAGCCACCACAACATCAGGATCACCACAAGGATTTAAAGCAGAGATGTAATCACAGGCGAGACACAGGACTCATCAGCAACAGGAGGTATGGTATAGGCACCCACCAAAGGGGCTTTAAAGTGTATTTCTCAGCGACAATCGAACTCTCGCAGGCCTATTAAATCTCTCGCCCTGTAGAGAAATGTGTTCCCTGGGCAACCCAGGGCACCTGAGCTCCAAAAGGTATTATAGCAATAGCCTTTGCCACCTGAGAGCAATGTCTTTCTGCAGTAGAAAATGCTTTGCTCCAAAACGGTCTCGCAGCTACATGCAAAGGCACATACATTTCGGTTAGTCCGAGGATGAAACTTATTTCATGGACAGTGTAATGAGATAGTGCACTATGACACAAAAACCTGCTGACTACAACGGCGATGCCCCATAGCCTTCAGGTAAAGGTTACCAGAAATACATACAGCATTACCATGAGGATAGAAGGAGAATCAGCCCTACACTCTAGAGTCCAGGCAGTTCACATCCTAGTCTTGAATGTGGCGTAAGGCCTGATTAACCCTCAGCATTTGTGTCTCTCTAGATGTTTTCATTGTCCCATGTGGTTTCTGGCAAAACATTACCAATGCGTTTGCCATTGTTGTATTTTAATTTGAATTCTTTTTTAAGTTAAGCAATTTTTATTAAGCTTTGTAGTAGATAAATGCAGAATATAACAATCAACAGTCAACAGCCATTATACGACTTGCAAATCACAAATCCAAGATAAAATTGTAAGTTGAGTTGACAATTAAAAGGCATAAC